>NC_134214.1:98829249-99132279 GCF_965140235.1 Caretta caretta
GATGATTAATCCATACACATTTTGGATATTAAAAAACACTTTTAAAGACCACTATTGCAAACATGGAATACCTGCATTATAAATGCAAAATTATGGAACTGTTGTGACAACAATAATGCTAATGCCTCATGATTTCACAACTAGATATTGCATATTGTCATGGTACCAGCTTCACAATAGGTAATGCACAGTATCCTGATTACTGACCACATACTGTAGCTGCTATGGGGTATACATGAAGAGGATACTAGTTTTAATCCAGCTACAGTATCAGATAGAGTGTGTGCTGATGTAAAATTGAGTACTGGAAAGCTGCTGGGCAATAATCTCTGCCAAAGCCAGAAAACACAGAACTGCCCTTGCAACAAGTCATAATACAAAGCAATTATATAGTGGTAGCCTTTGGAACGCCATTACCTTAAGTTAGACCATTAGAATAGTACTATATGAACATAGATAAGTCTTAAAAATAAAGCCATCTTGCAAAATTTAGTTAGAAAAATGATGCAGAGCAGCTTAAAAATGTGTTGTGTACTTCTTTTGTTTCACACTAAAAGACATACCTTTCCAGTCAAGGTTGAGAGGTCATCCCCACCAATTACTTTTATCTCTCCAGTTGACTCATCATTCTAGTTAAAAAGGGGAAAAAACAAAGTATTAGCGTGATTAGAAGTAATTAAAATAGGAACCAGGCTCCAGCAGCCGTGGAACATCCCCACCAGACGCCGGTTGATAGTAGCCCAAGGAAAAGAGATACTGGTCCTACTGTGTTGCTGGGAGGACCTGGGTTGGGATGCGGTGGAGCAGGGTGGGCTTGGGTCACCCTGTCCCCAGCCCTGCACTGGGGGCTGGATAGGGTTACCAACATATTTTAAAAATAAGGGACTGTTTTTTTTAGCACACCTGCCCCACTCCTACTCCCAATATTAATATCATCATCATCATTAATAATACTACTAAACAGTACCCACCTATATCTGACAGGGGTATTTCTCACTGCTTTTTGCAGCACTCAGCAACTCCAGATTTTGTTGTACAGAGAGGAAGAAATAAGGGACGTCCCTTCTAATATGCGACTGTTGGCAAGCCTAGGGCGCAATGAGCGAAGGCCTGAGCAACTGGTGGTTTATTTTCTCAGCCATCAGTCAGGGGGCCAGAGCTACAAACTGTGGATTTGCGCATCCCTCAACCAGGGAGCTGGAGCTACAGAGTATGGATTTGCTCAACGCTTACCCAGAAGAACTGAGCCACTGACTGTTCACTTGCTCAGCTGTAAGCCTGGATGCCCAACAGACTAGCCAGCCATGAGCACTGATTCCCTGAGGCTGTCAAAGGGGGGCACCCCGGCCCTGAGATGCAGCAATGTTACACTTTCATTGCAACAGTTATTAACATATTGTTGATAGTGATTTAAATGTAACACTGGGTATTACCATACTAATTAATTACAGAAACAACTGAACCTCAAACTACAAAAAGAACGTACAACCTAACATGAAAACTGGCAGGTGCTCAAGAATGACCTTTGAATTTAATTTTGGGCATCCAACAGACTTTGATCACCTTCAGTTTTCCAGCAGCCAAAATTAGGTATGTGTTACTTCCATTATTGTGCAGACTACAAAACAGACTTGCCATCATAACCCATCATTGGGGGGAGGAGGGAGAGGACGGAGAACGGAACTGAAATAGTAAACATGGACTTTCCTTTTTACTTTACCTTTTCTGTTTTTCACTAGCCTCAAAAGTTCTTACTTACAATTCATCCATCAAAAGAGTATTTGAAAGGTGTAAACCCAAAGGAGGAAAAGTAATTATTTAGGGACACACAATGGGTTATAAATTAGAAGTATTGGGATGAAGTTAAGAATTAAGATTATTTGAAAAACTCTCTGACACTAAGATCTGTTAGGCTCTGGAATATTCTCCACAAAGAAATGTTGAAAGTTCAATAGCTGGGGATGTGTAAAATGTGACGGGATGATCTAATAGAATCATCCATCTCTAATTTTTAGGATACAGTCTCAAGCCAAGAAAGAACAGAAATAGTCTCACTTTTCAAATATTTTGATAGATTTACTTCATATATTTTAAGGGAAAACAGTAGTTATGCTACCTTGAAAAGCTACATATTTACTGAATAAGAAATCTAGAAATACCAGTCACTGTCTCAGAAACTCCATAACTGACCAGAGACAGAGTTGCCTGACGAGAACAGCCATTTTACTGAAATGGTCCAAAAACGATGCCCAAGATGATGTGGCTTAAGACAGAGGATATTCATCTTAGTATCTGAATGTTTGAGAAAGTGGATAAATTAAACCACAAAAACATATTTAAGTTTGTGAGAGCACTTGAAAGACTTCTATATTCAAAATGCTGAGGTGCATTTCCTGTGTTCACCCCGCGTTAGGCTATTAAGATGATAGTTTCTTCTTGTCAAGTTTTCTTTGACACATTTTTAGTATATTTTATACTTACAATTGTTTATCTTCTATTATAATTATCTTTTCATCTATTCCTATACTAAGGATTTTATACTCCTTCCAAAAAGAAAGATGAAAAATTTTCACTCTTTAGAAAAGGAAGGACGGGGGGAAGATATTATCAGTATTTGTTCCTTTAAAAAAAATGAAAGCATGTACATGTGTGACAATTATTACAAGATTTTTAAATGTCCAAAAGCAAGCTATCTTGCCCACTCATAAATTACACCAGTGCTCTGGCAACTAACGTAGATTTTGGAGTTCACCTTTAGAAAAGAATCTTAGCTGCACCTACAGAAATTCTTCCATTTCAAGATACAAATAGCTCTATTCTTTGCGGTTTCTCTCTTAGCCCCTCGCTCTTCCCTTTTTAAATGTTAGGTCACAAGGAGACTGCTAAGCATCAACCGCTGATTGGAAACTTTCCCTCAGACTGGTATTCTCAGCACATGTACAAGATCAGGGTCTTGATGCAGAAAATACTATGTTGGGGTACACAGCAGCACACAGCCCATCAAACAGGAACATCATTCATCACATATTACGAGGAACTTCTGGCTTACCCCTGCTGAAACATGACAACCAGCAGAGCACACAAGTGTTTTAACAGTTTCTCAAAAGCTTTGTCTTTCAATCCAAATATTCCTACATTTTAGAATGCTAAGTACAAATGTGAACCAGCATATAAACCAGTATTCTTCACTATGTATGGACTGAATTTCTAAACAACCTAAGGATAAAAAAGCTAAAGCATTTGAAACACTGGCAGCATTGGTACCTAGTTTCAGACTATAAACCAATTTCCAGTCTTCTCCAGTGTTGAGAACTTTGTTGTTTAATAATTAAACAATGAGTTTTCATTTCACATAAGGACACTATTTGTGACATTAGTAGCAGCAAGGGCCCAGTGATGGACAATGAAATCAGTTTCTACCTTGTTTCAATATTGATTTAACATTCAGTAGAGATTTACTCTTTAAGACTGTCCCCAGACTCCATTCTGGCCACTGCCAAATGATAGCAGTATTTTATATGATGGAGGCCACTAGCTAATGGCTCAGAAATAACTTTAAATAACTTAATTTTAAACAATTTAAAGTATATGTGCTGTAAAATACTTACCATGAACTGTTTTTCAGAACAATGCACTAAGCAGACTGCATTCAGTTTTAAAGCCATTTTAACCTCCAAGATGAAACCCTGACAGTTTTCCTAAAACATTGACTGGTAGTAACGGTAACACCCCTCCCACTTTTCCTCCCTCCCGCCAAAACATCTAGTGTTTTTGGCTCTTCTTCGCCCCTATACAACTTTTTTTTCACAGTCTGTTAGGAAGGAAGAGTTCTTATTTCTTAAATGCTGCCTTTCCATCCCATGATGGCATGCCAGCTCATTCTGGAAGCATTCATTTGTAAAAACTGTGAAAGCAGAAGTTGCAAGTGAAGTTTAATTGCGATCACATTATGTGCTTCCTGTTCCAACATTCAGTAGCTGTATACTTCTAAACACTGAAACAGTCAATGAGACATATAAGAAAGTGATCTCAAAATTCCAGAACAGTTATACAAGGTTCAGCTGTCTTGCCTAGCTAATCATGGCACTTCTGATTCCTTTTTTCCAGATTGTAAAATATGTATAATGAGGAAGGCTGTGTGGTCTAATAATTGTATCCAAGAACTTGGTGTCAAGAGACCGGGGTTCAACTAGCAACTCTGCACTAGTTTGTTATGTGACCATGGGCAAGTTACAGAGCTCATAGGCCTCAGTTTCCCCATCATCAAAATATGGATAGTATTTATTCATTTTGTGTGTTTGAAATCACTGGAAAAAAGCACTCTAAGTCCTGAGTAGTAGCAGTATTAATAACAAAAAGTCTAGTCAGCCAGTTCCATGGATGTCTGTGTTAGGACAATCTTCTCCAGTCCATAGTGTTTTAATCTAAAGAGCCTAGCCCTGGATATTAATCACCATCTTACAGTGCTGCAGAAGTAAAATGTTTGTAAATTTTGTATTAGCCCTGTACATCAGTGACCAGACTTCTGCACTTATACAGAGCGGGACATCATTTTTTGTATGGTTGCCTGATAACCCCCACCCCATCCCACAAAGAGTCAACACCCCATGAAAGCATTCTGTTTAGAAAGCTTCCCATCCAGGATATACTCTGTACTTCTCTTTCCTTATTCTTTATTACTAAGAAAATCTGCATAAAAATAGGATCTTCATTTATTTAAAATTCCTCTTGATGCTTTTCCCCTCTTAATGTCAAAGGACTGATATAGCAGAATTCCCTAAAATTCTGGAGTGGAATAAGCAGAAGGAACAGAGATACTAAAGAAATTGATGTAAATATGCCCAATAAACTAGGAAAGCGAAATAAAGAAAACACACTATGTAAAACCAACCATCTTTCAACAGATTGTTTTTGCAGAAGCTTTCCAAGTGGTGTCACTGACTCTCGCTTTTTCAACTGCAATCTTGTTTTTTAAACAAACCACAGAAATTTACTGAAACTGTCCCTTGGACTAAGTGTAAAATACAGAGGGTTTGTTGCTGGTTTTTGCTCAGAAGAGCTGAAAATCATTATTTTTTTCTTCTTTTATATGTCCTTCTGTCACTGCATTAGTTCAAGGAAATTAAATTATTATAGGCTGAGCGTGTGTGTACACTCCTGTTGGTGGTAGTGGTGGGAGAGCCAAAATCTTTCCATGGGCACTGGGAGAAAAGCATATAAAAGCAGCTTGTACACTACTTCATTCATTAAGGGGCAGGGTGACAAGGAGGCATATCCCCCACTTTCCCCAGCCATGCCTCTCCTTTGCTTCACTGGCTGTAGCAGTCCACCACACCTCATGTTCAGAGAGGGCATATATCCTGGCTAATGTTCTGGCAGCCCCCTGCATGTGCGCACAAGGTGGTGGAGGGGAGCAGTCGGGGGCCGGGGGGGGTGGGGGGCGGGAGAAAACACCTTGTGCTCTCTTACCCAACTGTATAACCTCATGGGGCAAATCCAGAATCAAGCACTTAGATCTGGCTTTTTAAAAAATGAGATGTTAACGGATAATGCCACATCAGTGTGCAAGTTCATAAAGTCCTTCCACAGCCAAAACTCCTAATGTTGCAGTTTAATCTCTGGCTTCATGGTCTAATCAAATGAATGAGAAAGTTATGTTTTCAATTTAATAATCTCCATGGGTTTTTTTCTTCTCATTTACTGGAATGGGCTCTCATCCATGATAAATAGTTTGGACTACTAATTGGAATGCAAAGTTCGTTGGACACAGAGCTAACAGAAAAACCTCTTGAAATAATTTATTTTTAAAATGATTTTCAGAGTCTCATCATTTTATGATTTTATTTCTACACCAACTGCCGTCTTGTGGAGTCAATCCAAAAAGCACTTTTTTGATTTATTTTGAAGAAACAAAACCAGCCTTTTGCTAAGTCAGAAAACACCTAGCATTTATGGATAGATGCCTTCATTAGACCTATGTAGTTTAGTCTTATGCTTTCTAAGGTTTAAACATAACCTTGTGCAGCGCTGCAGTCTCCGTTTTCTAAAAAACTTAAACGCTTAAATGTCAGTACAAAAACAGTCTTAAAAAAAAAAAAATAAAAATCAGCTACAGGGTAGAATGCCCTTTCCCAGCAACTGATGGCAAATTAAGACTTATAACCCTAACATTTTTCCAAAGCTAAAAATGCTACTAGTTTTAGTCCTATTGGTTGATTCAGGAAAATAAAAGATGGGCAGGTGATGGTGTGGCTCTCAGTATATTCAGTGCAAATCAATGGATATCAGATGTAAATATTTTTGAAAAAAGAAAAGGAGTACTTGTGGCACCTTAGAGACGAACAAATTTATCTGAGCATAACCTTTCGTGAGCTACAGCTCACTTCATCAGATGCATTCATGTAGCTCACAAAAGCTTAGGCTCAAATAAATTGGTTTGTCTCTAAGGTGCCACAAGTCCTCCTGTTCTTTTTGCAGATACAGACTAACACGGCTGCTCCTCTGAAACCTTTCATTATACAAGGCACTAAATATTTTTGAAGTTTTCAAATATTCCCTATCCAGTTAGTAGGGTCCTAGCCATATACAACTTTCCGTAAACGATGCCATAACTTGAGGGAAGATTATGTTATAACCACGGCTCTGGATTTTGGATAGCAGCGGGGCTGGGGGGGAAGGAAGTTGGATAGCTGGGAGTTACATAAGGAGTCACTTAGCTCTGGAAGGAGATTTTCATGAGTTGGCGTGTTGGAGACAAGGGGGTTGTACATAATGGAACATTTTTAGCAAGATGTGTGAACAAGTAGCCACATGACCTTATTTTTTAACTCTTCTCACCTTCCTTCCTATTTCCCCGCTGTCACCATGTTGCAATATGTTTAAAGAGACTGAATCTGTAGCTTTAAACACACACACGATACCTAGCACATTTAGGCAATAATAATAATAATAATAAATTTAAAACTACCTTTGTTTAATAAAAGCCGCGACTAACACAGCTACCCCTCTGATATTTGTTTAATAACTTCAAGTTAATCAATTTTATACAAAGTCATGTTGTGTCAGCAGATATACTTACACAATAGCTCTTCAGCCTGATGAAGTCCACAGTCATAGGGATAGATTTGTCACTATTTCTATTCAGTGCTTTGATATAATCCAGTAAGTCAGCAAAAAACTTATAGCCACCCTTCAGTACACAGAGGGCTACAATATGATGTTCCCCCATGCTCTTCATAATGTCTCGTGCCAATCTTTCTGTCCTGTAGAAAGAAAAAAGTTACTTACTACTCTTCTGTTTTGTTTTTTAACTACAGCAGCAGAAGCATTTGGTATTGGCGCCAACAGTGGGGAAAATTGGAAAACATCTTCCTTGCTCCATGTAATACTTGCATACCACTTCACAGCCAATTTTACTGTTTACTGGTCAGCAAGGCTTTTCTCACTTTTCAAGGTTAATGTAACAATAACACTGCCAAACTTCCTCAGTTTCATAGGTTACTATAGCCAAAGCAAATCTTAATCAATTACTGGATAGCTGCCAGAGATGTGAAGCACACATTGGGGGTTTTTTGTTTGTTTTGTTTTTTAAGTAAGATAGGTTTGGTTTCTCAGACACAGAGCAGTATAAACTTATTTCCTAATAACCCAGCAGATCCAGCAAGTCCTTGACAAATCAGGAAAGATCAAGACATTACTCAGATTTTAAACTAGTCCTTTATAGCCAGGTTAAAACACTAGAGAGAAAGACTTTACATTAACTCCAAAATGAAAGACAATACAAAGAAACCAGATCACACAAATGATGCCTTCTTTGAAAAATTACTGCTAAAAGTAATGTAATCTTCATTCATAATTTGTCTTCTAATTTGTTTTGGAAAGTGCTCTGTATATTTGCAGCACACCATCCAGCAACACACTTCCTAGGAAAAGACTATAAATTCAGCACTTCATTTAATAAAATATTACTCAAACGACATGTATTTTATCCGGCTTTTATTTCATATTGGAAGCCCATCAGTAATGTTAATGTTAATGCTGGGGACAGATATTAAAAAAACCCAGTCACATCACTGAGAATTCAAAACCACAATGCATACTACAGGTGCATCCCTGCCTTCACTTCAGTCTTTTAAATCAGAAAGATCTTTTCAGAACTACAAACTACTTATTTAAAGATGCCTTTTCTGGTAGTCACTCCATTGAATCTGTACTCATTGAAACAAAATGCTTCATGATTATACTACACCCTTCTCTGATCGGATGCAAGATACAAACTTCATGAGCTCACCATAGATTTTCAGGAAGTACAGAAATGAAGAACTAGTATTTTGCATTTCATAGCAAGGAAGAGAATGGAGAATGTTAAGTTTGCCAACAATACTAATTTGCAAGAAGATCTGAGACAACAAATGTCTTCAATAACTTATGTTCATGCGGTTAGATTAATTTTCTGATGAAATTCAGGAGGCTACAACACTTCCAATTTTCAGTCTAAACTAACGTGATAAACATAATGTGCCTTTTACTTAATTCTTTAGACGGCAAAGGGCCCTAGAACTATTCTGAAGGAGGTCATGTACCACTGTATATTGTATAGGATCTCTTGATAGCTATGCTTTCGTTTTGAAACAGAGTACAACAGCAAATGTGCCAATTCCTAGGGTTTGCCATAAGAAAGTAATTTAAATATTTCTTAGTGCTTGCACGTCTCTCTAGAAAGGGGCATGTGGGTCCCAATTAAAGGTCTTCCATGTGGTCCTGCACTTACACCATCTCCACCACTAGAAATCAAGAGAGCTACAATTCTCTTAACAGCATGCTGACTGTTACGAATAGAAACATTTTAAAAACTATGATTTTCACGTAATCAGTTGCTGCAGTGTATTGTTTGAAGTCAAACTAACCTGTCCATAATAAGTCCATGAGGAATATAGACTTTTTCCAAATCATCTACATAATGTTTAGGTATGCAGAACAAGTCCAGGTCATAACCTTTTTCATGATCACCAATCTAAAAAAGAAATACAGAAGATGAGACTGGGTACAATGCAAAAATCCTTGCAGAGAGAAACATGATCTGGAACCATTCAGGCACTACACTGATCTGGATCATTTTATCCTTCCCTCACTACAAAGATACCAATCATATTGAACACAATGCAATGTATAGGTTAGTAGTTATCATCTACGGTGCATGAGAGTCTCCTCAAATATTGCATGAGCAGTTACTTAATAAATCAAACATCAAACATGGGGAGACATTTATTTAAAATTCTAGCAATGTTCCTCTGGATCAGAGAACAGGAAATTAAACTATACCCTGAGTTGGGTCTCAATTCCCTGCAAACCCAAAATCATATCTTTTTGGAAAAAAATTCTTCATTTCTAACAAGTTCAGTATTTCAACAATATAAGCAATAGATCAAGTACACTTTATAACACGGGCAGCTTCCAAATCCGTACACTACCATATCTACACTATGAAATTAGGTCTAATTTATAGAAGTCGGTTTTGTAGAAAGCGTTTTTATACAGTCGATTGTGTGTGTCCCCACACAAATGCTTTAAGTGCATTTAGTCAGCATTTAGTCGGCGGAGTGCATCTACAGTACCGAAGCAGCCGTCAACTTCCAGAGCGTTGCACTGTGGGTAGTTATCCCACAGTTCCCGCAGTCTCCGCTGCCCATTTGCATTCTGGGTAGAAATCCCAATGCCTGATGGGGCAAAAACATTGTCGCGGATGGTTCTGGGTACATATCGTCAGGCACCCCCTTCCCTCCCTCCCTCTGTGAAAGCAATGGCAGACAATCGTCTCGCGCCTTTTTCCCTGGGTTACCCGTGCAGAGGCTATACCATGGCAAGCATGGAGCCCGCTCAGCTCACCATCACCGTATGTCTCCTGGGTGCTGGCAGACGTGGTACTGCATTGCTACACAGCAGCAGCTCATTGCCTTTTGGCAGCAGACAGTGCAGTATGACTGGTAGCCACCATCGCCGTACGTAGGGTGCTCCTTTAGCCAGCCTCGGTGAGGTTGGTCGGGGTGCCTGAGCAAACATGGGAGTGACTCAGCCAGGTCATTTCCCTTTTAAGTTTCGTCTCATGGTGATTCAGTCCTGCCAGCAATCCTACTGCACTGTCTTCTGCTAAGCACCCAGGAGATGATGATGGCCAGCAGTCATACTGCACCGTCTGCTGCCAGCAAGATGTACAAAGATAGATGAAGTGGATCAAAACAAGAAATAGACCAGATTTGTTTTGTATTCATTTTCTCCTCCTTTCCTCTATGAAATCAACGGCCTGCTAAACCCAGGGTTTTGAGTTCTTCCTTGAGGGGGTCATTCTGTTTCTCCTTAATGCAAAGCCACCCCCTTTGTTGATTTTAATTCCCTGTAAACCAACCCTGTAAGCCATGTTGTCATTTGCCCGTCCCTCTGTCAGAGCAACGGCAGACAATCGTTTCGCGCCTTTTTTCAGCGCAGACGCCATAGCACTGGGAATATGGAGCCCGCTCAGATCACCGCAGCAATTATGAGCACTATTAACACTGTGCACGTTATCCAGCAGGATATGCAGAACCATAACCTGCAAGAAAAGCAAAACCAGGCGAGACGGAGGCGACTGCAGCGCAGTGACGAGAGTGATGAGGACATGGACATAGACGTCTCACAAAGTACGGGCCCCTGCAATGTGCACATCACGGTGTCAGTTGGGCAGGTTCATGGCGTGGAACACCAATTCTGGGCCCGGGAAACATGCACAGAGTGGTGGGACTCCATAGTGTTGCGGGTCTGGGACAATTCCCAGTGGCTGCGAAACTTTCGCATGCGTAAGGGCATTTTCATGGAACTTTGTGACTTGCTTTCCCCTGCCCTGAAGCGCAAGAATACCAAGAGGAGAGCAGCCCTCACAGTTGAGAAGTGAGTGGCGATAGCCCTGTGGAAGCTTGCAACGCCAGACAGCTACTGGTCAGTCGGGAATCAGTTTGGAGTGGGCAAATCGACTGTGGGGGCTGCTGTGATGCAAGTAGCCAACGCTATCACTGAGCTGCTGCTATCAAGGGTAGTGACTCTAGGAAATGTGCAGGTCCTAGTGGATGGCTTTGCTGCAATGGGATTCCCTAACTGTGGTGGGGCCACAGACGGAACCCATATCCCTACCTTGGCACCAGAGCACCAAGACAGCGAGTACATAAACCACAAGGGGTACTTTCAATGGTGCTGCAAGCACTGGTGGATCACAAGGGACGTTTCACCAACATCAACGTGGGATGGCCGGGAAAGGTACATGACGCTCGCATCTTCAGGAACTCTGGTCTGTTTCAACAGCTGCAGCAAGGGACTTACTTTCCAGACCAGAAAATAACCGTTGGGGATGTTGAAATGCCTATAGTTATCCTTGGGGACCCAGCCTACCCCTTAATGCCATGGCTCATGAAGCCGTACACAGGCACCCTGGACATTTGTCAGGAGCTGTTCAACTACAGGCTGAGCAAGTGCAGAATGGTGGTCGAATGTGCATTTGGGCATTTAAAAGCGCTGGCGCAGTTTACTGACTTGGTTAGACCTCAGCGAAGCCAATATTCCCACTGTTATTACTGCTTGCTGTGCACTGCACAATATCTGTGAGAGTGAGGGGGAGACGCTTATGGTGGGGTGGGAGGTTGCGGCAAATCGCCAGGCCGCTCATTACGTGCAGCCAGACACCAGGGTGGTTAGAAGAGCACAGGAGGGCATGGTGCGCACCAGAGAAGCTTTGAAAACCAGTTTCAGGAATGGGCAGGCTATGATGTGAAAGTTCTGTTTGTTTCTCCTTGATGAAAACCCCGCTCCCAGGTTTCACTCTACATTCCTGTAAGCTAACCCCCCTCCCCTACCCCCTTCAATCACCACTTGCAGAGGCAATAAAGTCATTGTTGCTTCATGTTCATGCATTCTTTATTTATTCATCACACAAATAGGGGGATAATTGCCAAGGTAGCCCGGGAGGGGTGGTGGAGGAGGGAAGCACTGGGTGGGGTGGTGGAGGTGGGAAGGACAAGGCCACACAGCACTTTAAAACTCATTGAATGCCAGCCTTCTGTTGCTTGGCAATCCTCTGGGGTGGAGTGGCTGGGTGGCCAGAGGCCCCCGCACCACGTTCTTGGGCGTCTGGCTGAGGAGGCTTTGGAACTTGGAGAAAAGGGCGGTTGGTTACACAGGGGCTGTAGTGGCGATCTGTGCTTCAGCTGCCTTTCCTGCAGCTCCACCATACACTGGAGCATATGAGTTTGATCCTCCAGCAGCCTCAGCATTGACTCCTGCCTTCTTTCAGCAAGCTGACGCCACCTACCATCTTCAGCCTGCCACCTCTCGTTGCGGTCATATTGTGTTTTCCTGCACTCTGAGATTGTCTGCCTCTATGTATTTTGCTGTGCTCTGTCAGTGTGGGAGGACAGCAAGAGGTCAGAGAACATTTCATCACGAGTGCGGTTTTTTTTGCCTTCTAATCTTCGCTAGCCTCTGGGAAGGAGAAACATATGCAGCTGGTGGAGGGGAAAAAAGGGAGAGTGGTAGTTAAAAAGACACATTTTCTAGAACAGTGGGTACACTCTTTCACGGTAAACCTTGCTGTTAACATTACATAGCACATGTGCTTTCATTACAAGGTCGCATTTTGCCTCTTATTGAGGGTATGTTGGTTTGGTGTGAGAGATCACTCATGCAGGGCCGGGCAGCAGAATTCAGCTTGCAGGCAGCCATGGTAAACCGCAGTCTTTTGGCTTCTTTAACCTTCATAACGTGGAAATGGCTTCAAACAGCAGCATCCTCATTTCCCATACGAAGTAGCCATTGGGTTGGCCATTAAAAATGGGTTGGCAATTTAAAAGGAGGGGCTGCGGTTTCCGGGTTCATGTGCAGCAGAAACCCAACTAGGCCCGCACCCCCACACACCCCAATTCTCTGAGATGATGGATTCACCCCTCCTCCCACCATGTGACTAACAGCAGGGAAGATTTCTTTTCAGCCACAGGCAAATAACCCAGCAGGAACGGGCACCTCTGAATGTCGACTCACTAAAACCACCCTATTTCAACCAGGTGACCACGAATGATATCATTCTCCTGAGGGTAACAAGAGAGATAAAGAACAGATGTTGTTTGAATGCCAGCAAACACCGGGACCATATGTAGCAAAGCTTTGTTCTGCAATGATTCCCAACTATTTGCTACTGACCTTGTGTGGTAAAGTGTCCTACCATGGAGGACGGAATAAGGCTGCCCTCCCCAGAAACCTTTTGCAAAGGCTTTGGGAGTACATCGAGGAGAGCTTTATGGAGATGTCCCTGAAGGATTTCCACTCCATCCCCAGTCACGTTAACAGACTTTTCCAGTAGCTGTACTGGCCGCGAATGCCAGGGCAAATTAATCATTAAACATGCTTGCTTTTAAACCATGTATAATATTTACAAAGGTACACTCACCAGAGGTCCCTTCTCCGCCTTCAGGGTCCGGGAGCCCGCCTTGAGTGGGTTCGGGGGTTACGGGGTCCAGGTCCAGAGTGATAAACAGATCCTGGCTGTTGGGGAAACCGGTTTCTCCACTTCCTTGCTGTGAGCTATCATCTTCCTTGCCCCCAAAACCCGCTTCCGTGTTGCGACCCACTCTTTGGACGGAGTCAAAGCACAGCGTTGGGGTAGTGGTAGCTGCACCCCCTAGAATGGCATGCAGCTCATCATAGAAGCGGCATGGCGGGGGCTCTGAACCGGAGCGGCCGTTTGCCTCTCTGGTTTTTTGGTAGGCTTAATTTTGGTAGCCTTAATTTTTACACGGCACTGCTGCGGGTCCCTGTTATAGCCTCTGTCCTTCATGCCATTGGAGATTTTTTCAAATATTTTGGCATTTCGTCTTTTTGAACAGAGTTCTGCCAGCACGGATTCATCTCCCCATACAGCGATCAGATCCCGTACCTCCCGTTCGGTCCATGCTGGAGCTCTTCAGCAATTCTGGGACTGCATGGTCTCCTGTGGTGATGAGCTCTGCATGGTGACCTATGCAGGTGAGCTCGCCACGCTGGCCAAACAGGAAATGAGATTCAAAAGTTTGCGGACCTTGTTCTGTATACCTGGCCAGTGCATCTGAGTTGATAGTGATGTCCAGAGCGGTCACAACTGAGCACTCTGGGATAGCTCCCGGAGGCCAATACCGTCGAATTGTGTCCAAAGTACCCCAAATTCGACCCGGCAAGGCCAATTTCAGCGCTAATCCCCTTCGTCGGGGGCGGAGTAAAGAAATCGATTTTAAGAGCCCTTTAAGTAAAAAAAACGGGCTTCGTCATGTGGACGGGTGCAGGGTGAAATCGAGATAACGCTGCTAAATTCGACCTAAACTCGTAGTGTAGACCAGAAGTCACACCAAATCCAGGACCCAACTTCTAATATATGCAAAACAGGTTTTACAAATATGACTAGTTATGCTTACATAGAGAAAAAGTTTGGCAAGTTTCTAAGGTTCTGCAGGTGCTCAGTGTTTCTCAGGATCAGATCCTAAAGCCCCAATTTAACAAACTGTTTTTCACAGGCAAACTGTTGTATAGTATTGATTAGGATTTGGGATTAGTATACGTATATCATTAGACCAGACATTACATTTAGGTTCAGGATATATCCTTATGACAGCATCAAGATCTGGGCTTTCACAAGTCTCACCCATATGCGTCTTGAAGTTAATACAGTTAATAAAAGTTGAAGGTACAGTTTATTATCTCCTCATTTTTGTTTTCACAATTTAACAACATTATATGTAAAGCATAGGTAGGAGCCTACTGAGGAAATAGAATCCTATTGCTGGTAATTCACCAGTGTATTCATTTGGAGGAGCCATCTTCACTACTGTTATTCCTATGGAATACCCAATATCTTTTCAATGCCAGATGAAGCTGCAAGTTTTTGCTGCGCTACCATCTAAGGATCATTTCACACAGGAATTAGTACAGCTTATAAAAAAGTAGAATTTGTATGACAAACCTGTACACCAGACTCAACATTTAGTTACTGGATTACAGATCTCTGGAAACATTAGTGAGCCTGTCAATTAGTGAGATAACTCTCTTCAAAAACAGGTTTCAGAGTAACAGCCGTGTTAGTCTGTATTCGCAAAAAGAAAAGGAGTATTTGTGGCACCTTAGAGTCTCTAAGGTGCCACAAGTACTCCTTTTCTCTTTAAAAAGCTACGGACTTTTCCTAGGGTTCAACCCTTAAATTTTATTTAACAGCTTATTTGACAATCCCTTTTTTTTGTATTTAGAGAAAGAGTGGGTCGTTCCTACAAATTTAGCATACAGATTCTTACTGAGATAGCAAATTATGTACAGTTGGGTGGAGAGGAGTGGTCACAACCCCTACGGCTAAGCAGAATTTTAAAGCATGGAACAAAACATAAGCTGCAAAGTACTGTAGTCATTCATGGACACCAGCGGTTGTCTTTTTTTTAAGAATCTGTAATATCCAGAGCAGAAATACATTCCAAATGGACAAGATACTCCTAGAGTCCCTTCAAAATAAAATAATTAATTTCTGACTATATTATATCATTATAAGTAACACACAACCCTCCAGCATATTATACCAATATATGTTAGTTTCCATATTACAAACAAGGAGGGACACCCGAAATTATTTCATTGTATAATTTGGGAAGGAAAGAAGAGTCTGCCTATGCTCAGGAGGTTACTCTTGTTTTTGGTTTTTTAAGGTCTTTAGCAAAACACCTGTCTGTAATTGAAAACAGGCCATTCCTCATGTCGGTGTAGGTTACCTCCACCTCCGGGGTCCCTTTTGCTCTACTGGCCACAGAGCCTCCCCGACCTCCAGGGTCCCCCCAATCTCTAGGGTCCCCTCACCCAGACACTCTCCATCTCTGGGGTCCCCCCCATCTCCGGGGCCCCTTTCCGGCCCCAGACACTCTCCATCTCTGGGGTCCCTCCCCCCCCCACTGGCCCGAGAACGTGCCCCCCCCATCTCCGGGGCCCCTTTCCGGCCCCAGACACTCTCCATCTCTGGGGTCCCTTTCTCCCCACCGGCCCCAGAGCCCCCCCATCTCTAGGGTCGTTCCCCCTCCCAGATCCTCCCCCCGATCTCCGGGGCACCTCCCCCCGGGACACTCTCCATCTCCGGGGCCCCTTTCCCGCCCCAGCTCCGGGCAGGCCCTGGGCAGGCGCGCGGCAGGGTGGACCTGCCGGACTCACCACGACGCAGGGGCTGGAGGTCGCCATGGAGCTCGGCTCTGCCGCGCTAGCTGCGGGAGGCCGGGGGCGGGCGCGGGCCGCGTCGCTCGAGGGAGGAGCCCCGGCGCCGCTTCCCGCTTCCTGCCTCCGCCGGCCGGCGGGCCACAGGCGGGAAGCGTGCGCCGCCGCGCCGGGTAACGGCCCCCCCCGGGTCACCCCACCCCCACGCCGGGTAACTCAGCCCCCCCCCGGGTCACCCCACCCCCACGCCGGGTAACTCGCCCCCCCCCGGGTCACCCCACCCCCACGCCGGGTAACTCAGCCCCCCCCGGGTCACCCCACCCCCACGCCGGGTAACTCGCCCCCCCCGGGTCACCCCACCCCCACGCCGGGTAACTCAGCCCCCCCCGGGTCACCCCACCCCCACGCCGGGTAACTCGCCCCCCCCGGGTCACCCCACTCCCACGCCGGGTAACAGCCCCCCCCACACACCCACACACACTGGGGTCACCCCACGCCAGGTAATGGCCCCCGCACACATACTGGGATCACCCCACCCCCACGCCAGGTAACGGCCCCCCCCGGGGTCACCCCACCCCGATGCCAGGTAACGGCCCCCTCCACACACTGGGCTTCACCCCACCCCACGCCGGGTAACGGCCCCTCCCCAGGGTCACCCCACCGCCATGCTGGGTAACAGCCCCCACGCACACACCCTGTGGTCACCCACCCCCACCCCACGCCAGGTAACAGCCCCCACACACACACACACACTGGGGTCACCCCCAGCCCACGCCGGGTAATGGCCCCCACACGCACACTGGGATCACCCCACCCCACACCGGGTAACAGCCCCCCCCCGGGTCACCCACCCCCACGCCAGGTAACGGCCCCCCCCACACTGGGGTCACCCCACCCTCACCCTGCACTGGGTAACGGCCCCCCCGGGCTCACCCCACCCTCACGCCGGGTAACGGACCCCCACACACACCCTGGGGTCACCCCACCCCCACCCCACGCCGGGTAACAGCCCCCACACACACACACTGGGGTCACCCCACCCCCATGCTGGGTAATGGCCCCCCAAACACACTGGGGTCACCCCACCTCACGCCGGCTAATGGCCCTCCTGGGGTCATCCGACCCCCCCCAAGTAACAGCCCCTCCCCCCACACACACCCTGGAGTCACCCCACCCCCACCCCACGCCGGGTAATGGCCCCCCACACACCCTGGGGTCACCCCACCCCCACCGCACGCCGGGTAACGGCCCCCACACACACACTGGGGTCACCCCACCCCATGCCGGGTAATGGCCCCCCTGGGGTCACCCCCCTGGTAACAGCCCCCCCACACACACACACTGGGGTCACCCCACCCCCACCCCACGCCAGGTAACGGCCCCCCCCGGGGTCACCCCACCCCCATGCCGGGTAACGGCCCCTCACACACCCTGGGGTCACCCCACCCCCACCCCAATACCAGGTAACGGCCCCCACACACACACTGGGGTCACCCCACCCCATGCCGGGTAATGGCCCCCCTGGGGTCACCCCCCTGGTAACAGCCCCCCCACACACACACACTGGGGTCACCCCACCCCCACCCCACGCCAGGTAACGGCCCCCCCCGGGGTCACCCCACCCCCATGCCGGGTAACGGCCCCTCACACACCCTGGGGTCACCCCACCCCCACCCCAATACCAGGTAACGGCCCCCACACACACACTGGGGTCACCCCACCCCAATGCCAGGTAATGCCCCCCCAGGGTCACCCCACCCCAACGCCGGGTAATGCCCCCCCACACACACACACACTGGGGTCACCCCACCCCAACGCCGGGTAATGGCCCCGCCCACACACTAGGGTCAACCCACCCCCACGCCTGTTAATGGTCCCCCCACACACACACTGGGGTCACCACACCCCCACACCGTGTTATGGCCCCCACACATACTGGGGTCACCCCACCCTCACCCCATGCTGGGTAACAGCCTTCCCAGGGTCACCCCACCCCAATGCCGGGTAACGCCCCCACACACACTACGGTAACCCCACCCCCACACCGGGTAACAGCCCTTCCCCCAGAGAGGTTACCCCCCTCATGCCGGGTAATGGCCCCCCCCCAGGGGTCATCTCACCCCCACACCGTGTAATGCCACACACACACACAGGGGTCACCTCACGCCGGGTAACGTCCTCCCGCCGCACACACACGGGTCACCCCACTCCCCACCCCACGCCAGGTATTGCCGCCCTCCCACATGCACACGGGGTCACCCCATACCAGGTAATGCTCCCACACACACATGGGTCACCCCACCCCCCCCAGCCCGGATAATGCCCCCCCCCACACACAGAGGGCACCCCACTCCACGCTGGTAATGGCCCACACACACACAGGGGTCACCACACCCTGGGTATTTGGTAATGTCCTCCCCAACTTACACACAGGGGTCACCCCACCCCATGCTGGGTAATGCTCCCCCCAGGGGTCACCCCACCCCGGGGAATGGCCCTACACACACAAAGAGGGGTCACCCCACTCCTCTATGGGTGATGCCCCCCACACACAGGGGTTACCACACCCCCACACTGGGCAACGGTCCCCCACACGGAGGGGTCACCCCACTCCCACCCTAAGTAATGGCCCCCACATGGAGGGGTCATCCCACTCCACCTCGGGATGGTCCCCACATACACACGCACAGGGGTCACCCCACCCCACGCTGGGTAGCAGCCCCCCACACGGAGGGGTCACCCCACTCCAACCCCTGATAATGGCCCCCCACACAGAGGGCTAGCCCCACCGGGTAATGGCCACCCACGGGGGGCACCCCCACACCCACCAGATAATGGCCCCCCACATGAAGGGCACACCCCTACTTCTACACTGAGTAATGACCCCCAACATGGAGAGGTCACCCCACCCCCCCACTGGGTAATGGCTCCACACACACATGGAGGGGCAGTCCACCCCCAAGCTGGGTAATGCTCCCCTCATACAATGCCCCCCCAGAGAGGCACACCCCCACACCAGGTAATCCCCCCCCAGAGGGGTTACACACTCCACTGATGCTATGGGATGTACCCCACATGCACATTACACATGTGCAGGGGGAGACTTCCACCAGTGTTAGCAATGCTGGGAGCCCTAACATAGGCTACTAGCTGCGGACACTGGTTTAGTCACTGGTGAGTAGCCCAGCTTGGAGCAGCGTTATATGCCACAAAAATGGTGATGGCAGCCAGCAGCCGAACTGCACTGGAAGACCTCCCACTGTTGCTAACACCCTAATGTAGACACAATCATATATTTTTCACATACACACAGAGCCAGAATTCTTGTAAAGGCAGAAGCATTACTGTCTCAGGCTTGGTCTACAGTTAAAACCTATATTGGCATAACTATGTCAGTAAGGGCTGCAGGAAAACCATCTTTCCTTGTTTACGTTAAAGGTTTGTATCTGTGCAGCTACACTTACTATTGGCCACCAATGGCTGAATTGGGCCTAATTCCTAGCGTAGAAAAGGCATTGGTTCACATCTTCAAGGTTATTTTCACAACCAGGAGAGCAAGACAGATAGGGCTTTTTATTTTATAATAAACATGTACGTTCTGGAACACAATTTTGTAGCAAAGGACAAATTCTGTGGCTGCAGAACGTAAGTAGGGTCCTACCAAATTCATGGCCATGAAAAATGCATCACGGACCGTGAAATCTGATCTTCCCCCGTGAAATCTGTATAGTATAAGTTAAAAGCACACAAAAGACCAGATTTCACGGGGGAAACCAGCATTTCTCAAATTGGGGGTCCTGACCCAAAAGGGAGTTGCGGGGGGGGGTGTTGCAAGGTTATTTTAGGGGGTCACTGTATTGCCACCCTTACTTCTGCGCTGCCTTCAGAGCCGGAGCAGCTGTTGGCCAGGTGCTCAGCTTTGAAGGCAGCGCCCTGCCAGCAGCAGCCTAGGTGTAAGCCTGACAACGCCTACCATGTAATCCTTGCTTCTGCGCTGCTGCCTTCAGAGCTGGGCGGCCGGAGAGTGGCGGCTGCTGACTGAGGACCCAGCTCTGCAGGCAGCAGCACAGAAGATTTTTTGGAAAATCTAGGGGACAATTTCCTGGTGCAAGTGCTGGAGGAACCAACTAGGAGCAGAGCTCTTCTTGACCTGCTGCTCACAAACCGGGAAGAATTAGTAGGGGAAGCAAAAGTGGATGGGAACCTGGGAGGCAGTGACCATGAAATGGTCGAGTTCAGGATCCTAACATAAGGAAGAAAGGAGAGCAGCAGAATACAGACCCTGGACTTCAGAAAAGCAGACTTTGACTCCCTCAGGGAACTGATGGGCAGGATCCCCTGGGAGAATAACATGATGGGGAAAGGAGTCCAGGAGAGCTGGCTGTATTTTAAAGAATCCTTATTGAGGTTACAGGGACAAACCATCCCGATGTGTAGAAAGAATAATAAATATGGCAGGCAACCAGCTTGGCTTCACAGTGAAATCCTTGCTGCTCTTAAATACAAAAAAGAAGCTTACAAGAAGTGGAAGATTGGACAAATGACCAGGGATGAGTATAAAAATATTGCTCGGGCTTGCAGGAGTGAAATCAGGAAGGCCAAATCACACCTGGAGTTGCAGCTAGCAAGAGATGTTAAGAGTAACAAGAAGGGTTTCTTCAGGTATGTTAGCTACAAGAAGAAAGTCAAGGAAAGTGTGGGCCCCTTACTGAATGAGGGAGGCAACCTCGTGACAGAGGATGTGGAAAAAGCTAATGTACTCAATGCTTTTTTTGCCTCTGTCTTCACGAACAAGGTCAGCTCCCAGACTACTGCATTGGGCAGCACAGCATGGGGAGGAGGTGACGAGCCCTCTGTGGAGAAAGAAGTGGTTCGGGACTATTTAGAAAAGCTGGATGAACACAAGTCCATGGGGCCGGATGCATTACATCCGAGAGTGCTAAAGGAGTTGGCGGATGTGATTGCAGAGCCATTGGCCATTATCTTTGAAAACTCATGGTGATCGGGGGAGGTCCCAGATGACTGGAAAAAGGCTAATGTAGTGCCCATCTTTAAAAAAGGGAAGAAGGAGGATCCTGGGAACTACAGGCCAGTCAGCCTCACCTCGGTCCCTGGAAAAATCATGGAGCAGGTCCTCAAGGAATCAATTCTGAAGCACTTAGAGGAGAGGAAAGTGATCAGGAACAGTCAGCATGGATTCACCAAGGGCAAGTCATGCCTGACTAATCTAATTGCCTTCTATGACGAGATAACTGGCTCTGTGGATGAAGGGAAAGCAGTGGACGTGTTGTTCCTTGACTTTAGCAAAGCTTTTGACACGGTCTCCCACAGTATTCTTGCCAGCAAGTTAAAGAAGTATGGGCTGGATGAATGGACTATAAGGTGGATAGAAAGCTGGCTAGATTGTCGGGCTCAACGGGTAGTGATCAATGGTTCCATGTCTAGTTGGCAGCTGGTATCAAGTGGAGTGCCCCAGGGGTTGGTCCTGGGGCCGGTTTTGTTCAATATCTTCATATATGATCTGGAGGATGGTGTGGCTTGCATCCTCAGCAAGTTTTCAGAGGACACTAAACTGGGAGGAGTGGTAGATACGCTGGAGGGTAGGGATAGGATACAGAGGTTCCTAGACAAATTAGAGGATTGGGCCAAAAGAAATCTGATGAGGTTCAACAAGGACAAGTGCAGAGTCCTGCACTTAGGACGGAAGAATCCAATGCACCACTACAGTCTAGGGACCGAATGGCTGGGCAGCAGTTCTGCAGAAAAGGACCTAGGGGTCACAGTGGACGAGAAGCTGGATATGAGTCAACAGTGTGCCCTTGTTGCCAAGAAGGCTAACGGCATTTTGGGATGTATAAGTAGGGGCACTGCCAGCAGATCAAGGGACGTGATCATTCCCCTCTATTCTACATTGGTGAGGCCTCATCTGGAGTACTGTGTCCAGTTTTGGGCCCCTACAAGAAGGATGTGGAAAAATTGGAAAGAGTCCAGTGGAGGGCAACAAAAATTATTAGGGGACCGGAACACACGACTTATGAGGAAAGGCTGAGGGAACTGGGGATGTTTAGTCTTCAGAAGAGAAGAATGAGGGGGGATTTGGTAGCTGCTTTCAACTACCTGAAAGGGGGTTCCAAAGAGGATGGATCTAGACCGTTCTCAGTGGTAGCAGATGACAGAACAAGGAGTAATGGTCTCAAGTTGCAGTGGGGGAGATTTAGGTTGGATATTAGGAAAAACTTTTTCACGACGAGGGTGGTGAAACACTGGAATGTGTTACCTAGGGAGGTGGTGGAATCTCCTTCCCTAGAAGTTTTTAAGGTCAGGCTTGACAAAGCCCTGGCTGGGATGAGTTAGTCGGGGATCAGTCCTGCTTTGAGCAGGGGGTTGGACTAGATGACCTCCTGAGGTCCCTTCCAACCCTGATATTCTATGATTCTATAAGTAAGGGTGGCAACACCACACCAGGCCATCCGCGCTTCTGCTGGCAGCAGCTCTACCTTCAGAGCTGGGCTCCCGGCCAGCAGTCACCCCTCTCCAGCTGCCCAGCTCTGAAGACAGCACTGCTGCCAGCAAGCAGTGCGGAAGTAAGGGTAGCAGTACCGCAGCCCCCCCTACAATAACCAGCTCCTTTTTGGGTCAGGATCCCTACAATTACAACACTGTGAAATTTCAGGTTTAAATAGCTGAAATCATGACATTTACTATTTTAAAAATCCTAAGTCCATGAAACTGACCAAAATGGACCGTCAATTTGGTAGGGCCCTAAACATAAGGGTCTGTGCCAACATGTAATGATAAATATATTTATATTTATAATATTTACAATATTAGATATTGTAAGCCTTATGGATGTTTTTGCTAATACTTGGGTGTATGTGTCTTAGATCATTACTTGGGTGACCAAGGTAAGACAATGCTATGCTGGAATGACAGAACTATGGTGGGTTATCCCAGTGAAAAGAGCATGGGGAAATTTGTGTACCCTCACTGCCTCCCCAGTAATACAGGAAATGTCCATGACTGGCTGGTGGGAAGGATCTCTTGTGAATATCGCATCTAGTGCTGAATAGAAGGCACAAGTCATGAGTGATGCATCAGATTTTGTTTCTGTTCCTAAGATGCTGGCACCCCATGTCAGCTCCTTTCCCTTTGAATGGCACTGTGTGTTGTCTCATAAATAGCCCAGAGTGAGACACTATCTACCCTGAGAGGTGCTTTTAGATATCCTGATTCCTGTGTGAATTTCTTAGGCCAGATCTACATTACAAACTTTTGCTAGCATAGTTATGTCAGTCAGGGTGTGATGAGGTATGGTTTGAGACTGACATTGCTGTGCTGGCAAAAGCCACTAGTGTAGACACAGTTATATGGCAAAACTATGCTTTTATCAGTCTAGCTTATTACATTCAGGGGGCCGGAAGAAGCTATCTCAGCAAAAGCACAGTTTTGCTGGTATGTTGTGTCTACACAAGGGATGCTTTGCCAGTATCATATAACAGGATAGCTACACTAGCAAAGCCCTCGAATGCAGAGCTGACTTTAGTTGTTTCTGCACACACTCCTTGCTTCAGAAACAGCAAAGTCAATGGCTTCCCTTCAGGCCAGGTAGACGCACAGGGCATTAGTGCACCTTTGGTAAGAAACAAAATGCTTTTGAAAGCTTGTGAGCAGTGTCAGTAGCTTGCTTCTAAAGCACATGTGTCTTAGCAAGACCTTTTAAAGCGAGGGTGGACTTCGGGTCAGTATGACCCCAGGGCAGTGGAATCAATGGTTACCAGACAAGTCGACTCTTCATGGAGCCATGCAACAACAGTGGATGTAGGTGGCCATATTAGTACTCTTATGACATAGCTCCCACCAGTGTAGAGTTGTGCTGGTTAATAAAGGGGAAACAACTACAGGTGAAGCCCATTTATCTGAATTTCAATGATCAGCCTGGATCAAGTGTGTGTCCCCCTGCCCCCTTTTAGGCCTGTGTTAGTTAATCACCTGCTGATTAACAAACATTAAAGCTGTGGGAACTGTGATTGGGAAGAGGAAGGAAAGAATAGGGAGTAGCCGCAGGAGACAGTAGCCTCTTTGGTAGCACTTCACCACTTCTTGGCACTGTCCGCCCCAGGAGCAGGAGCTAGCTATGCCCCTTGCTATTTGTACTGGTGCTTGCAGAGCACAGGGCTGCCAGTGCAGGTGTCTGTTCCCCCTCTCCCATCATATACAGGGCTTATTGCTAGGCCTAAATAACCTGACATTAAAGTTAATTTTACTTTCTAGTCCTGAACACCAGTCAAGGGGAAGACTGTTTTGGCCTGGCCCCAATCTGCTTGAAAATGGGATGGCATAGTGCTGGGTACCTAGACAGAGTGGCTGAAGTTCCAATATAACTTCCCTCGTGGATGCTCTTTTTCCAGAATAGGAGTGTTCACAGGGGAAGTTATATCAGAACAACAGTCTAAGTATGCAAGTCTGGTAAATGTCCCCATGTAGACAAGCCCAAGGATAAAAAGCTGTTTTGTTTTTTTTTTGAGAATGACATGGTAGCTAGCCTAAGTTTTCAAGAAGGGGATGGTTGGTGTGGGTAATGGTCAGAGCACATTTACTTAAATTGCACTTTTCAGTTCACACTTTCAGAACTAGTGTTTCAGGCTGTCGCAGCTAATGGGAGGTGCAGGATCTCTGTGCTGAGCTTGGCCCAGAGTCCACCTCGATGGAGAACTGCAGCCCCCATGACCAACAGAATAGGTATTTGTTATGTCTTATTAAAGTCTATCTGGACAGTAGGTGCATGAACAGTATGAGGCCAGAGCAATGCCTCCATGAGAGCAGGGACAGAGCAGTGGCTGTGTCATCCTTGAAGAGGGTGTAACCTGCCCTGCATCCTTTATGAGGGGCAGTACTGATAAGTTGTGAGGGGGCAGGGCAGGGACATGATTCCCTCTGTCCCCAGCAGAGGTTAGCAAAACCAGTTTTGCAGACGGGGGAATATAAGGACTGAGGCTGTGCCCATCCCTGCACAGGAATCTTGCACCCCTTTGTAGAAGCTGGGAACAATTACACCCTTAATTCCATAAATGTGAATTTGACAGAAATGGTTTTGGTCCCCGGGGAAGAGCTGGTATGTTGTACTGCCCAGCACAGGCTCAATCTGACCCCTTGCTCTAAGTGGTTGCCATGTGCCTCTTGCAATAGCATACCACATAGAATGAGTTACTTGGCTTTTGTTATCACTTTCCCTTACTGTATCATTGGGGTGGAGATGAAGATGGGAAAGCCACAAAATTGGTCCTCTCGGTCCCTCACCATTGCATAAGTTTTAAAATGACATTTGTCATTGCATCTTTGTGAAGATTCTGTATATACACATGTATTTCCATAGCATCCTTGCACGAGGGAATTACTGTTCACATTTTTAAGCGTTTAAATGAAAATTCTGCTCTTGAAGTAAAGCAATAAAGATTTAAAAAATTGTAGCGTTCCAGGGTCTGAAATGAGAATGGATTTTGGAAATGCAGAGCCAACGCCAGTTTGATTCAGTGGGTCTGGAAATAAGTGAGGGATTGGTTAAGAACTGTGCAACATGATGTGGAAAAATTACAATTTTTAAAAAATACTTAAACTAGCATATACCCCTCGAAACCTTTAATTGTATTCCTTTTATTGGTGGAACAGAGTCCAAGTATTATGTTCTTGCAGAGTAAATGCCAGTGCAGAGCATTGATTTTCAAACTTTTATTAACGAATTACCAAAATAATCCTTCACTCCCAAGCCACACAAAAGGAGAACATGTAGTGTATCCTCAGCATTATTACTACATCTATTCATGAAAGATGATGGCTGCATGGTCTTGAGTCAAATTGGCTGTAACTTTTGTTGAATAACCAATTTAACCAAACCCGCTGGACTTGGACCCATGTTCCAGTAATGTTAATAACAGCTACATGTCCAGTAACTATTTGTGTGGGTGACTGTGGCCTGACAGGGGTGAGTATTTGTAATAAAGCAGCAGAACGAAGTGGGCCCTGTAGCTGACTAACACCAGGGGTATATCATGATTGGCTCATTGCCAGAGCAGTAGCAGCAGCAGCTGCCCTGGCAAGCTTGCCTAGTGCTTTGACTGTGCTGGAGAGTGGGTGTTAGAGAGACATTTTTCTCTCTAATGCCTAGGACCGGACTGGCTACAACTACACTGGAAAGTGGGTGGCATTCATAGAGTGATCATTAAACCACAAAAGGACTTCGGGTGCCACTTTTATTTTAGTGACCGATGAAGTTTTCATTAATAGCTAATGTGTCACATTAAAAAAAAATGTAAAATGAAACTATTGTGATTGCATGTAAAATTGTTGGCATTGGTTCTGTGGAATTTCTCTCGAGTGGACAAAAGAGTTAGTTGTCTTTTACACTTCTGGTTGAATAATTTCTTTGTTTTTCCTGCCAAAGAGCAAATTTCCAGATCCCAATCATTCCTGGTGCTGCTGGCTCAAATTTGGGAGGAAAGGACAGATATACAGAAGCAGAAATATGTGCTAAAGTTACAGGGAGTTTGTTAGCCTACGCAGTAAGGGGATATTTACCGCTCATGGTCCAGTCACACCCATGTAGAGGTGAAGCTGCTTTATGATGACAGAGCGCTGTGGAGATAATTGGTGTGTATATCTTCTCCCCAAGGGCCTCAAGCTCTGGATGTATTCCCTATTCATTCCCCACTCTCTGAAACTAAAATTGATGGGCATGGCAGAGGTAATAGAGGTAGGTTGTGTGGAGACAGAAGTATACATTACATCTTGAAGCCTGCCCAAGGAGCACTACATTTGAATCAGCCCTGATACTAAGATTGAAATCTGAGCGATTTAATTGTCTGGAAAGCAATTATCTGTTTAAAATAGTTCTTTTTGAGCTTAGTGTTTTCCAACCGGAATCCAGCATTTAGCAGATCCATTGTGACTCAGGCTATGTCGCACTGTGTACCTTGCAGCCGCAGCATTGTAAGGTGCTCTGTGTAGCTGCTCTTATTGCTGGGAGAGAGGTCTCCTGGCGACAAAATAAAACCACCTCCAAGGAGGACGACCAAAGTTTTAACAACAAAAGTGCCAGTGTAGACAGCCTCAGTCAACTATTGGGCCTGTTTGGGTTGCTAGCTTCATGCTTGCTGTATATTAAAAGAAGACAAGACGGTTGCTTTTATAATATGAAGGTAAATTTCATGGGGCTAGTTATCCTTCAGAGGTTTCACAGTGCTAACTCTTTGCTGCAAGTCTGTGCAGAACTCTTGCTGACTCACTTACTAGAGCTGCCAGCATTTAGCAGAGAGATCATCATGTAGCGTGTTAAACTCTGACAAATACAAATGAATAGTAAGGCTAAGACTGAGCATCTTACCCACCCAACTCATCTCACTTCACATATTCTGGTTTCCCTTCCATGAGTGGCCCAGAGATCCATTCCAGTGGGCAAAGCAGCTGGGCTGAGATCAGTTATGCAATGTGACAAACAGCACCCCACATTCACCACTTTTACAAGACTATGATAAATTTTGTACAAAGTACGCCTGTGAGGTATCACTAGAACATGCGAAACATTATTGTCCTTCTAGAATGTGTGTAACAACATTGTATGTAAAGTTATAAATGTATAGAAAAGTTATACATTTCTGCTGTATAACATGGCTGTAACCTGCTCCAAGTTAGAAAGGCATGTCCAAACCAGTTCTTCTGAGACAAAAGACACCTGGCTGGGGCATCAGTGTACCAACATAATCAAATGGACTGTCATGGGCTATTTCAGGTGAGGTCTTAAAGTCATCCTGTCTTTATAAAAAAAACATATATGGGGGCCCTGCCATGAGACCTTACATCTCTCCTACCCGCCTGGCAGATATTATTGGTAGAAAGCTTGTTTTGACAGAGAGATAATCGGAGAACATATAGCTAGTAGCTCAAAGGGCAGGCCCATTAACCCTGTCAGTACAATAGTTAGATCCACAGGGCGTGGAGGTTCCCCAAGTGGGGATATACTTGCATAAAGCTTTTCTAAAGGGAAATTATTGTAGAGCATGGAAATCTGGAATACTCCTGAACTAGAGGGTGGAAAGCCAAGATGGTTGCTAGGTGGAGCCTAAGGGTGCTCGCAGAAAGTCCAGAGTTCTTTAGTGATAGAAGGTACTCTGCTAGGTCTGGTATCTATGAGTCAGAAACAGAGAACTGGTGGTGTGCCCAGCTGTTTAATCTCATCCACTTGGCAGAATACTCTAAGTCTCATAAAATTCTTTCCACAGTGGATGGAAAAGTGCAAGGAACGTAGATCCAGATGAAGGAACTGACCATCTCTCTGAGATATCTCCTCTGGGTGGAGAGGCAGTTCAACGGGAGGTGGAAGAGACAGATTCATTCTTCAGGTCCAAAAATCAAAACTGTCTCCATCATACTGGCTGAAATCTCCCTGAGCTTCCTGAGTACTCTTGATTCAATGGAATTGGAAGGTATGAATACACTGGATCAGGGGAACAGAAATGCCCATTGTATGGGAATCCCCAACTCCACCCTACTTTGGATCAAAACTTTTGACACTTCCTGTTTTCTTTGGTGGCAATGAGATCTCTGGCTGCATGACCTCAATTTGAGGAATGTGTCTTGGATAATAGTGTCCTTTACTTCCTATTCAATGGTCATGCAGATTGTCTACTGAGGTGATCATCCGCCAGCAGATTTTATAACCACGGTAAGTGCACTGCTCTCAGAGTAATGCCATGCCTGACACACAAGTTCCATAGATGTACACCTTCCTGACACAGAGGGGTGGATCTTACTCGCCCTTGTTTGTTTATATAAAACATGTCTGCACTGCTGTCTGTCATGATTTGAATGGTCAGATCTTTCAAACCTGCGAGGAAACCTGTGCTCCCCTGACAACTAGACCTTAGCTCCAAGATATTTATATTTCGTATATGAATAGTCCACATGCTCTGAGTTTGAAGGTTGTCTAAGTGGGCTCTCCAACCCAGTGTAGTAGCATTTGTCACCAACATCTTTGATCATAATGGTGAAAAGGGTATTCTCTTGCAAAATTTCAGAGGGTCTTTGCCACCAGTTTGGTGATGAGACATCTGGAAGAACGTGCAATATCATATCCAGGTGATGCTTGCTTGGCTGACATACAGGCTTCAACTATCCTTGCATAGGATGGAAGTGAATTCTGCGTGCTGAATTATGTACGTGCAGGAAACCTAGAAGTCTGAGATAAGTCCTTATTGATACTTTCAAAAGCTGGGGGGAGGAAAAAACAAAGGGTCTGTCTGTGTGATGCTTTTGCCGGGGACAGAACAGGAATGGAGTCTTAGAACTTAGTAAGTAATCTTCCCCCAGCTTTTGAAAGTATCTTGTCTCCTCATTGGTCATTTTGGTCAGGTGCCAGCGAGGTTATCCTAGCTTCTTAACCCTTTACAGGTGAGAGGATGTTTCCTCTAGCCAGGAGGGATTTTAAAGAGGTTTACCCTTCTCTTTATATTTATGACAACCCCCCTTCAGGTAGTTGAAGGCTGCTATCAAATCCCCCCTCACTCTTCTCTTCTGCAGACTAAATAAGCCCAGTTCCCTCAGCCTCTCCTCATAAGTCATGTGCCCCAGCCCCCTAATCATTTTTGTTGCCCTCCGTTGGGCTCTCTCCAAATTTGTCCACATCCTTTCTGTAGTTGGGGGCCCAAAACTGGACGCAGTGCTCCAGATGTAGGCTCACCAGTGCCGAATAGAGGGCAGTAACGACTTCCCTTGATTTGCTGGCAATGCTCCTACTAATACAGCCCAATATGCCATTAGCCTTCTTGGCAACAAGGGCACACTGCTGACTCATATCCAGCTTCTCGTTCACTGTAATCCCCAGGTCCTTTTCTGCAGAACTGCCACTTAGCCAGTCAGTCCCCAGCCTGTAGCAGTGCATGGGATTCTTCCATCCTAAGTGCAGGACTCTGCACTTGTCCTTGTTGAACCTCATCAGATTTCTTTTGGTCAATCCTCCAATTTGTCTAGGTCACTCTAGACCCTATCCCTACCCTCCATCATATCTACCTCTCCCCCCATCTTAGTGTCATCTGCGAACTTGCTGAGAGAGCAATCCATCCCCATCATCCAGATCATTAATGAAGATGTTGAACAAAACCAGCCCCAGGACCGACCCCTGAGGCACTCCGCTTGATACCGGCTGTTCAGTTGTCTCAGGCCCAGTATAAGGGACCAGCACTTTCTTTCTGGGAATCTAAGTAATGACAGTAAAATGAGTTCTCCTTGTGTCTTTGAGGTACTTCTAACACTGCTCCAAGATTCAGAAGTGATTGCACCTCCTGATATAGCAGGTTTTTATGAGAGGCGTCCCTGAAAATGGATGGAGAAGGTGAGTGGAGATCAGGGAAGGTCTGGAATTGGATGGAACAGCCCAACTCTATGATTTTCAGGACGCAGCGATCTACAGTGATGGTGTGCCAGGCCCTATGAAAATGAAATAAATGATTCCCAAGTAGAGGGGATAACCAGATGAACAGAATTTGTACTCCGCTTCTGGCCAACGAGTCAAATCTGCTGCCTTGAGGGTGATGAGGGCTCATGACCAGACATGGTGTTGGATGCAGAGGACTTCCTCCTGTGGAATGTTTTGGTGCTTTGGAGATGGTTCAGGTTGCCTACATTGTGTACAGAATGAGTTGAGACTTCAAATGTTCCCATTTTGGTGCAGGAATATTGACTCCTAAGGATCTCAGTGTCACCTGAGAGTCCTTCAGAGAGTGTAAAACTTCATGTGTTTTCACATTGAGAAGTTCATATCCTTCAAATGGAAGATGCTCAGTTGTAACTTGTACCTCTTTAGGGATTCCTGATGACTGAAGCTAAGAGGATCTCCTCATGGTAACTAAGGTAGCCATAGATATAGGGCTGCTTGGAGAGATGCATGTGTCACAAGCTGACCTTCAGCAATCAGATAAAATTCTCTCCATTATCATGAGGAAGACTGTCTGTACATTTAGATATGGAATTCCAATTACAATAATCATACTTTACTAGCAGGACCTGGCAATTGGTGATTCTCATTTGCAGATTTGATGCAGAATAATTTTTCCAGTCAGACAATTGTAATTTCTTGGGCTCCTTGTCTTGAGATGTCACTTTCTGTTGACTTCTCATTCCTGCAGTCATAACTTGACCCAGGCACATATAAAATTGCTCAAAGCCCTTGAAGGGCACTTGGTAACGACTGTGCTCTTTTTGATGTTGGTGCCAAAAGCAGCAGGTGTCTCCCAGTGCAATTCAGCTGGCTCTAAAAGATCCTTGTTGATGGGCATTGTGGGATGTTCAGGAGCTTGGCAAAATTTTCCTGGACTACCTCTAGTGGAATCTCTATTGTGTCAGTCATTCTGTGCAACATCTTGTAGTCAGCTAAGGTTGAGGTGGATAAGACAAATACCACAGCCTCATTGAGAGGGTGATGAGATGGTCCTCTGCTTGTGACTCTTCATCAAAACCATGCCCAGCCTGTTCAGCTGGCAATGGAGCAGAGTGGGTTGGTTGTGAAGTCTCTTTGTGAGGTGAGGATGAAGAGAGACTCTAGCCCTGCACTGGAATGCAGTGACTGGTCTTCTAGCATGAAGCCAAGGGTGTTGGTATACATAACGGGCAGGTGGGCAAAGAATACCATCCTTAATTGAGCTCCTAAGTCTAGAGTAATAAAACTCAGCCCTCAATTGCCTCTCAGGTGTGTACTGGCCTGAATACCTAGAGCCCAGGGAATGCAGTGGTGAAACCTCCCTCTGCTCCTCAGAGCAAGAAGATAAGAATTAATAACCCTTCTAGAAAGGCACTCTCATTGCTACCATCAATGTGCTCGGTACTGGTGTAGGAACAGCAGTCGCTACCGGTGATGGTACCTTCACTACTGCCAATAGCGAGGAGTCTGGTACCAAAGAGACCAGGAGGTTTTTCGATGCTGCACAGGATTTCAGTACTGAGTAAGCTGGTGCTGAAGTCAGAGGACTACATGCTGTTAACTGTCCCAGGCATATCTGTATGGTGGGTTCTCATTGCTAAATGGTTGGCACTTGGAGATTTTTGTGGTACTTAGGAAACCAGTTTAGAGGCACAGTGACCAGTGCCTGTCTGGGTGCCACAGGGACTGTTTGGGTTTTGTGCTACACTTTTCAGCTGACGTTTGAGAGACTTTGTGCCTCACTGAGGAACAACCTGATGAGGACGACCTAGATAGTCTCCTCCTCTGGCACCAGGGCTCTTTCCTCCTCCATTGCCAGAGGATTTACCAGGTCAGGAGGACAGTTCTTTAGGAGCAGCCATCTCAACTCCACAAGCTGAGGAGACAGCAAGAATACGTCCTGATGATGAGTGCTCAGAAATCTCTGCCCCAGGCATTCTGGTGTCTGAAGAAGGATGCATTGACCTCTCCAGCAGGAACATTTTTAGACAAGACACCCTAGTTCTTTGGGTTCTCTTAGAAAAGCATTACAGGTGGCACATTATCTTTTGTGCGCCCTCTTCCATACACATGCCTTTTCTATACTAGGGAGGGTTTGCTGGTAGAGCTCGACGGGCACTGCTCTACAGACAAACCCTCCAAATGGAGATGCAGCTTACACTGGGTAAAGAGCACCTCTATGCTGTGTTATTATGAGGGTGACTTTTTCCCCCCGCACTCCAAACCGAGACAGCCATACCAGCAAAATGTAGGCCATGCCACAGTAAGCTGCAGGTTTCCCCATCATTAAGAAGTATTGCTGCCTCCTATGATAAGGAATTTTTAATTTTGCAGATTTATGCTCAGTCATTATGAATGATCCTGGTACCAGGGCAAACTCTCAGGCAATTAAAAAAAAAAAAAGAAAGAACGAACCAAGGGGTGGTTGGGGTCACCCCATACCTTATGACTGTGTACCCCATTGGTCATGGGCCCAGTGCAGAGGGAGGCCCCAGGGAGGGTTTGGAAAGCAAGCCCCCTCTCCTGCACGCAGCAGCTCCTGTCCCACGGCCCTGAGCCTAGCTCTGTGCTTTGCAACCTAGCGCATGGGGTTGCAGTGCCCCTCGGGTTTGGTTTGGATGCCCCTAGCCCCATGGGACAGGAGCCACCCTTGTGGGGTGGGCTCCCCCCATCTCCACTGCACCAGGCTGGGATTAGGGTTGCGGTGCCAGGGCTGAGCATGTTGCTGCAGGAGGTCGGTGTTCGCTTTGTGGGGCGAGGAGGCAGGAAAGGGCACTGGCCTTTGATTTTGGGCCCTCCCTCCCCCAAGTTTGGGCCCAATTTTTGTTAATCCAACCCTGGCCACTCTCAGGGTGCCTGGATGTGACAGCAATGCTCAGACTGCTTTCCCTTAACACAAAATCAATATTGTGTTGCAGTTACAGGCTTAAAAAAAAAAGTGAATAGTTGCCACAAGGCCACTCAGGATGTGGCTTCACTGCAGCTGCAAGGTGTGATTCGCAGCATGGATAGATTCACACTAGTGCTCTAAAAACAGCCGCGTGGATGTAGCAGGACGGGTGGCTAGTCTGAGCTGCTACCCCATCAAGCTTGAACCCAAGGGATCAGGTGGGCTTGACTTCAGAGGCTAGTTTGAGCCACCACCCATGTTGCAATATCCACACGGAGTTAGTGCAAGTCTATTTGTGTCGGGACTCATACTTCCAGCTGCAGGGAGACATCTGGAGAGCCGACGGGCAGCCACAATGGATGCTGCTGGCCAGGAGAATCCAAACGGGAGTTCACTGGGCATACGCACACCAGCAGTAAATATTTAGGAACGAGCACCTGAACAAGTTTCGTTTGCAATATATTCAGCTTCACAAACCTGAATGGTAATTAAATAAACCACCAAATTTAAACACAATGGGTGGATATTGTTGGGCTAACCCTGAAGTCCACAGGAGTAATAGTTTCTACTTGGATTTAAGTTAACAATTGCCTCAGTAAGGACTTCATGATTAAGCCTCTTTTTTCCCCCCCATTGTGTACTTACCACCTGTTTTGGCAACTTTTGAACATTTTTCTTCAGCAAAAACGTATGCAATCATTGCATTTAGCAAATCACCCTCATATGCAATTTGCCTACAACAGCCTAATGCGAGGACAACCACTGAACACTCGTCATCTTACTCCAGGCAGTTATACCACAAATCCTGGCACATAAACCCCCATTGATGCTGCTGCGTCTTGCCTGTTATCCTGCAGCTGAAGTTTCCCCCTGCACATGGCGAGCTATTAGTTTCTGCAGTGAGACATAATTACAATAATCAGTCCTCTAAGACTCTCATTATGAAATATATCACTAATGAGATCCATTGCAGTTGTGCGTGAAAGTGACATGCGGAAGTGTGCAGTTTTAACATTATGCTTTCATAAAAAGCAGAGCCACACAAATATGAAATTCATAACTCATTTATTGAATATATAGGCAGATACCAATAAAAAACTAATACTGCAAACTACAACTTTGGAAGTAAAGCCAATATAACAGGAACAAAATATACATTATAGATAGGAATGTGTTTACCCTCTTTATACATTCCTTGTCTTGACATCTGATGTAAATGTATGCTAAAGCTGGTCTAATCGGAGTGCTTTTCAATAAGCAACAGTCCTCCAGAATCTTTTCAGGGTTGAGATGTCTCTGCTGACTAATGAGTGTGCATACATAGAAACTGCTTCAGCAAGTATATATAACATCAAGAGCTGTGCTCTGTTAATCTCCATCATTACTATGGTGGAACCTGTTTATAGTGAAATGGAAGGAGAGTTACTATTTGTTGCAATATGCTTTCAGTCCTCTAATAGTTAAGTTTCACTGTGCTTATAATGAAGGTTAATTCCACTAGAATATTGGTTCAACTTTACTGATCTTCTTGGAGTATAGCAATTATCACATCAGAGAAGTGTGACATTTCCAGGGGGTGGGGGGAGGAAGAGATCACCACTTCCTTGCTCTGGTCTAGTATAAGAGAAGTTACTCCTTCCTATATGGAACAGTAAGAAGCAATTCCTGGCTGCTGGTCTTGCTCGAGCTGCTGTCCACTAGAATAGTGGTTCTCAACTGGGGGTAGGTGTACCCCTGGGGATACACACAGGTCTTCCAGGGAGTACATCAAACTCATTTAGAAATTTGCCTAGTTTTACAGTAAGCTATATAAAAGCACTAACTAAAAATTTCAGACTGACTTGTTTATACTGCTCTATATACTGTAAGTACAATATTTACATTACATGTAATTTATTTTATGGTAAAAATGAGAAAGCAAGCACTTTTGTATTTTTCTGTCTGATTTTGTAAGCAAGTAGTTTTTAAGGGAGGTGAAACTTTGGGTATGCAAGACAAATCAAGACTCCTGAAAGGGGTACACTAGTCTGGAAAGGTTGAGAACCACTGTACTAGAAGGTGAGATTTAGGGCCAAATTCAGCAAAGCTGGCACATGGAGGTGTAATTATACCTCCCTAAATCAGCAAAGTGCTTGTATGCAAGGGAGATTCATCTTTGTGTCGTAAGCGGTATATTCACTGCTGCCCTCTAGGGTGTTGGCAAGTGGAACTCCCACCAGGGCTCTAGGAAGAGGTTCTCCTGTTGGCAAACACCTGCTGAATTAGTGAACCCTTTAACCACAATACCCACGTCCCCTTTCCAGCCAGTGTCACCTACATTGGTGCTAGGCTTCCCTCACAAATAAATTTGTGGCCACTTTGTGCCACTACCTAGAACCTCTTCAGACGTGTATAAGCCAGAGTCTCAGGGAATTTTACCAATAGCCTTCTAGAGCCCTTCCTCCCCCAGCTGCTAGTATCCTGCAACTGCTCAGGTATACAGGCCCTGCCAGCACTCCCTGGGAAAAGAGCAGTAGAAAGGATCTTTTTAAAGGCAAGCCCTTTGCTGATATGAAACTATTTAATATATTATTTTGTGGAAAAAAATCTTCCATTATAGGAGGGTTCCATGAGTCTCTTGAACAGAGACACACTGTTCTTGTGAGCAAGAAATGCCCAAAAAGGCCTAAACTAACTAAATTCAGTTAAATCAGTTTCATAAGACAAGTTCTTAAATTCAAGATTGTTTTCCGATCGTGAGATGAAAGCAAAAGCTGCCTATTTAAAAAAAAAATTGCCAGGAACAAATAAACCTTATTAATTTAACTAGTTAATTTAAACAAGTCTATTTTACCTATAAAGCACGTTCATTTCTTCTAACTTCTGGGAAGGCAGTAAATGCTGCAGAATAATCTTCAATATATGCTTGCAAAAGATTACATTGCTTTACAAAAAAGACAAACCGTCCAAAATTTCAAGCTAAAATGCACATAAAGAGACAGTAATGGCAGTATTTTGTCTTTAAAAAGTGTAAGTGTTGTATACCTGTCATACATTTCCATGCCTATTAAAGCTACAGTTAAGAACTTCGGAGATGTACAGTAAATACACTGCTGAGGTCCATTTTTTCTAAATATTAACACCACGACAGAATTACTCCCCAGCAAGTGATACTACTTGGGAACATATAAATACAATTCTTACATTGTAAGGCACTTTTACCCAGCATACATGACAAGATGAAGTAAATTATAACATGAATTTGAGGCTTGTAACAAAAAACGCTTTCGGTATTGACTTTTAGTTTCCATGAGTTCTGAATTAATGATGGTTTAGTCAGCCACTTGCTCTTCTGCTACTGTTGTTATGGTTGCTAGTGGCATGCGGAGAGATAAATGATTTTATCCATAATGAATTATTAGACTGAATATTAAATCCAACAATTGACACAATGTGAATTAGAACTCAGTGAAAAATACAATGATTATATTGGCAAATCTACCCCATTGTACCTTTCATTCTTCCTTAACCAAAAATACAGTAGTTGCAAACAATAAAGTGCCTTTATTTCATGGGAAGGCCATGTTTGAGGCACGCAACCTAGAACCTAATCTAGGCAGTGTGACAGACATTTTGCATTCTGAAACCCTTCCACGCAGCTGAAAAATTTTCATATTCTAGAAAAAAAAGCAAACACCTTGGTAAACAATCTCAATCAATCTGTCATTGCAATTCAAGTCATGCCTTTAATTTTGAAAGTTACAAATACAAAATAAGAATGATCAATGGCATGTTTAGAGCAGTAACTGAATATTTTCTGTACACAGTAATATTACTAAAACTGCATTCTTCCCCAAAACAGATTGAATTCTAACATGGTAAAATGTTAGAAATTTAATATACAACAGTTGAGTCCCTTGAGACATTAAGGAAACGCATGAAAAAACAATGACATGTTAAATCTTTTAAAAATACAAGTAAAAAATGCTACAGAAACTTGTTACAAATGAACTGCTTCTTAATATCAACTGCAGATGAACCTTCACTGTTTTTAGTCAAATTGTCAGAGTATCTTGCTTCCTGCTTTACTTCAAATCTAAGCGGTTTATTGGGTATTCAGAAAGAGCCAGAACCCTTCCCAAGCAACGAGGTGCCCTGGAAGCATTAGAAAGACTTACTTATTGGGTTAAGTTTTTGATTTTATTTTAAATGAATCTGCTAATGTGCTTCAATAGGACCAGCAGAAGAAGCTATTTATTAGCAACTAGACATGCCAGAGCTGTATGAAAAAAGTTAGGGAACTGAGCTGGAAGATTTGGTATAATCTAAACCTGATTATTCTCTAATGGAACGTCGACCTCTAGACATATGAAGTGCCATGGCATGATCATTGATTTGACGAGAAAAAAAATCACATGCTAAAAGCATTAAGAATGGTAAGTAAATCTTATATAGTGGTCACAAGATTCAAAAATAAATACTGATCTACCCAAAAAAAAGAAAAGAAACAAAGTTGATTCCTCCTCCTTACAGCACGCGGGACCGGTGTCTGTATTTTGGACAAAGATGAAGTGCTCCACACAACACAGAGCACTTGAGGTCTGGATGTCAGATAAGGTGACTAAATTCCATAGACGTTAAAGTAGTAACCCTCTTCGAAATCTAAAGATGTTGGGTTGCAGCTTCCAAAAGTTAGAGTCACTTGGTACATTAGGAATATAGAGGTGGTGGACTGTTGGGGAAAGAACAAACTACAGCCCTTTGGCATGAGTACTGAAGCTTGCAGCTTGTAACCAACAGCTGCTCAAGTAAATCTCCAGCAAGGAATGCTGGGCAGTAGGAACAATCACAACAGGAACAAACTGAAAGGTTCAAGCACGCTTCTGCATGCACGGAGTTTTTTTTTCTACTGTGCCTTGCAAGCAAAAACAGAGCAATTTGCCCCCCCACACATTTATCCTCCATATTTTGTATAAGAAAATGCAAAATTCATGAGTTACCAGCTTGTTGCCACCATGGACTTGTCTGTCCACGTTGTGAATTAATCTTACTAAGACTTTCCCTTGGTGCATGAATCCACTAAACAACTTACACATTCCAAATCTTAGATTTTTATTCAGTCCAGAAATATAGAGCTTACTTCATTTCAATGTCTGCCTTAACTTTTGACACTGTACATATTACATATCATTTATATAGTGTTTCAATTTTTTCCCAGACACTGCAGACTACGAACTACATAATATTGACATGTAAAACTCTGCCACTTATTGAAGGCTCACACACATGAACGTTTCAGGCAGTTCAATGAAATTTCTAACAGAATCAGGCCGTAAAAAGTTACTAACCCTTTTCTGATCTTAGAAAACAATTTAAAAGAATTAGTAGTTATGGATGTCTTATTCATTCCCAGTTCTCTAACTCTGTCCCTTGAACCTGTTTAAAAAACGATGAAAACAATAGTAAATTTAAAATCATATAAAGAGCAGAGCATCTAACAGATCTGACATTACATCTACATTTATCAGACATGAGGCCTCCTTTCTAATATTATTATAAAATCAGCTGAAGTTTAAAAAAAAAGTTCCCCGTTCTTCTGCAGTACACCAATAAAAAGCACTGATCTGCATATACTAGATTTAAACATTTTACTGTTATTAACTACATCAAATGTATGTTGTGTCTCAGTCTCAGTAACAGAGCTGCCAGGAGGAACTTCCATACCTAGTTTCCATTGAGTTGCTGCTGAGGAATGCTGCTATGGTCAGAGCCTGATTTCCCACGGCTTTTGCTTTCTCTTTCTTCATCCTCTTCATCCCTTTCATCGTTTCCACTATGGTTTTTACAATAGAGTCTAAGACAATAAAAGAAACAATGGAGGATTTACCAGGAAACAAGAAAATATATATATATTTTAGAACATTCTGGGCTCTCTCCACTAGTGAAGAGGCTCCATTTTAAAATTTTGCTGAATTAATGTATAAGGCACCTGTCAGACATCTGACATTAGAAATAAAGATTAGCTAGGCTACTAGATCACTGGCTAGAACCAAGGGCTCCTGTTACAGGGTCAAACCCAAGATCACTAACCAAACAAAAAAGGGAACAGTTCCCAACCGATAAAAGTTAACAACGAGGGGTTAAGCACAAAAACAAAGGCAGAAGCCCAAAAAACAGTCAGCGGTACTCATTACTGTAAGAGCCACTGCCTCATGTCCTAAAAAGCAACCAAGGAAGAACACCAGCAGACCTCCTTCTGAGAGAGTTCCACCGCCAAGAACCTTAGACTGAGAAAGCTCTATTGACCTGTGCCAACCAACCGTAAACAGCTAGGCTGAGAGAAAGATTTAGTTTATGATAGCATTAGCAGATCCTAACAAAGCCTACTTACTGTTTTTTCCTAAAAAGTAACCACTACCTATTACAATAGCAAGCTTGTTCCAATATAGATAAGGCTGTGACAGCATTTTCATTACTTTCAATGGTTTACATCTTGCCTGTGAAAACTGACTGAGATGTACCAAGGCATAAGCCTGGGACAATTTAAAAAAACCCATTTTAGACAAGAATCAAACTGATGTTATTTTAAAATGCTGTATGAACTGTCTAGGTGTTTAATGATTGCATATGTAAAGACCTACTTTCTCGTAGCTCTACCATAAGAGAATGAACATGGTTAGTAGTACCAGTGAGTTCTAAGGAGTTTTGTGATAGATTGTCTAAAATCTACATAAAATGGATCAAACTCTGTTCTCATGAACATTTACATAACAAAAAACAAATAGACACTCCGAGGGAGCATGGGCGCTCATAAAAAAAAGTATGATTTTGTGTGTGTCAATTTGTAATCACTTTCCATTTGTTCATGGATCTTAAGCTATCAATCTGAAACCAATAAATAAGTTGAGATAAGCAGAGGAAAGCCAGGCTCCAGTGCAGTCTTTATAGACTAGCATAAGCAGAAAATTTAAAACAGATCAATTCTAGTTCTCAAGAAGCAGGATTGTTGTTATCACGCTGCTCATAGAATGCCCCCTTGTGCCCAAAATGAGATGCAACCGGTCAACTTCAATTGGAGTAGGTTTGTGGTAGCAACTGGGAAAGGAGGTTGGAACAGTACAGAAATATGAAAAAAGATAGTTATCCCTAAGAGAGTATAAACATGGCAGGAGTTTACCTGTGACTTCAGCAATTTGAGTTACAGATTTTACTAATCAGGGAGAAAAATTTTTTTTTTGCTTTTTTTAAAAAGACATATTTCATGTACTTTCAAGTGGGTATACAGAGGTTCTGAATTAAGTAGGATCACTAAAATATTTTCTATATGTGTGAAAGTTATTTTGAAAATTATATGAAAGTTATTTTCATGTTTATGATAAACTTAACAGAAATACTTCCACTTTTGCATATGTATTTATCCTCATCTGACTTGGTAAAATGAGCTTAAATAGCTTCAGGTTAGAGAGAAAGAATATGAAGTCAGTCCAGTGGTCTAGTGTCAATGATCTACAATGCCAGAAAAAGCTATCGTGTCAATTAGTGGTCTGACTCTATTGCTCCCTGGGTTATTAAGGGCTAAGAGCATTCCGACAGCAGTATGCTGAGCCTCACTGGAGAGGAAGAGCCTCAGAAGTCAAACAGCAAGACTTTTGACAGGAGCACCCATCCAATTCTCCTAATTGGTTTGAGAGTGATGATGCAGGGCCTTGGAACAAGAGGAAATGGAAATTAAAGTGGGAAAAATATGAAGAGATTCTCCGAGTTCTGTGCAGAGAAATCTATTTTTGCCTGTTATAGGAGAGGCTTTTTAAAAAAAGTTCTAAACTCTACATTTATAACAGAACTTGATTTAATTTTTCTATGACACTCAACTTGAACAAGATGTTTGAAGTAACAAAATTGATCTTGCACAAGCTTTTACCTTACCAGCTTTTGAACTGCAATAGTCACCTTATCTGAACTTCCAAAGATGTAGGATAGTTTTGCCTAGTGCCTGCAATGCAGCTGAATGATGTGTTAATCAGCATTACTGCATGATCAGAATGTTTTATCTGAACAGAAAAGCAGTTCAAAGAGGACATCACAAAAAATGATCATTACAGACTTAACTGCTAGGGTTCTTACTTGTAAATGCCTCGTGACATATTCTCAATGTATTTAGCTTTGTCTTGTACTCCACAGTGGTAATGGTAAGTCTTGATACAGGCTTTAATTTCACATCCAATAGTAGCCCCAGGCTGACTGCAAAGAGTGCATTTCTGTTGAGAAGAAAGGACAGTACTCTAAATTGTGATGTTAATCCATTTAATCTCTTGTCGATTAATGCTCACTTTGATGTCCCCAAATTTTAGCCATAAACATGAAGAAATTTGTGCTACAAGAAAAATTAATCTTAATTTATAGTAAGCCAGAAACAGTTTTAAATCTGCATCAATATATATGAACAGAGAACTGTTTTACCTGTCTGCTGCAAAAATAACTGCATGATTTGTACACATTGCTGCAGTTCTAAGTTCTATTTTGTTGCTGTTGTTGAAGTTGAAGCTAGCTTTTCCAAGTACCTAAACTCATTACTATAATACAATTAATATTCAAAGTATTATATTTTTTCAGATGGTAATAGAGTTCCATATATTATTGAATTCTAATATTCATGAAACTGTGTGACATATTTTACTTATAAAACATACCTGAGTGCCTGTCACATACTCTGGGGCCCGTATATAAGATGTAATTTTCCACACTAAAATGTCATGACATACTGCTCAGACCACTCAAAAATAAATATATGAATCAACAGACAAACTGACAAGACACCTCCCAAGTAGGCATCCTCATCATCATTAGAAGTCCTTCCAGAGGCATGGGAGAAAAGATGGGCCTTGCACCCCCATGCCCAAGAGATTAGCAAATCTGGCCCTGGACTGACTAAGGGGATGTGAATTTGAATCCAAGAGCCATGCTAACAGCTCCCTCTCTCCTCTAGCTGAAGACTTTAATAAGGTAATACTTTTGGGGCCTTTGAGACCCCAAAACAAGTATTTAAAAGATGCAATTTACCAGAGATACACATGAGATTCATCTTCCTTTAACTGGCAATACAGAGATTCAGTGTCCTTTTAAAGAGTGTTGAGAATGAACTAGCCATCATTTAAAAAAAAAAATGAAACAAGTCAATAATTATACAAATTGACTCCCATAACCTATTTAGCAATTTCATGCCATACAGATTCTGTGGTATGGAAAACAAACCGTCAATTCCTTCCTTTCTATTATGGTCCCCAAAGAGCCTACATACTGCATTCATAAAGTATGCTGTAGTTAAAAGAAAAAACACCACCACCACAGTAATTGTTGAGACACTTTATATCCTGATATCTAAGTGACAATACATTTAAATTGTTTTCTAAGAAAGTGGAAAAATTTTGTTCAGATAAGGAAAAGAGAATCGTACATATACTCCCAACCGAAATCACTGAAGCATTCTTTACAAACATACCATTCTTTTCCCTCTCTTGATCTCCTGGAGTACAGTTTTAATATCAAAATCACCAAACTCTGCCCTTGATGTTGTTGTTAGCTGCACGGTGCCAGAAGAGAACAACTGTAAAGCAAACAAATGCACAATAATGTTAGGAGGTTACAGATGTGGCCATAAGAAGATTAAGGAGCAGGAGCAACAGAAGGGAATGCACTGTACTCAAGTTATCTGCTGGTAAACTGTGCATTGCCAATGAACTAGAAAAAAACTGCAGATTGAGCATATCAGTAATTTGGATATTCCTTCCAATGCCCACTTGATTGCTTCAATTATCTGTGACTGCCTTTCAGAGGATTTTTTTTGAATGACAAAGCAGTAGTTAAAGGATGATTATGATAATGGAATATACAAAGCAATAAATGATTACTGCAGTCAATTAAGACACTGAAGACATGCCTTGGGTCTGTAAAGGATATTTCATCCCCACTCACTGCCCCCACCTAAATAATTCAGCTTACTCACACTGCCAATATCAGTGTCCCTGGAAAGCCTGAAATGGTGATAATGGGACATTTCCAAGTAGTTGCAAACCACATGTTTCCATTACCTGCAGCTTTTATTGGCTGAATGCATTTCCTTTTATATAGTTACACTAACATCACTCACAAGATGTAACTATATAGTATATGCAGTAAAAGCTCTTGGAGGAGGACTTCAGCTAATTTGGACGTTCAGAGGTGGAAGAGAGGTAATGCAAAAGTCCAGCTCAACTTTCAGATAGGGTAATTCTTTTCTGCTTACCTGCTATCTCAGTTGGATGTGTGCCTCTATTTGTAGGACAGGAAAGATAGTCTTTTTGCGGGTACTGGGATAGCAGGCTCAAGCCCATCCAAAACTAAAGACCAGCCCCCTCAACCAACGAGGAGGAACCACAAAACCCTGGCCACAACTGAATTTGGGGAACAACAAATGCAAAAACAGGAACAGGAGTGGGGGTTGAAGGTTCATAATCACAGTTCTGGATGGAGACACTGACCAGAGAACCCTGGGCAGTGCCCACTGCTCCTCAAAGTCCAAGGAATCACTCAAAGCCACCCAGAGGAACTCTCATGGACTTTATGATCACAATAATCCTTTTCGATCTTATAGTCTGACTCCCTTCACATTGCAAGCCACCCACTCTTGTAATAGACCCCAAACTTCTGACTGAGTTACTGAAGTCCTCAAATCATGGTTTAAATACTTCAAGATACAGAGAATTCACCATTTATACTAGTTTAAATCTGCAAGTGACCTGTGCCCCATGCTGCAGACGAAGGCAGAACTCTGCCCAGATACGTGATACTAGGGATTGGAAACCGATCACACAGTTGCAGAGCATCCCCATCCAAGCAAGCTTCCTCCTCCAGGTCTGGTGGATGACCACCTTGGCCAGAGCCAGGAGTAGGCTGACGAAGTCTCGTGACTCTGTGGGGCCCTGGATAGGACGTTTGTATAGAAGCAGGAATGGGGGGGGGGGGGGGGGGAGTGCAACCAGAACCTCAACAGGAGGTTACAGAGGAGCCAGAAGAAGGGCTCCAGTCTGACACTACGTAGATATGCTCCCTCTTGCCACAGAAGGCGCAGATGTCGGGGGACTTGATAAACCATACCAACTACACACCCGTGCTCACAACACCATGAAAGAGCCACCAAGTCTCATATCTTATGGGTGCTATAAGACCAGACTAGAGTACAAGCTGGCCACTGAAGTGCCCCTCCATTCCACAGGTTGCAGCAGGTCCTGCCACTTGGTGTCAGGGCAGGACACAAGGGCGAAGAAGTGGATGGTACAGATCATAAGCATGCAGAGATGTTCATGTGATACAGTCTGGAGATGGACTAGCTGGATGGTGTCCAGCCGACTCAGGTGGCATATCACAAGCATCTGGGGGTTGCAAGGCAGGGGCCTCATGACATGCTCTAGAGGACCGGGTGAAGGGTGTGGAGAGCCCTTCTGCAAGATCTGCCCAAGAAAAACGAGAAGGGGGATGGAGGGCAAGGCTGCCCTCACCTCCTTAAGCACGCAACAGGGTATGCACAGGGTGGGCAAGCCCATGTGCTGGCCAAGTACCACAGGCTATACCCATTTCCTCCAACTAGCCCAGGTGGTCTCAGATTCTAGTGACAGCAGCCAGGACCAGCCTCTGGTGCATCAATGCAGACTCCAACACCCGTACATGAAGATTGAGGTTGTGTACCAGGGGCTCAAAAGCCAGGAGGTATTCCCCCTCAGTAGCTGCTACAGACCTAGTTGCTGAAACTAGCTTCCGGGTCCTGTGGAGGTCCTGGTAAAAGGCAGCATCTCCGAGGGGTCCCAGGGGAGACCTCTTGGGAAGAAAGGCAATCTTATGTTTAAGGCAGCAGAATGGGATGCAGCAGGATTATATTCTATTCCTACCTCTGCCACAAACTATGTGACATTGGGCAAGTCACTTCATCTCTACCTGCCTCTGTTCCCCATCTGTGAAACTGGGGATAAAACTTAGAGGGATAAAAGGCTCAGATTCGATGGCTAGTGATGGAGGCCAAAGAACTACCTAGATCAGAGGTTGTCAATAGACTACAGGCCAAATTTGGACCATCAGATGCTTTTGAACAGACTGCAAAATTTTTTTACTTACTTATTGGGGTGTGAAAAATGCTGCTCTGGAGTCTGGACCTTGACCAAGAAATTTGGACCTGGACCAAAACAATTGATTACCCCTGCCAATCTCCTATTGGGAAAATGTATGGTCTATTACTACTGTATGCTATTAAAAACAGCAGCTTTCACTTCAGAGATGGATGCATCAATTCCTTTATGTGGTGTTTTGTGATCCTTTTGCATGAAATGAACTGTAGTATGGAGGTGCCAGTTTTGCACTTAAAGCACACATCTACTCGGTTATAAATGAATGTCAGTATTATTGTTAAAATATCACTGTATTTTCAGTTTAATCTGCTTCTCAGCATTGCAGCTCTTCTTCCCCAAAGTCATGCATACAATAGAGCAAAGAATTCTCAAAAGCTACAAAAGGTGTGGCTCTCTGCTTAGTGAGACTAGCCATAAGGAGAAAATTATATAAAAAAAAATATCTACCAGCTGCATTGGCTACTTATTCATTTCCAAGTCCAACTCAAGGTGTGGACTCTCTTTTATACAGCCCCACCTGGATCAAAAACATAACATAAGAATGGCCATATTGGGTCAGACCAAAGGTCCATCCAGCTCAGTATCCTGTCTTCCAACAGTGGCCAATGCCAGGTGCCCCAGAGGGAGTGAACCAAACAGGTAAAGATCAAGTGACCTCTCTCCTGCCATCTATCTCCACCCTCTGACAAACAGCCAGGATGGGTAAGGAATGGTGTCCCTAGCCTCTAATAGTCATTAATGGACTTAATCTCCATGAATTTATCTAGTTCTCTTTTAAACCCTGTTATACCCCTAGCCTTCACAACCTCTGCAGGCAAGGAGTTCCACAGGTTGACTGTGCGCAGTGTGAAGAAGAACTTCCTTTTATTTGTTTTAAACTTGATGCCCACTAATTTCAAGGACCTAGCCATAGGAAAAAAACTGCGTTCTCTGCTCTCATTCTTTCAGAGCCCCTGAGATCAGTTGATGCACATGAGCTAATAGTTCCCTAGATGTGATCATTTAGAAGCAGAGAGTTTCCAGAGGGGAGCCACTGACTCTGGAGGTCACTTCCCTTACTCTTTTGATACAGCCTGAATCAACTGATCTTCGAAGCATTGTGCAAAGCTCATCTGTTTCTGCAGGCTTTTTTTTGGGGGGGGGGGGGGGGGGAGGCCTGGGGTTAGGGGGCATTAGTGGTACTTTATTTTGGGGTGTAATCTTTATTTAATGTTATTGGAGTTATACTTTTGTTGTTTAAACATTGTACGTACATACACCTAGGTACAATGAGATTTGTAGTAAGATGGAGAGTCTACCTGAGCTAATTCCTCCTTCTCTAAACATAGTCAACTTTCATCAACAGTGCCTCTGGTGAAAATAAATGAACTGCTCAGCTCACAACACTTTAGTGGGTCAGAGAGATTACTGGAAGCACAGGCTGTATTAATACATAACTACACGTTAGGGCACTGAACTAACAATGTATCATATAGCAGGACAGTTTAGAAAAATTAAACACTAACCCAATATTCTACTTACCATGCACTTATAGTGTGCTGCTGCCTTTTTGGCATTAAATATATGAAGCTTTCCTCTAGCTTCATTTTCTTCTTCACCTGCATGACAGAATCCACATTTAGGTTTTGTATCACTGGGACTGCTTCTGTGGGGAGACCTGTCTCTCTGAAAGAAAAACATTTTACTAAAATATACTGCTGTGTTCCAAGTAAGGTAATAATTTAACAAGTCTCTGGCCACCAGCTGGATACTCAAATGCCAGTTTTAATCAAAATCTTTAATTTCAAAGACAAACTTTCTCCTAAGAAGTTTAGCATATTTATGTTTACTGCTTACATAGGAACTGCTTTCTATTTCATCTGTGCCATGTGAGGATGTAGATCTAGTGTCTTCTGACTGCCCTTTAAGATTTGTTTTTCTTGGCTTTCCCTTCCGACCCCTCTTTTTTCCTTTGGGAGGTAAAGGCTCCAATTCGTGTTCATTGACACCCTCTTCTAAATCTGCTTAAAAATTAGAACACAACGTCAAGTAAATCTCAAAAAGGAAAACTGTTTTACAAAAAGATTCTCACCATTTCTTACCCATGTTTATAAAAATTATTTCCAATTCATTAAAATTGTGTTTTACAATCTTCAACCATATATATGTCATCGAATAGATCTCTGAAAACTACTGTCTAAAATGTTTAAAGTTTCTTTAAAATCATACACAATACATTTAACATTATGTCAACATACCATTTCAGGGCTAAAATCTGATTTTAGGTACACATGCTAATCTCCCACTGAAGGTAATGGGAGCGGAGCAAGTATCTGAAAGCAAGAATTGACTATGTCCACTGGTAACCTAATTTCTTCAAGGTAACCTGCTGTCCTCCATTAAACAGCTGAACTACTACTTTGAACCAACAAATGTTCTTTGCCAGAATGAAACAAACACCAATGTAAGTCGCATTTTATCTTAAGCCATTCACTAAGGAATGCCTCTCTCCTTGCTTTAATCCTTGACATCTTCACAGCTTGTTTAAAAGGAAATTTCACCCATTCTGGTCATTCCAGTGAAATGACCATTTAGAACTGTAAAAATCATTTATTTCCCTGAATAAATTATAAAACAAATTTGAACATAACATTTTAGTTGCAACATACTTTTAAGTCTACTGATAGTGGCAGCAATCAGCTAGCTGGAGAGCAACCTCCCGACACTGGAAATATTACAGCCCAAAGACTTAAGTGGTTTCTATAAATAGACATTTTATATATTTTAACACAAATGTGTTAAAGCTGGTTAATGTTGTTGGATTTTCACAGTCTTCACATTTTTTGATCCTCCTCTCTTGACATATGGGTACTGCCTGTTCTAAGCAGCTCAACAATCTTATAACTGCATTACCAGAAGAACTTAAAGGAAAGGTCCCCTTAAAGTGATAAAAGTACTAAAAACTTTTAAAAATCATGAGTTATATATTAAGCCTGGGTTCTTCAAAGGGGCCTAAAAGAGTTAGCCATCCAACTTCCTCTGGCTCCTTGGAAAACACAAGCCTAAATGTTTAATTGCTTCAGCCAGCTGTAGTCAAACACTGAACATCCCTTTGATTATTCCAAGTGTGTAGTTAACACAGACCTAGGGCAACACTTTTGGGCTTGTTTACTTTGTTGCCCAACTGACTTGCATTTAATATTAAATAGCCAGTTCTTGTACTTGGTTGCTAAGAGCTTTCCTGACAGTCAGCCATTGATAAAAAAATCAGTCTTTTATAAAAGACCAAAATGGAGATTCTACAGCTAGATTTCTGTGAAACCATGCGCTGTACACGTTGCTAGACCAAAACAAAAAACAAACAAACAAAAAAACACCCCACACGAGGAGCACTTGTGGCACTTTAGAGACGAACAATTTTATATGGACATAAGCTTTTGAGGGAAATCTTATGCCAAAATAAATTTGTTAGTCTCTAAGGTTCCTCAAGTACTCCTCGATTCTTTTGCTGATACAGACTAACACAGCTACCACTCTGAAACCTGTCACCATTGCTAGACAAGCTACTCTTCACAATCCAAAAAACAAAGATGTAGATAAACCCTTAAGTGGAATGGAGTCCAAAGTCAGAAGGTCTGATCTCCCACTTTTTACAATAATGACAAATGTTGTGTTTTTTTATTTGGGCATTATGTGGGTGCCTATCAGCAGGGTACTCTAGCCTCAATGTCTAAGCAGGATATTCCTGTTTCAGGACTAAAACACTGTACCACAAATCAGAAGATTCCAATTTACACCACTTTTGTTTTTTCCAGTCCTAGGATATGACAAAACCTAGTTGCATGTTATTCTACCCTGATGGCTAACCTAATGTACTTAACCAAGGCTTATAATCATCATATCCCATTGCTATCATAATCTAGCATAGATGACAAAGTCATTGGCCTGAGACTTAACATATAATTAAACCATTCCTATCCTACCCTTCCTACTGTAGCTGTTGCCAGTCTCCAATAAAACTAGACACACTTGTACTCCTCTTAAATCAGGAGAAGAGACTAATCCACATGCTTCCACCACAGGTTAAATATAAGCTCAAATATAATGCCTAAAAAGCATTTTTCTGTTGTATATTCTGAAAGAGGCCAAAATTTGAGAAGCTATGTAATTCTCACAAGTTTCTGTAAATCAATTTGGATTAGATTTGCCAGGTTTATCAACAGTACACATTTTTCTCAAAACCTCTATGTAAACTTAATGAGTCAACCTAGCTCAGCATGACCTACTTTTTAGCAGGTAATGTTTTATTGAACCAGCCTCTGTTGGGAAAAGAGACAAGCTTTCAAGCTACACAGCTTGTCTCTTTCACCAGCAGAAGCTGATCCAATAAAAGATATTACCTCATCCACACCTTGTGTGCCTCATCTTCTAGGACCAACACAGCAACACTGCAAACTACTCTTTAGCAAGAATATATGCCACATTCCAGAGTTTAAGATACAGGGGGCAACAGAGCAGCACATTATATATATAATTAATTTCATTGTTAAGAACAGTTTGAGAGCCACAAAAGATGACTGCCATATTAGCCTAGTTTATTTTGCATTTCAGATTAACTGTTAAATATCCACAATCAATATGGTTGTGCAGAGATGAAACCCTAAGGAAACATCACACTCCAGACTGTGTGTGACAAACTGAGTCCTATACATTTGAGAAGCTCTTCTAAAGAGTAGAACCTTATTTTATTGTGTCCCTTCTCCCATGCATATAATTCTGGGTCCTCTGCTAAAATACTGAAATCTTTCAAATCCTAGCCTTAAATCTTTCATTTATAGTAATCCTAGGTGTTTTTTGGAACAGTATGTAAAAAAAATTCAGACAGATGTGTAAACTGGTGTCCCTTTAATAATATCAGTGTTTGAAAATTTCAAACTGTTCCTTCCAACGTGCATTTGTCTACACTGGATTTCACCCGCCATCATGCAGTCCATTCACCTAGCTTTGTTAAGTTTTACCAGAGTACCTCAATATTTTTCAGTCTTGACTACCCTCAATAATTGCTTGTCAGCCACAATGGTTTTCCACCTCTACATCCACCCTCTGGCCCCGATAATTAACAAACTTGTCCTGATAAACATTCTTGGGACACTGCTCTGCTCAGTACTTTCAGTGCTGAAAATAGGACTATCAATAATTAGAAGAAAATGAACATACATGATGAAAACCAACTTTTTATAAATAACTGTCACAGGCTTGTGACAGAATCCTTCCTGAAATACTTATTTTATACTTTATTTGCTCTTGTAATAGTAGTTTTAATACTAAACATTTAAACAGTAAATAGATGATACATTTAAAAAATGAACATAACATATGAATCCTCAGCTTTCCTCAAAAACAAGCCCTCTCTGCCCCATACTAGCATCTCCAACAAAGTTCAGAATTCACTGAAATCCACACATTGTTTCCCCCTTTCCTGAAGGTGGATCTAAGTAAATAAAAAAAAAAAAAAAATCCAAAACAGATTTAAGTCTCAATCCTACAAAGTGTGAACCTGGGGCTTGATTTTGAAGGGACTCTACACAGATGCAGGGGCTTGTGTTAGCACATCTAGTTTCAGGACCGATTCCCTGGGAAATTACAGTTTCTCGCTTATTAACAGCACTGTGAACTAGTTTAACAGTACGGAAAATAAAAACCTGCAACCAGGTTTAACACAACAGCGCCTTGGACAGTCTTTACTATTTAAAAGACAATTTGGTTTGTGCCCTATCCCTCCCCTCAAGCCCACTGCCAAGCTTACCCTGTTTCCCTGGCATCTGATGGTTGGGTGTTTCCAACTTCTCATGTCAGCTTGAACTAAGGGAAACACAAAAAGTTGTTCAACACCTCCCTGACCATATGAAGTGTTATCATGGGCCCCACCCATATTGTGAAATCCCCTAAGGTTCCCTAGATGTTCTTCACCTGCCCCCCTCCCTGCCCCATTAGCCTTTCATAACAAATTCTTATGTCTAAAAAACTGCCCTCAAAAGTACCTAAAACGCTGTATCTGAAGAAGTGATTCTTACATGCCTGATCCAGTATGTGCTCTCAGAACAACATATTCCAGAGAAGAGTCTGCATTTTCAGATGCACTTAAAAATGTTTTAATCAAGAACATACTAACTTCAGATCAGCTATGACAAAATCCGGGAGTGACAGAGTCCCATATTTGTAGCTTAGAATTCCACTATAATTACCAAGCAGTATAAAAGATGGATTTATATAACAGTTGATTCCCTGGGTTCTCAGCCTGGAGGTCCCAACTCTTAAGGGGTTGGGAGAGTGTCCCTTTTGTTATGGGTAGAAGGAAACTGGGCCCTGAAACTTTTTCCTGTTGGAGTCATGATATTGAAGAGGTTGAAATCCACTAGTTTATTCTTTATTGTGTCATCCTTAGTTATGTTGGGGATTTCCTCCCCTTCTTTAAAACCTACTGTTAAAGCAAAGTAACACAGATAACTATATTAAAGTAATTTTAAGATGGTTACACAAACCAATATAAAGGAGGACATATAAAGTGGAGGCTAAAGCTACTATATCTAACTACCAAGGGGGGGGTCTCTGCACGGCAATACATAGCACAGCAGAGCAAGTTACACAAGAGGAAAAAAAAAGACTCAGGATGATAAAATAAGGATGGTACTAAGCAAAACTGACTGGTAGAGTTTTTAGAAAGTGGTATTGTAGATATGTGATTCAAGTTAGATATTGTGAAGATGTCTCTGAGTGTGCTTACTTTTATTAAATCTACACAAAGTATATACATTTTGGTTTAAAATTGTTAAAGTGCATTACAAGTAAAGAAGGATTTCTAGAAATCAGAGCAAGTCAGTATTAAGTTCTACAAAATAAAAGGGGTTTAAATTAAGAAAAGTATAAACTAAACGATAGCCAAGGATAATAATGTGATATTCTTTAATCTATCAGAGGACTGAAAAATAAAAGAACCACAAGGCGGCAATGTAATTATTTTTACTGGAAAAGAAATGGCAGAAAAACTAAACAGTTTCTTTGCAGCTGTATTTGATAGTGAGACTGTGACTGCATCCACAGATATTAGTGAGGATAAATTAGGAAAGATTGACATAAAAATAGTGGAATGTATGTATTTGAATGCATAGAGACAAATCACCAGGTTACATCTATAAGTGATGCTAAATTACAGATGAAAATGTTCAACTGCTTATTTTCAGGAAATTTTTTTGATAATGGAAAAAGTTTCTTCTGGTCTATCAATATGATTCTAAAGTGTAGAGAGATTTTCTGGGGAAAAGGCTTAAAATTCCACACCTGCAAGTCCAATTACTATTTTAGATTTTCAAATATACTAGATTCCTCATTGCAACCAGTAATGACATGGACCTTGACCAAAATAATTTATAGCCTGAACAGCATTTATATTAGGAAGTGTTTGAGACTATTTCTACGTATAATTTAAGGATGCTTTTGTAAAGTTCGACACTGCTGTCTCATGTGAGAGAGGTGGCAGCAGACTAGGATAATTTGTTAAAATGATTTGAGTCCTTCCTGAAAGGACAAGTAATGATGCCAACAAGTAATGATGCCGTGCACCTCCACTAGTAGGCCCCTCACTCGTGGGCTTCCACAAGGATTAGTTCTCTTTCTGGTCCTTTTCAATATCTACATACAACTAGTAGTCACTCACAGACTCGAGTGCCAGCAATATGCAGATGGCACACAGCTGTGCCTACCCTTCATCACATAACCACACCACTACCAACACGATGGCCCAATGCTTCAGTGAGATCAGCTCATGGATGAAGTACAGCTGCCTGAAGTTGAACTTAAGCAAAATAGAGGTGATGCTGGACGAAAGTATTTAGAGGAGTTTGCAGGCACCGTACAGTCTCCTTTGGTTGAAGGTTCACACCCACAAATGGTCATTTCAGTCTATAGTCTGAGTACTCTTGGATTTCTCACTGACCCTGAGCTCTCTCACTGCAACATTCGTGAGTAATGCTTTCTATCATCTCCAGTTGGCCAAGAGCCTCCATCTCATCATGGCAGATGAAGAGCTGGCCTCAGTTATTCATACCTTCATCTTTTGGCTGGACTACAACAATGTGATATACCTGGGCATGAAACCTTCAGCACTTCGGAACCTCCAACTACTATAAGGAGCAGTCTCCTCAGCAACACAGGCTGCTATGAACACATCCTACTCTCTAAACTGACTCCGGATAGAATTTTGAATCAAGTTCAAGGTATTGGTCCTTATCTTCAAAGTGTTCCATGGCCTGGGCTCAAGATACAATCAAAAATCTCAGAGTTACAAACACCTTGGGAATGGAGGTTTTTTGTAAATCTGAACAAAACATTATGGTTGTTCTTCCAAAAGTTTACATCTGAACATTGATTTAATACAGCTTTGAAACTTTACTATGCAAAAGAAATATGATGCTTCCGTCCCCTCCTCTTTTTTTTTTTTTTAAAGTAGTTTATGTTTAACCCAGCACTGTAGTATATGTGTGTGTGTGCGCGTGCTTGCTGCTGCCTTACTGTGTACTTCCGGTTCCAATGAGAGGAGTAGTTGACTGGTCAGTTTGTAATGCTGCTGTTCCTACCTCTGAGGTTCTACTGTACCTAAAAGATTGCCTGAAAGTCTGGGATTAAGAGACTGTGGTTGACACCTTTGCTCCTCTGGCACAATGGACCTCTCAGCAGCAAGAGAGTAAAGCTCATCTGTGTGAGAGACAGATCCTTCACTAGGACAGTTCGGAGACTTTGGAATGAACTCTCCCACAAACTAAGGATAATCACAAATCTCCCTATTTCCCAATCCAAATGCAACACACATTTATTTAACCTTGCCTAACACAACAGGTATTTTTAAAGATAAATTTTAGAGCCCCTACTAAAACAAGACACTCCACTGCACTCGCTTTGTCCTCTCATCCTCTTCTGAGAGGAACAACGGCATGTGACAAATGTGTAATCTCATTGCTTAATGCACTACTTGAATCAGATACTACAGTGATGAATGCAGTGTAAAAAAAAAGTGTCAGATTCAAACTGAAAGAATTATGTAAAATCTTCCATAAACACAATGCACTGTTCCAATATCACGGTAAAAGATGCTTCTTTTCCTCTAGTTACCGAGTGGACTTTTTCCATAGGGAGAAGTCTTTGCAAATCAGACTATTAAAACAGTTGCTATGATGATGTTTGTTCAGACTTCTAGGATGGAGTAACTGCTTTTTGATATAAGAACATGTAGACATTTTGGGGGCATATTTAGAGGAACAGTCTCCAAAAAGATACAAAACAAGGTGACTCTGGTTAGTTGGGCCTAATCTGTCTTCCGCAGAAAGACTATGCAACCTCTCTGCAGTAGGAATGGAAAGACAAGAGGACCTGACCTTGTGAGTTAGGATGCCATTGTAGTTTTTATGTGACTAGAGAAGTGCATGCATAGTGAGGCAACTATATGGGGTGAAAAGTGTAGTATGCGCCTGACATTAAAGAAAATAAGGCTGTCTCAAGAAATACTTCTAACCAAATCTCATCCCAGATGAATCAGAACATTGCCTAAATCTGATGCCAATATGTCTGATGTTTTTCTTATTGGCATCTGGTTTATGCCGAGCATGGAATAAAATAATTGCTTTGGTACAGAATGTGCTATTTCTGAATGGATTTTCTACAGAAATGTTGTCCTCACTCAACTCCCTGAATTACGTGAGATTACAAACTTCATATTTGATCCAAAGAAATGAAAAAGCATAACTACTAAGGGAATATTTAGATTTCCATTAGTGGAAAGACCATTCCCCTTAAATCCCTGAGAGCTTTGGGTGCAGCAACAGTGGTAATAATGGACACTTCATTTTCTGACCCCACAGCGTCCAGGCATCTGTTCCAAACATTAACAATGTGTACAGTCATATGGTTTCTTATTACACTCAGTTTTATTACTATGTAACAGATGTAAAAGGAATGAGATGTAGTTGTTTCTTTCTTGAAATATTGCTCATCAGTAAATAAGTACAGTTTTGAAGGGCTAAGACAATCCATTAGGGGAACTGAAGGATACCAGAGTTCATTTTTGCCCATCAATAGGTCCCAATAAACAAATATTTAAAATCATAACTCAACAACATATCAAAGGTATAGGGCCAGATTTTCAGAAGAGCTCAGCATGCAGCAGCAACTGTTCTAATTGGGATGCTGAGCACTTTTAAAAATCTGGTCCATACTCTGGAATGAAGAGGTAAATTTACCATCTTTATAGTAATAATAGCAGTCAAGGCTATTGGCAAGGAATTCCTCTGAGAAAGCTCTTGTCTACATTCAGAAAGGAGAGTTAAATTACTGAAAGTTCTTTTCTTATTCTTGAAGATATTCACAACAAGGTACTTAAGTACTGATATTCAGTAAGCCTTACTTTAGGCATGTTCCTGGAACAGAACACAAGCACCTCAGATAAGTATTGTCCCGGTTTTATGCAAGACCAGGTACTTCTCTGCAATAAAGAAGTGATATCTGTGGGTTGGTTGCATAAATTAGAATACCAGTAGCAAACGAAAAGTGGACACCTACATTAATGCCCTGAAAGTATTAACTGGTTCTAGAAGTAGGCCGTCAAGGATTCTACCCCAATGGCCAAAAACAAAAACAAAAAAAACCACACAACACCACACAGATAAGGAACAGGCTTGCAGAAAGATCAGACTGATAATCCGATATGGAGTATCGACAATAATTCCGTTAAATTTTTATCATTCTTAAATTAACATTTGAAGGACCTGTAATTGCCCTAAGAGTAAAGCATACAACTGACAATCTTGGTTCTATTCTTGGCTTTGACACGGATTTACTGAGTGACCTTGAGCACATCAATTATGTTCCTTAGTTTCCCCAGTTCACTTGGAGATCTGCAAATACAAGGTACTAAAGAAAAATTATTTTTGAACCAGACCATAGAAACAACCAAAATGACTGACCAAAATCGCAACTAATGAAGGAAAATAAGTTCGAGTCAACTTTAGCTTCAAACTTCTCAAAAAATAAATACAATTGTGCCAAGTTGCGTAACAATTCGACTAATGAAATACTATGATAACATTTACAAGCCGAACAGAACAATGATAGCAACTCCCCCATGATGCTGGGGGAAAGAAGAAAAAAAAAGTCCACTGTGTTTCCTGAACAGAATGCTTAATGGGGTTGGATTTTATTTTATTTCCTAGATAAAAGATTTCTAAGCAGTGAGCGAAATGAAAACAAGAATCTAGCCAGTTTAGAGGACAGCGCACTTCAAATAGCTCTCAATCTGCTCTTCTGAACAGCTGCCTTCGAACTACTTTAAACTGACATGCTCTTCTAGTTAGTTGGAATACAGCATGTAAGATTCCAGGTTGGTCTCTATCCCTATGCAGTGACAACTAGTTAACCCTGGAGTTGTTAGATTAAAGATACTGTGCAGAGGCACGCAACTATCTGGTGTACCATTTGGATTTTATTGTGATTACTTCTGCATCTGAGTGAAGAGAAGAAAAATAGATTCATCGCATATAGCTCTGATATCACGTGAATGCAAGACCATAAAGAAATATTAAAGGAGGTCAACAATCTGCAAAACTAGAGAATGACTATGTATAGCTTCTTGTGCCACCAAGCTAAATTTAATAAATTCAAAAACAAACAGAAGACACTTCATATTTCTGGGGGAATTCTGCACCACTACTCACGTACAGAATTTATGTCCCCGCAGATTTCTTTGCTTCCCCGCAGAAAAATGACTTTGACAGGGAAGTAAAGGGAAGCCACAAAAGCAGTCATGCGACCCTCCCCAGCAGTATGTTTCAGGTACATAGAGCAGCAGGCAGAGAAGTAAATCACTGTGCGCAGGGGGTGGGACTAGTGAAGATCCAGCTGGTGGCTCCCACCCTGTGCCAGTCTTAGCTGCTAGCCCTGGCTGGGCTGGGCTGGGCAGGGCTTCCTCTTCCGCTGCATGACACCCAGGGCCAGGTTAGACCCACTCCCAGATTTCTCTCCCAGCTGCAGAAAGCTCTGCAAATTCCCCCGCCCCGCATCACTCCTCAGCTGTAGGGGGAGGGATCCCTGCACAGAGAGCTGCTCCCTCATCTGCCCAACCCCTGTGCATCCAAACCCCTTCATACCCAGACCCTTCCACCGAGCCTCACCCCACCGCACTCAGCACCCCAACCATGAGCCCGACTCCTCCTGCACCTGGATCACCCAGATGAGATACCCACACCTGGATCCCCACCCCATTGAGCCCCAACTGGATCCCCACCGCCTCAGCATCTGGACCCTCCACTGAGCCCCAAGCACTTTCATCTGGACATCCCTGCAGAGTATCATTACCGTTGCACCCAGAACAAGCCCCTGTGCATCCAGATCTCCCCTGCACCCAAATTCCCTATTGAACCACATGCACCCAGATTGCTCCCCACAGAACCCTCAGCCCACATCTGGATCCCCCCACATTAAACCCCTCCACACTTGGACCCTGCATTGCTGAGCCTGCACGCCCACACCTGCTGCACCTGGTGTGGAGGGGCAGGGTCCTGGGGTGTTTCTGGGGCAGGCCCAGTTCTTGCACCATGTGAGGGTTGGGTGTAGCCTCACTGCTGAGTCAGTGTCTCTATGTGCTCTCCAATGCCATGCTCAAACCTCCACATTTGACAAATTAAAATTCTACAATTTTGCAGAATTTTAAAACATTGTGTGCAGAATTTTTTTGGTGCAGAATGCCCTCAGGAGTAACTTCAGCATCTCCTCCCAGACATTAAATGAACAAGATATTGCATTAACTCATGGATTGGTCCGGAGGAGAGAAGCAGTCAGCATAATGAATTCTTGGCCCTCTTACTCTTTGATGTCCAGATCTCTCATGAAGCCCAAATGTTCATTAGGGTGAACAGGTTTTTAGCTGTTCAACTTTAATTAAAGTAATTTAGCCAAATCTCTGTGCACTACACTGAAAGTTTCCTCAACAGGTACCAGATGGCATACCATTCCTCTGGAAAGGGGAGAAGGACTTGGTAGCAGGAGCATACATTGGTCTCTAACAGCTATTGGCCCACTAAGCTGGAATTGCTAACAGACACCACAATACGTACCTCTCAGGCTTTAGCAAGAACTCCAAAGAAAACAACCATTTTGTAGATAAATGAGGAAGAATAAATGCTAGTCTTAATAGATATTTTGGGGCAGCACTGTCCACAGAATTTAAGTCCCAATCATTTGATTGTCTAAACCGGACATGACCCAAATGAGAAACTATTATTCTATTAAAAATATTATATTCCAACAGCTGCTTCCAAAAGAGCTAAAATAAAAATAACTGAACTACTGCAATTAGATTAGGACACACAACCAGAACTGCTCTACACTGATTAAACCCCTCTCCCCCAAAAACCCAGCCCGAGGGGCAGGGTTCATATCCTTCCTTCACATCTGACTTTCAGACCCAGTGCCCCACACATAAGCTCTGAGGCACATGACCACAGATTAGCATTAACTGTTCTTGTTTGCAAACCACCCAAGAGTGGAATTCATGAAAACAAAATAAATGACAAAAAAGTTACAACAGCATTTGATTATTCAGTCCAATTTGCTTATTCTTCTCTAGTGTGCCAAGCCCTAGTTTCCCTCTACACATTCAACTCCCTCTTTGACACTCACTTTTTCCATGAAGAAAAGGAGTACTTGTGGCACCTTAGAGACTAACCAATTTGAGCATAAGCTCAATTAAATTTATTCATAATTTATTTATATTCATATAAATATAATAATTCATATCATAATAAAATTTATTCATAATTTGAGCATAAGCTTTCGTGAGCTACAGCTCACTTCATCGGATGCATACTGTGGACAGTATGCATCCGATGAAGTGAGCTGTAGCTCACGAAAGCTTATGCTCAAATAAATTGGTCAGTCTCTAAGGTGCCACAAGTCCTCCTTTTCTTTTTGCGAATACAGACTAACACGGCTGTTACTCTGAAACTTTTTCCATGCTGGCCACAAAAAATAAGCCAACAAAATATGTAAGAAAAACTCCTCTGGGCTTCTCATTATGCCATGTCTTTTTGTGACAGACTCTATATGTGTCCGTTCCAGTCTTGAGCACAATATCAGCACTTATAGTAAACACAGGAGATCCTGTAAACCCCTTCTCAGAGTGCTGAGGACCACCTGATCTTTCATTCTTTTCAAGACACAGCAACTATCTCTCAGGATATAAGTATCTAGCAGCATACTATAGAATGATGTAAGGTGTTTCTTTGCCAGAGACTAAATGTGCTTGCTTTGTTATGGTCATTTGTATATGGCCTAGGAAAATGGGACCCATGCCTGGTAGGCACTACCAAAATACAAACTATAAACAATAGTACTGTTTTGTCAGTATAGCATACTCAGTCCCCAGAAGCCTGAGAATAGAGAGAGTCTGATTTTCAAACTTGGGACCCTAGCTAGAAAGAGCGCACACACTATGGCAAAATAAATACTTTGGCCCAAATCCTCCATTTCAATTCAATGGAGTGAAAAATGAAAATCTAAACAAGATATATAGGGTTTTTTGTCTTCAACAACTCAGATAGCTTTGGTTTTTAAAAGAGGTTTAAGTTTGTTATAGAAAATACTGCTTTTGTATTTTTAAAAAAACTGCAATCATTAATATTTGAACAAACAGCTCTTGCTCTTCTGCAATAATTTTTTTCCATGTCCTTTCCAATACAAATACCCATATTAAAATACAGAGCTCCTCCCAGTAAAGAGTGACATACTAGAATAGGCAGAAACAGCTCTTACAGACTCTCAAATACTAGCACAGACCTTGGCCTTGCAAGGAGCTCCACAAAGGAGCAGAGGTCCACTCCCATCGAACAATTTGCAGGATTAGGACCATAATTAGCTATTGCCCTCTATTGAAAAACCTGTGTGTCAACAGTGAGTATATGTACATTATGTGTCTGTCTAAAATAACTATTTACATGAGACTAGTCTCGTCCTTCACTCCAAAAATCTTTCCATAACAATTTTCATCCTACTATACTGTTTATAAAAACCCCCAAAACAGAAATTAAGATACCAAACTACACTAAAGTAACTGGATCTAGTCTATTTAAAATCCATTAACTATTAACACAAATTCTGTGCTGTTTCTCCAGTCTCCTTAAATAAAGCCTTGTTAGTTAAAGAAGTCATAGTGCAGTGCACGTTACATGCAGAGCACACTATGATATTTAGGTATAACTGGATAACAAAAATCCAGTTTTAGCCTGGAGTTTGATTTACATTGTGCAAAAAGATTTGGGGGGAGATTAAATGAAATCTCTAATTATTTAATATGAATGGCACAAAATAATATGTATATGCTAAATAAAATGCATTTGGCAGAAACAAATGACATTTACAAAAATATCACTAAAAGACACAGTAACGCATTTCTTCATTGTTTCAATTTGAGGTTACATTTCTATTTCGAAAGATGCAAAGGTAAATTAATTTCTACTTACCCAAATTCAAATACAATAGAAAAAAGGCAAAAACCACCACCACACAATTGTGCAAATTGTTTTGAATGTCAAAAGACCATACAACATATTAAAGCTATTTTTAATGCATTGCCCAACTGCATCACCCATTCCAACAGTCTCCCCTGAGTTATGAGACTGTTGCGTGAGTGCTTTCATACAATTACTTGTGTTAATCAACTCAATTGGTCAAATAGCCAAAGGGAGCATTTCAAAGGGTAATCTGATCACAACCCCTTATACATAATACCAGATCTCTTTTCTAATTTATGAAAAAATTATCAGGAGTATTACGAAAGGAAGACCTAAAGCTTAACCTTGCAACAGTTAAAAGAAATACTGTGGTTTTGTAGGATTTTCTTACAAACAGTGTAAGATCTAGCCATTGCTTGACAAAATTGATGCATTTAAGATATAGAATACTTACCTGCACACACAAATCAGATTCTTCCTAAAAGGGACCCTCTTCCCCAAGAGGGAACACATTACCTTCACAGAATCTTTATTATGACAGAGTATCAGAACTCCAGAGCATTCTGGGATTTAGCTGGGTTTTTTTTTTTTTTTTTTTTAAAAACCAGATGCCTACCTTTTAGCATCACATCATATGCTAATTCCCTATATGTGTTCAGCTTCTAGATTCATTCTTTCAGAAATGCATCTAATTCTAGTCTAGTCTAATTTGCCCAAAACATTGATTGCATTTTAAATTGTGGAAAACATAAAAGTATCTCTTAAAAAAAAAAAAAAGGGGGGGGGGGGGAGAAGTTACATTGAATAGTTTTACCTTCAGAGTTATGTGTAGTTTTCTTGTGTTTTCGGCATAAAATCCTATAAACAAAGTAGTTGAAAGCTGTCAGATAAGTCATGATTTAGAGCTCATTTAGTTTAATTTAAATAGCAGTACATTTCACCCTATTTACAAGACTCTACAGTTCCAACTTTGTGAATATGGAGTTTAAGATAACAGTGTGCTAGACTGCAGTTAAAAATGTACACAATTACAACTTTTTTATAAAGCCCAAAATGTTTGTATCCCAATGATAGTTTTACAAAGAGGGTGAAATATAAATACAAGCAGAAACATGGTAGATAAATAGTAGTTACATGTAAATGCCTTGTGAGGGTTTCTCTCTTATTTGAGCTTTATCATGCAATGCACAGTAGTAGTGATATGTCTTGTGACACGTTTTCACATCACAACCAATGGTTGCTCCTGGACAATGGCATAAAGAGCACATCTATAACAGAAAGGAAGAGAAAAACAGAATTCATGCTAGCAGCAGTTTAATACTTTTGGCTTTGGAAATAATTGGAACCAATAGTCATAAAATAACTCCCCTCCTCACGAAACAGATGGCATTACTGAGAGCAATGTATTTAGTCATACGGTCTTTATCCACATTTTTCCCCAAGTGTCATTTTAAATTAATTTTAAAAGGAGAGACAGATGTGTCAGCTACTCAGTTATAAAATATAACAGTAAGATAATAATTTTATCATCTTAATTATTAATGCAGTGGAAAATAATCCAATAACTTTAGCTAAGTAAGAAGTGCCATGCTGGAACAAACTTAATTTTTCACTTAGATGTTATGCTTCCAAGAGTGGGTTATACCAAACACTGATCAACTGTGGATTATACGATGAAAGAAGGAGAGAAAAGGGACTTTCTTGCTGACCTCAGCTGGCAAATCAGTTTATTCCCTGAAGCATAAGGACTGAATGCTTGAAATTTTACCTTCGTTAACTGCAGCTGCCTCTTTTCCCCCCCTACAAATGTCTAATCCTCTTTTCAAATAATTGGCTTCAGTCATATTCTATGACACTATGGTACACAAAAGGAATGTCTAAATCATATTAATACCACCATCTTTGTTTTTATGCTGTAGAAAAGGCTACATAGAGGGCAATTGCTTTACTCTTCCTTTTCCAAGGACAGGCACTCTCTCATTTGAGAAATACCTCTTACGCTTCTAACATCTTCATGGCCCTTCTTCACGTATTGAATTAAAGGGGAAAAACATACAGTCAATGTATATAATGCCATTAATATTCATCATAATTTTTCTAGCTTCTTAACACTGCTCAAACTCTTAGAGTTTGACTGATTCTGAGGTATGTTTACTGAGCTATATTTATTTTTTCCCTGCAAATAATCAGTATATATTGTTCCTTACAATATACATTACCTTGCATAAGGCTACGAAGAGAAAAGTTACCCACGCATCCAACATGCCTAACTGCCTTGCTTATCAGGTCTTTCTACAGTTCTTCCAATTCTTCTTTGTCTCAACTAACCTAAATAAACCTGCCACCAGCAAGTTTTGTAACCCCACAGTTTACCCCATCTTTCATAATGTTAAAGTTAACTGAACAAAACAAAAAAGGAGTGAATCTTGGATCATCCTGCTATTTACCTCCCTACAAATTGAGAAAAAATGGCTCTATTCATACTGTTCCATTGCTCTTAATCAGTTTTTAAATCCATGGTAGGTGTTCAATCAACCCTCTGTATTTCAAGTTTCCTAAGTAACTTCTTGTGAGCAACTTTATTAAAATGTATTTACACTTTCAGAATAAACTAATCAGTTCCCTTTTATCCACTATTTTAATTCTTTCATATATTTTAATAGGTTAGACAAACAATTTACTCTTACATAAGCTGTGAAATCTCTCTAGTGAAATGACAAACTGGAAGAACCTTTATATTGATTTATTGATCTATTTCCCTTTGGAATAAATTTTAAATTTGTTGGAATGATTTTTATTACCTGATTGGCTTGTAACATGTTTAATTCTCTAGGTACATCAGGCAAATGAAAAGTTCTAAGCACAATAAGAGACCACATTTTAAGGGTTTCTCCTCACATACAGCTAATAGAAGTAATAATGACCTCAGATCAGTGCATTTACTGGGAAATAACAAGCTGATATTACTGGCCTATCATTATAGCTTAACCCCTCAACTATCACCAGAAATATTCTGCATTTCTCCCATCATTGCTTTAATATGCAGAAGTAGCTTCAAGTAGCAACATCTACCAAAAGAGGACAACTACTTAAACTCTGCCTGCCAGCAAACAGAATTTAGTAAAAATTACCAATATGACTATTAGATTTGGAAAACCACACTGAGTGCTTTACTGCTTCTCCTATGAAGAAGAAGTCAAGAATGGAAAACAATCACTAAGTACAAAATGTTTAAAGAAAGACAGTGCACATTCAAGCTTATCAGGACAAAACCATTTAGCCTCTTCATATAAAACTTGGACCTAGTTCAAGTGCCTGGTTTCGCTAGATGGTGTGCTTTAAGAATCCATCCTCTTCCAACATGTTACTGATAGAACAAAAAAAGATTCAGAAGCACAAAGAAAAATCTATATTCTCATGAATCCCAAACATACAAATCTTGTAAAACCATTTAAAAAAAGACTTAATCGTCAAGAAGTTTCTTGTTGGCCCACATAGCCATATGCTACTCTGCTCTTTATAAATATCAAATCTCCAATCACACCTATACTCTCCAACTGCTATAGCTCAATGAACACATAATATAATTAGAGCAAATAAAACTCCACACTGAAAAAGACTAAGCAAAGTACTGTACTGTTTAGTGATGAGGCTGTAAGTAGCATGAGGTGCATCATGTAACTTCAACCTCCAAATAAAGCATCCCTGGTAGAACCTCTTTCCAGACACACCTCCCCGTCCCAAAAACTGAAAGTGCTTAAGGACTGTTTTAGTTATACTGTATCACTTGTTAGAAAATATTTGCAAAAGCAGTCATCTCCCAGCTAAGAAAGATGATTGTAATAATACCTAGCTCTTATATCAAACTGAAATCAGCCTTAAAAATTGAGTAATGCCTTGCAAACGAACGGCCCTTCATATCACACAGCTCCATAGCAGTTTGGTGAGGCTACGATTAAACTAGTTTTCAGTATGTGCATCTCATGAAAAATCTGCATCCCAAGGCTCTATCAAATCATTAAAAAAACCGAAGCAATAAGTATCTTGGCAGTAAAGGCCAGTTTTTGGCAGTGAAACCAACTGCTGGTAAAGGAGCAGTGTTACACTTGCATAGCTCCCTGGAATGCAGGGCTTTGGAGCGGAGCCCACGGAGCAGCTCCGGAGCAGCAGGTTTTTGCCTGGAGCTGGAGCAGAGCTGGTGCACAGCTCCAAAGCCCTGCTGGAATGTGCTTCCATTGTGAAATCTGTCTGAAAATATTAAATAGGAAAGTAAATTTAAGAAATGCTGGTTTCTCTTTGTATGCAGCCCATTAAAAAGAACAAGTAGTTTATTTTGTTTATGAGTTTTAAAACTTGATTGGAAAAATTATGCCACATATTCACTATAACCATCTTTATTTGTTGATAACATAAGTACAGTGCTAGTGAAAATGTTAAGATTTGCAGTTCATTTTTAGTAATTCCAAAAGTATTCCACAATCTCCAAAATAACCTATTTATATATTTGAATTAGACTATACACATTATGATTAAAATAAAAACAAATTGATTGCTTTAAGACACTTCCCACTGTTAGTCATTTGACATTTAGAACTCAGTCCTGTTCCTATTGAAATCAACTGCAAAACTCCTATTGATTTCAATAAGGGATCACACCTATTGGTGGCTATCCATCTAGCTACCACCCGACCCTTTAAGATTTACCCCCCCCCTTTTTTTTTTTAAATGCGTGACCAGTTTTATCTTAATGACTCCTCACACGGGTTAATTACCCATTACACTAGAGGTCACAGACAAAGGGAAAATCTTTTTTTTAAAAGATATGATACAATAACTAAGTTCAGTAGTACACTGAATTAGTTCATTAGATACTTTGCAGAAGTTAAGAAAATGCTACTTTTCCATTTTCAAGAGGCAGAATTACAGACTTACCAGTTTAGTGCCTCTTTTTATTTCCTTTTGAACATCTTCAATAGAAAATCCACCAAGACTCTCATTATCAGAGTGTGAAGATACCAATGCAGATGAAAATAGCTGCAAGTTGTGTAAAAACAAAAACTTAATTTTAAAGGGCTTCCCGTAATATGGAATAATTATAATTTGTAATAAGGAACAATTTCAAAATACAAACAGTGGTATTAGTAACTTATATACCACTGCCACAAGTGGGCTGAAATTATTCAGGATTTCATTTATTTACATAACGCAGTTAATAAACTCACAGCTTTAACTTCCTTTCCCTCCATTACTTACCATACATTTGTGATGTGCTGCCACCTTCTGGTTTTCAGACATCAGTAATTGCCCACATTCATTATCTTTATTAGACCTACAAAAACCACACTTCCGTTGCCTTGAAGACCCTTTTTTCTGTCCAACTGAGCTCGTCATGATTTTTAAAATGGCTTTAGAATGACACTTCAGTCCTCACAAATGCTACAGGGAATAAAAATGTCCAATAGTGATGTTAATTTCAGCTGAAATTAATTTAAATTATATTTACTCAAGTTACTTTGCATTTCTCTTAAAATACCTGAAACATCCACTACGTCTCAGAGTGGAATATAATTTGTCTCATACACACAGCTAGAGTATAATATATGAACAAACATGTATATCGCAAAAGATGTATTTCCCAAAATCTTTAAGAATGTGGCAACAGGATATATAATGGTCCCTAAAGTAAGAGAAGTAATAAAATTTATACAAATGTAAAGGCTGAGAGAGGGGAGGGGAAGGGGGAAATGAAAAATATAACAAGTACAGGAATCATTTAGGAAATCCTGATGCAATATTGTCTCTCATTCCATTTATTCATTCATTCATTCCAGAAGCACACTGCACAGGGAGATCTTTACCTTAGCATACAATAAAACCCATTCTACTGAACTCCTTTAGAATCAGCAATAAAAAAACTGGGCTACCATCCATAAAAACTAATAAGTATTGAATTTAAAAATACTCATCTTCAGCTTTACAAATATGAGTAACTGTCCTTATGAGATGAGAAGATAAAATGTTACCATTTTAGGTATTACACAGATACAATGTGGCTAGTTGAAGTCACGAACAAAGTTTTAGAGGTGAATATTTGTGACTAATATGCTGTAATAGAAACCCTTTAAGATCCATGGTTGTTTTTCACAATCTTACCCTAATCCTTAATATGTGCATGACAACAGCTGTTCTTATCCTAAGAAAATTTAAAATTAAACTCCACATAAATCACATGCTTGTAAAACATAAAAAGTAACAGTTAAAAATACAACACCAAGGCCCCAGTTCAGCAATGAGATTCACATAGGTGGATCCACTTCAATGAGGCTTCATACATGAATCTGTCTATGTGGATCTCATTAGAAATTGGATGTTTTAGGGCCCAAACATTCAAGGATACACACTTTTTGGACCCATTTTAAAGTTGAGGTTTGCGTCCATTCACCTTTACATCTCTAAAAGAACAAACAAGCTATAATTTATATAATTAAATGGTCTAATTTAGAGACCCTAAGTAGTATGCTTGTTTACTGCTTTTCCTCTTTGAAGATCTGGGTCTCAGTATCGTTCTGGTCACATATGCAATGAATATGGGTTTCTCAGCCTTCGTCTCCAGTAGACGCCCATCTAAATCAGGAAGACCATTACATAGTTCAGAACTTCTGCTAAAAAGAGGTCCTTGGCTACAGTGGCTGAGGCGTCATAGGTCAGGATTGAGTTGCAATGGTACAACTGACTGGTGAAATTTGTCTAGTCCAACTCTGCATGGTTCTTGAAAGTGCTACAAGTTCCTCACTTTCCTAGCCACTAATATCACTCCCTATTTTTATAACAGAAATAGGAGGAACACTTAAGTTTATATACCTCTGTACAGAATAGAGTTAATGAAGATCCTTTTAATTCTCATGTGGTGTTATTCACAAATTTTCATAGATATAATTTAAAAACATTTTTTCTTGCCATGCTAATACAAGATTCGTATATCAAAATGTAAATGTATGTCTTATCTCTAGTGCTTGTTCTTTTTACTGTTTCATTTACTTCCATTTTTAAGTATAAAGCAATATACTAGATTGGTGACACATACTTGTAACAAGAATGCACATATTCTAGACCTAGCTCATTTACACACAAAAAGAGTGCCATGTGAATAAATGAGTCACACCCTTTTGCAGTGGCAACAGAGAGCCCTTAAACGTTAAGCACAAAAAAAGTACTTACTATATTCTTCTTAAGAGAAATCAAAATAAGATAACTCTGCACTCCATTTATTAAACAGAAAGAATGGCTGGCTTTTGAAGAAAGTAAAGAGAGACTTCCAAAATGTTCTTTAATTCTTTAAAATCTAAATGAGATTTTGGAAGCAGGGAAAAGGGCTTCAGAAGAACAGTAGGAAACTATATAAAAAGATTTTTTGTTCTTAGGTCACATTCAAAAGCTTCACATAAATCATGCAATAATGGGCTGAAATACTGTAACAATTTAAAATGCAAGAACTTCTGTTTTGATAATTAATATTACAGTAGTTATATATACACACACACGTACAAGAGGCTATATGCATGCACTGTGGATTAGCTTTAATTTGACTTTTCTTTTTTTTCAGATTTCATTTAATTTTTCTTACTTTATTTTCTTATTCAGGAACTAACTCTTGTGTCAGCAACAATGACAGCCCTAATAAAAGTAACTTAAGACATTTAAAGTCAAATTCTGTCCTTGGATGTGTGTTCACAAAGTCCCATTGACTAAAACAGGAGTTATACACACAATCATATGGAGAATTTGGCTTTAGGTATGTCAATCACTCCTGCTGCTACATCAATAGACTCTCCCTTTTAATCTCTATCTGAATGGCAAACTATAAGATTTTGGAAGATTTGAATAATTCATAACCACGGAAGTCAAAATGATTGCTCACTTTAATATTTTGCTTCTTGGAAGTTACTGATAAAGAAATATGTTCACAGGTCACTTGGCCTTCAGCATTATGTTGTACAGTGCATCTAAGACACACACATATAATAAGATACACGATTAATAGGGTATGCATGTACCATTGTTTATATTACCTCACTCCTTGAAATAATTTTGTATTTTTTACAACTTAGAAAATGATGGTAATGTGTGCTCCATTGAGCAGGTCCCTGTTAGCATAGCAATGAAAAGATGCAATTAACTGGCTGAAATTGTGTTTTGGCATGATTATTCAAATACAGATATTTTTAAAATGCAAGTACAACTAAAAAGCAAAGATTAGGTCAGAAAGGAAACACATTCCTATCAAAATCAGATTTGATTATTCCCAAAGCATTTTTAAAGGAAACCTAAAAACGCTCTCTAATTGTGCTTTTTGTTTGCACGTGTTTTCTGTATACCTAGGCATTTGTACATTATTTATACATTGTTAACGCTTGCAAAAGAAATTGATTAGTACCAGAAGTATTTTATCCATACTACTGACTTTAAGTTACATTTGTTCACCCATGATGTACATTAATGCATTTTCATCACATATGACAATCTGGTATGGACTGGAAATTCTTTCCTTCATATCATAGGGTGCAAATGGCATCCTGTTCACATGTATATATTTTTTCATAAATTCACATCACAAACCACCATGGCTTGCAGTGAATGTATATTAACATAGGTTAAGACTGAGTAAGCTACTTAGTATAGAAAAATTGCTAGGTTTAGATTTTCAATAAGACTACTTACAAATAACAAATGTATCTGACAGCGTTTCAGAAGAGCAGAAACCTTTATATTTAGCTCTATTTTAACTAATTTACATTTTCTGAAGACAGTTAGAACCAATTGCCCTGCCACATTACAGATCCATCATCCTGAATGCAAACATTTAAAATCTTGCCATTTAATTTCTTATTGAAAATAGTTTATGTCTAATCCAGATTACTGACTAAACACCAACCTACTTCTCACTCGACCAAAACAGGCACAACTCAAAATCGGCAAAATATTCTTCCAATCCACTTTTTAAAATAAACTATAAACTGGGTTGTTTTTTTAAAAAAAAAATGTGACGTGTACACATATCGTTGGACTGAAACATTAGTCGCCAAGTTTCAGTCAGAAGCAAGATTTACAATTATGCTATAAACCCTGTAAACAGAGCTATATCATAGAAACATTGACTATGGACATCTGTACCAGTAACAGCAACCTATTTAAAAGAGACAAATGAGTCTTTTTTTTGGAGCTGTACTGACAATACAATACTAAAATCATGTCAGTATCTTCCAAGATCCTATCTAAAGGGGTACCTAATTTCACAATAAAATCTCCTATAAAATGAAAAAAAAGGAGTACTTGTGGCACCTTAGAGAATAACCAATTTATTTGAGCATAAGCTTTTGTGAGCTAGAGCTCACTTCATCGGATGCATACTGTGAAAAATACAGAAGATGATGTTTTTATACACACAAACCATGAAAAAATGAAAGCTGTGATAAGAGATTCTCAGCTACAAAAAAGGATTCTTTTTGTAATTCTCTCTTCAGAATTTGTTCATCTGTGCAGTTTAATTGATGCATATTAAGACAGTACTCAAGGTCATCTTTTCCTTCTTGATATCTTTTTTATTTTTATAAGAGTTTTTCACACAAACTATGTTAAGCCCTGCACTCTAGTTTTATTGCCATCTTCTATAGGACTAATTCTAAATGCACAAACAGGCATACTCCTTGTCCTCATATGAAATCTTGCAAAAAAAAAAAAAAAAGAGTTTAGGAGCTTGAATTCATAACTTGGCTAGACACTAAAAATCATTATCTTAATAAAGACGCTCGATTTACCGCTTATTACAACAATCTGGAACTCACTAACCCCTCCTTTTGTCCTATGTCTTCAAGGATGTTAACAGGCCACTTTGCCTTGAATGGTCCCTTAGAATATGTGCTAATGACTTATAGTAAACTATCTGTTCGATCTTGCATTTAGCTGTGACACTGAGTACCTTTCCCAGACCTGAGGAAGAGCTCTGTGTATCTTGAAATCTTGCCTCTCTCAGCCAAACAGAAGCTGGTCCAATAAAAGATATTCCCTCATCCATCTAGTCTCTCCAATACTCAACATCTCTCAGGAAAAAACAAGGAGGGCACTTTCTCAATATATGAAACATTACTCAGCACTGAGGGAGGAAAAGATAGATAAGAAAGGAAGTTCAAGAGCTTTTCTTCATGCTCTATTTATTAGAGAAAGTCAGGCCCAAGCTTGCTATTTCTTACATAGAATACTGGATTACAGTTTATATGCAAGGCTCTCTACAGTAAAGTTTAATTGTTTTGCTAAAACCTCTGGATTCTTCACGATTAGATTTCAGAGTAACAGCCGTGTTAGTCTGTATTCGCAAAAAGAAAAGGAGTACTTGTGGCACCTGAGAGACTAACCAATTTATTTGAGCATGAGCTTTCGTGAGCTACAGCTCACTTCATCGGATGCATACCATGGAAGTCTGCTGCAGTTTCCACGGTATGCATCCGATGAAGTGAGCTGTAGCTCACGAAAGCTCATGCTCAAATAAATTGGTTAGTCTCTAAGGTGCCACAAGTACTCCTTTTCTTTCAGGATTAGAGGTGCTATGCAAACACAGGATTGTTTGGGTTTTTGTTTTAAAAAAAACATGTAACAGAATTTGAGACATGGGACAAGCACAAGAGAAACATGCCTAGACATTTTTCATTTAAACTTGTTAGAAAAGGGATTTTGGATACTTTCAGATGAAAAAAATAAATATTTAGGCAAGTATTTTTACAAGTGACTGGTGATTTTGGGTACTCAACCTGAAGTACTTTAAAGGGGCCTAATCTTCAGAAAATGCAGATTACCGATCCCCTGCCAATCAAGCCTCTTTAAAGTATCTACTTGAACAATGAGCACCCAAAATCATTAAGCACATGAAAATCTTGGTTTTAACGCATATGCAAACAAGATTTGTTAGCCTCTAAGGTGCCACAAGTCCTCCTTTTCTTTTTGAAGATTTTCCATGTACCTCATACCTAGCGAAAACACCGAAGGCTGGTGTAACAAGCCTGCAGCAGATAATTTGGATTTACTTTCAGGAAAGTCTGGGATTCCCACCCATGAAGGGGGCGTGGAGGGTTTGATCGAGCCATGATGCGGGGCATCCACCTCACAGGAGGAGGGTTCAACCCTGGCTTGAATAGTTTGGTGGGGCAGGCAGCTGAGTGGGGTCCCCCCTCTCAGAAGGAAGAATTACCTCTGCCGTAGCTTGCAGTGTCCCTGGGGTGGGATTCTCACGCGGAAATCGATCCCGACGGCTCCCTGCAAGGCAGGGGCGCTTCCCAGCTGGATTATTAACGCCAGGAGAAGACGGGGGGCCCTGAGAGACGGGAGAACAGTCTAGGCTTGGAGGGAAATGGCCCCCAGTTTTGGGGGTCCCCTTACAACACGCGCACGAATCCCACCGGGCGCAGGGGGGACCGCTGGGCCCTTCGGGCGCTACCCCGGGACGGGCTGGGGTCCGCCCCTCCAGAAGGGCGAGCCCCCCGCCAGGCTTGGGCGGCTGTTCCCCGGTTAGGCCGGCGCCTCAGGCCTGAGCCCCGGCGGCCCCCCCCAAGCTGCAGGGGCGCTCGGCGGGGCGGGCGGGGGGGGGTCTCTCCTCAGGCGGAGGGGCCGGGCAGGGGCTCCCCCGCCACCCGCCCGCAGGCGGCTGGGCCAGCGCCGCCCTCAAGGCTGGCTCGCTCGCTCACTCACCCAGGTAGGCGGGGCGCCGGGGAACAAGGACTCGGGGGCCCCGCGCCGCTGGGCACTCAGAACCGCTCGCTCGCTAGCGCTGGGACCTTCCCTTTCATTCGGGGCAGGGGACGCTGCGCCGCCGCCGCCGCCGCACGCACGCACGTCTTCGCGCTGGCGCCCAGACGTCACGGCGTTCCAACCGGCGCGTGATTGGTGCACGAGGCTGCGAGGCGCGGCCGAGGAGAACTGGTCCCGGAGCGGCCTGCGGTGGCCACGCAGGCGCACACGAGCATCCGAAGTCGTCGGCTGCGGAGAGGGCGGTGGGGGGAGCGCGCGCACAAGAGAACCCGCGCGTGCGCAGCTCTCCCTGACAGCTGGCGGGGATGGGGAAAATGGAGAACCCGCGCGTGCGTAGAATGCCTTTTGGGTACAAGGAGGGTGACCCGCGCATGCGTACAGATCATTTTGAAGGCTGCTGTGGGTAGAATGAACTGGAGGTTGGGAGGCTGCGCGTGCGCATGGCGGAGCTGGCTCTGCAGAAGGGCTGGAGGGCACAGTCCCTCATGCACCAGAGGTGGGCCTTGCTTGTGGCACTCACACCGCCAGACTCCCTTAGGGCCGGGGCTGTGCTCTTCCTGGGTACAGTTACTTTTGGGCCTGTGCCAGGTGCTGTACAAACACAGAACAAAAAGGCAGCCCCTGCCTCAAGGAGTTCACAACCTGCCACCCACCATGGCTCTTGTGTCACCTGCTGCTGCTAGTTACATTAACACAATAGCTTTGCTTAGTGACAGATCCATTGTCTCAGGACACAGCCCACCCAACTCTTAAAACCGTGTCTAGAGGGAAAATCTGCTTGCCTTGCCTGCTTCCTGTTCTGTTGGTAACACGGTCTAATACTGGGTAAAGGTTTTATTTCCATCTCCAGTCAATAGCTATCAAAAAAAACCCCAACACATAGCTGAGGTCCATTAAACTTGCACTCTGATGCAAACCCTTAACAGTGACCTCAAAACACTCTTGCATCAACAGATCAGCACATTTAATGATCACATTTCCTGGGTATTTGGGAAGTTATTCTGCATTAACATTGCTGAGGTTGCCACTAAGATTTGGTCTTAGAGTGCAAACCTGAATGAAGCTGGAATAATATTTTTTAGTATTTGGGTCACCTGTGTCTGCCCCTGTGAAGCCTACCTTCAGACTTGCCAACGTATGACAAACAAGTGAAATGAAGTATGCATCACACGATAATACACAGATTATAGTAGTTTTTAGGTTAAAAAAGATGTTTTCTTACTGGATCCCCCACTGTGGGCTGTTAACAGGGTTTAACCCTGGCGTTTGAGACTCAGATCAGTACACTTGAACTACAGGAGTAATTACTAGTATGTGAACTATCTCCCAGAGGACTTGATACACTTTCAGTGGGTTGGTTGCACAGCTATTTGTTAGTAGTAGAATGGAGGTCAGGAATCCTAGGGGCAGATCCACAGCTGGTGTACATTGCATTGAAGTCAATGGAACGATGACAGTTTACACCAGCTGAGGATCTGGCCCCTGGACTCTAACCCTGGCTCTGGGAGGACAACATGGTGTAGTAGTGGTTAGAGATAAGAGAACCAAAGCACCTACATATGGATGAATTGATCTGAAAGGCAACATAGCTAAAAGTCAGGCCTAACCCCCTTCAGGGCTTGTCTTCATGGCAAAGGTTAGCTCAAGTTACTCCATTTGAGCTAGCCACCTGGAGTGAGAGAATCCACACTGCAAAGCTACACAGAGTGATTGGATTAGAAACACAAATGTGCTAACAGCTCACAGCCAGTAGCTACATCCTCACTGCACTGCTAGCTTGGGCATCAGCAGCACTCAAACTTCAGTCCATATCCCTTGACAGACCAGCTAGCTTGAGTTTGAAGCACCACTTCACTTGAGCTGGAGATGTTTGTGTGTAGACAGGAGTCAGAGTGGGGTGATGTTAGGGGGCTTATTCCTTCACCCACTTACTTCCCTGGTCCTTCTCGCATGAACAGAGAGCAACAATATCCGAAGTCCAAAGGTGCAAACAATTCGATGTTTATTGGGGTGAACTTCCAGCAAGCATGATTCCAGTTTCCTTCCTTAGTATCCTCCTTCCCAGCTCTGACACCACAGAGCCTTACACCTGTGTCCCTGTTCCCATTCCTGCCCTTAGCCAAACATGATTCCAACTTCCTTACTCCCATTCCCTGTTCCCATTTCCCCCTTTAGCAAAACATGATTCCAATTTTCTTACCCCCATTCCCTGTTCCCATCTCCCTCTTTAGCAAAACATGATTCCAATTTTCTTACCCCCATTCCCTGTTCCCATCTCACACACCCACATGCCCACCCACACCCACACCCAGTCACTTCCTCATTGACTACAGATTATATAGTAAAACTTGAGTTCTGCTTAGCTATACCTTAACCAATCATTTTCCTGAAATTTAACTAACCCATCCTAACATATTGTAACATGATTATGTAACCAATTATATCCCACCACCTCAATTAGTTTACACCCAGCAAAATTAATTATACAGCAGACAGGAACAATCACAGAACCAGACAGAGATTATACAGACAAACAGCAAAGTGGGAACTATAATGACAAAACAATACAGAAGTGAGGATTTCACATCCCAGCTATTGATAAGTGAGTTCTTGCCAGACAGGATGCTATCAAACTAAGTTTCCTTTTACATTTTCTAGGCACTTCCCTTTCTCTGGAGGTGATAGGAATACAATCCTGTCCTGATAGTGCCTAACAGCCCAATAGCACCTTATTTCAATGTGACTAGTTTGGAATGTGAGGATGTGACCGTTCGCTTCCCAGCTTATGGCTGCCTCTGCTGCTTAGCCAAAGGCCTGAGCCTAAGCACAGGGCCACAAACTGTCACAGTAAGAGAAGGCCCTTACACTGGCAGACAGTGGTTTTGATTCTTTCTTTTATACCTCTATCACTAGCCAAGTGATAAGAATACACCTAAATTCTTAGAGTATAGGCCTTTACAGACAGGCCTGAATATCTATATCCTAACAGGTGACACCCAAATTATACATTGAGCTGACATTACAGTTGATACAAGACCTCAGAAACTTGAGCTGTATTCCCAATTTATTATTAATAATCATGTTTACTACCATAGTGCTTAAGGGACCAACCTAGAATGGGGTCCCATTGTGCTAAGTCAGTGGTGGGCAACCAGCAGCCCACGGGCCACATGCAGCCCATCAGGTAATCCGACTGTGGGCCATGAGACATTTTCCGATGAAGTGAGCTGTAGCTCACGAAAGCTTATGCTCAAATAAATTGGTTAGTCTCTAAGGTGCCACTAGTACTCCTTTTCTCTTTGCGAATACAGACTAACACGGCTGCTACTCTGAACTCATTTTGCTGACATTGACCATCTACAGGTACGCCCCCCCCCCCCCCCCCAGCTCCCAGTGGCTGCGGTTCCCCATTCCTGGCCAATGGAGAAGATTGTGAGGGAGGAGCAGGAAGAGGGTTGGAGCAAACAGCCAATCAACACAGGGCAGAGAAAGTGCATTCAAAACCATTATTGTTCTAAATAGCACAAGTGGAGTAATGTGTAAGACAAAGATCAGATCCCAGAAGGTTACCCATTTTTGCTAAAATAGATTTAAAAGAGGTGAAACACCCCATGGATTTCCTAATGCAGCATTCTGTCAGATCCATAGGCATTAAGATCGGTGATCTCTCGCTCTCAGACCTTGACTATGCAGATGGTGTTCTTCTTCTAGTACAAAGCCCTGACAGCAGAGGCGGATTAGAGATTTGTGGGGCCTTGGGCCAGAGCAAGTGGGGGCCCCTCCCCATCCCTTCCACCTGCAATCCCTCCCCTAAGCCCCACCCCACACTCCTGCTTGGGAAACAAGGTTGGGGCACGGGGACTTCCCCTGTCTGCCCGGCGCTCCTGTGGGGCAGTGGGGTCAGGGAGTGGGGTCAAAGCATGGGGGCTTCCTCATTCCACCCACCCGGCACTCCTACCAAGGAGCAGGGTCAGGGCACGGGGGCTTGCCCTGCCCCACACACCCTGCACTCCTACCAGGAAGTGGGGTTGTGGCGCAGGAGCTTCCCCTACTCCTGTTAGGAGTGCCAAGCGGGCAGAGCAGGTCAGGGCACGAGGGTGCCTCAATTAGCCAGGGCCCCTGGGCACAGGCCCCATTGACCCAGTGGCTAAACTGCCACTGCCTGACAGATTTTGCAAGGCACTCTAGCAAATGGAGGAGTCAGCTAAGGTTGGCCTCCACATTTTGCAGTAAAGGACAAAGCTGCAAAATCTAGGATCAGGTCCACCCTAAGGATGTAAATATTGGTTTAAAAAGTTAACCGGTTAAATGATTAAAATTATATTGTTTAACTGGTTAATCATTAACCGGGGTCACTCCGGCTGGCCTGGTGCAGCGGAGGCTGGGACTGGGGTCCTGCCGCATCTGCAGGGCTGGGGTACAGGCTGGCACGGCCAGGGCGGCCAAGGCTGGGGTTCCACTGGCATGGCACAGCCAGAGCTGGGGTCCCACTGGCACAGCGTGGCTGAGGGCAGTCGAGCCTGCCCGGCACGGATGGGTCTGGGGTCCCGCCGGCCCGGCCAGGGCTGGGGTTGCTCTTGCCCAGCGCAGCCATTTTTTTGCTTTGCATTGATATTATCCCTGTAAAGTTCCATGATATTATTCCTAATTACTCACTCCTTTTTTGAAATGTACATCATTCACTGGGGTTTGTGTTTATTGTCTGCCTACAGACTTTGTTTTACTTTGAGATTCAGTTCTTCTTCAGAGCAAAGACCAAGTTTGTTTTCTGCCTTTTTACAGGCCTTTCTCTGATTTTATGAGGGAAGAGACCCACAGTACATGTTTGGTTCAACTTATTTAATGGTGTTATTCTTTTCCAAAGAGAGAAGGAGAAGCAGTAAATTAATTTTGCTGGGCAAGAGGGGAATCTGAGGCAAACCCAAACTGCTTCTTTGGTTTTGGGTGTGAGCCTGGAATTCCAAAATGCATGGAAGATGGATAGAGACTATCCTAGAGCACAGGTTAATTCTCCATGGGAAGGCTTTCGACAGAGACCCATATGACATTTTCACAAGCAAACTGGGAAAATGTGGTCTAGATGAAATTACTGTAAAGTGGGTTCACAGCTGATTGAAAGACCATACTCAAAAAGTAGTTATGAATGGTTCCCTGTCAAAATGGGAGGGCGTATCTAGTGGGGTCCCACAGCGGTCTGTCGCTATTCAATATTTTTATTAATTACTTGTATAATGGAGTGGAGAGTATGCTTATAAAATTTGCAGGTGACAAACTGGGAGGGATTGCATGTATTTTGAAGGACGGGATTAGTATTCAAAATGACCATGACAAATTGGAGAATTGGTCTGAATTCAACAAGATGAAATTCAAGGAAGAAAAAACCCCAAATGCACAACTACAAAATGGGGAATAACTGGCCAGGTGGTAGTACTGCTGAAAAGAATCTGAGGGTTATAGTGGATCATACATTGAATATGAGTCAACAATGCAATGCAGTTGCAAAAAAGTCTAATATGATGCTGGTGTGTATTAATAAGACATGGGAGGCAATTGTCTGCTCTATTCAGCACTGGTGAGGCCTCTGCTGAGTACCGTGTCCAATGCTTGGTGCCACACTTTAGGAAAGATGTGGACAAATTGGAGAGTCCAGAGGTGAGCAACAAAAATACTAAAACATTTACAAAACCAGACCTATGAGGAAAGCCTAAAAAACAACAACAAAACACTGAGCACGTTTAATCTTGAGAAAAGAAGCCTGAGGGGGGACCTGATAACAATTTTCAAATATGTAAAGGGCTGTTATAAAGAGGACTGTGATCAGTTGTTCTCCCTGTCCACTGAAGGCAGGACAAGAAGTAGTAGGTCTGATCTGCAGCAAGGAAGATTGAGGTTTTCTAACTATTAGGGTATGTCTACACTACGGAATAAGGTCGAATTTATAGAAGTCGGTTTTTAGAAATCGGTTTTATATATTCGAGTGTGCGTGTCCCCACAGAAAATGCTCTAAGTGCACTAAGTGCATTAACTCGGCGGAGCGCTTCCACAGTACCGAGGCTAGAGTCGACTTCCGGAGCGTTGCACTGTGGGTAGCTATCCCACAGTTCCCGCAGTCTCCGCTGCCCATTGGAATTCTGGGTTGAGATCCCAATGCCTGATGGGGCTAAAACATTGTCGCGGGTGGTTCTGGGTACATATCGTCAGGCCCCCGTTCCCTCCCTCCCTCCGTGAAAGCAAGGGCAGACAATCATTTCGCGCCTTTTTTCCTGAGTTACCTGTGCAGACGCCATACCACGGCAAGCATGGAGCCCGCTCAGGTAACCGTCACCCTATGTCTCCTGGGTGCTGGCAGACGCGGTACAGCATTGCTACACAGTAGCAGCAACCCCTTGCCTTGTGGCAGCAGACGGTACAGTACGACTGGTAGCCATCATCGTCATGTCCGAGGTGCTCCTGGCCACGTCGGCTGGGAGCGCCAGGGCAGACATGGGCGCAGGGACTAAATTTGGAGTGACTTGACCAGGTCATTCTCTTTAGTCCTGCAGTCAGTCCTATTGAACCGTCTTATGGTGAGCGGGCAGGCGATACGGACTGCTAGCAGTTGTACTGTACCATCTTCTGCTGAGCAGCCATGAGATGTGGATGGCATGCAGTCCTTCTGCACCGTCTGCTGCCAGCCAAAGATGTAAAAGATAGATGGAGTGGATCAAAACAAGAAATAGACCAGATTTGTTTTGTACTCATTTGCTTCCCCCCCTCCCCTGTCTAGGGGACTCATTCTTCTAGGTCACACTGCAGTCACTCACAGAGAAGGTGCAGCGAGGTAAATCTAGCCATGTATCAATCAGAGGCCAGGCTAACCTTCTTGTTCCAATAAGGACAATAACTTAGGTGCACCATTTCTTATTGGAACCCTCCGTGAAGTCCTGCCTGAAATACTCCTTGATGTAAAGCCATCCGCTTTGTTGATTTTAGCTCCCTGAAGCCAACCCTGTAAGCCGTGTCCTCAGTCGCCCCTCCCGGCGTCAGAGCAACGGCAAACAATCGGGCATCTGAGAGTGCTGTCCAGAGCAGTCACAATGGAGCACTCTGATGGGGCTAAAACATTGTCGCGGGTGGTTCTGGGTACGTATCGTCAGGCCCCCGTTCCCTCCCTCCCTCCGTGAAAGCAAGGGCAGACAATCATTTCGCGCCTTTTTTCCTGAGTTACCTGTGCAGACGCCATACCACGGCAAGCATGGAGCCCGCTCAGGTAACCGTCACCCTATGTCTCCTGGGTGCTGGCAGACGCGGTACAGCTTTGCTGCACAGTAGCAGCAACCCATTGCCTTCTGGCAGCAGACGGTGCAATACGACTGGTAGTCGTCCTGTCGTGTCCGAGGTGCTCCTGGCCACGTCGGCTGGGAGCGCCTGGGCAGACATGGGCGCAGGGACTAAATTTGGAGTGACTTGACCAGGTCATTCTCTTTAGTCCTGCAGTCAGTCCTATTGAACCGTCTTATGGTGAGCGGACAGGCGATACGGACTGCTAGCAGTCGTACTGTACCATCTTCTGCCAGGCAGGCAAGAGATGAGGATTGCTAGTAGTCGTATTGTACCATCTTCTGCCAGGCAGGCAAGAGATGAGGATGGCTAGCAGTCGTACTGTACCATCTTCTGCCGAGCAGCCATGAGATGTGGATGGCATGCAGTCCTTCTGCACCGTCTGCTGCCAGCCAAAGATGTAAAAGATAGATGGAGTGGGTCAAAACAAGAAATAGACCAGATTTGTTTTGTACTCATTTGCCTCCTCCCCTGTCTAGGGGACTCATTCCTCTAGGTCACACTGCAGTCACTCACAGAGAAGGTGCAGCGAGGTAAATCAAGCCATGTATCAATCAGAGGCCAGGCTAACTTCCTTGTTCCAATAAGAACGATAACTTAGGTGCACCATTTCTTATTGGAACCCTCCGTGAAGTCCTGCCTGAAATACTCCTTGATGTAAAGACACCCCCTTTGTTGATTTTAGCTCCCTGAAGCCTACCCTGTAAGCCGTGTCGTCAGTCGCCCCTCCCTCCGTCAGAGCAACGGCAGACAATCGTTCCGCGCCTTTTTTCTGTGCGGACGCCATACCAAGGCAAGCATGGAGGCCGCTCAGCTCACTTTGGCAATTAGGAGCACATTAAACACCACACGCATTATCCAGCAGTATATGCAGCACCAGAACCTGGCAAAGCGATACCGGGCGAGGAGGCGACGTCAGCGCGGTCCCGTGAGTGATCAGGACATGGACACAGATTTCTCTGAAAGCATGGGCCCTGACAATGCATGCATCATGGTGCTAATGGGGCAGGTTCATGCTGTGGAACGCCGATTCTGGGCTCGGGAAACAAGCACAGACTGGTGGGACCGCATAGTGTTGCAGGTCTGGGACGATTCCCAGTGGCTGCGAAACTTTCGCATGCGTAAGGGCACTTTCATGGAACTTTGTGACTTGCTTTCCCCTGCCCTGAGGCGCATGAATACCAAGATGAGAGCAGCCCTCACAGTTGAGAAGCGAGTGGTGATAGCCCTGTGGAAGCTTGCAACGCCAGACAGCTACCGGTCAGTTGGGAATCAATTTGGAGTGGGCAAATCTACTGTGGGGGCTGCTGTGATGCAAGTAGCCCACGCAATCAAAGATCTGCTGATATCAAGGGTAGTGACCCTGGGAAATGTGCAGGTCATAGGGGATGGCTTTGCTGCAATGGGATTCCCTAACTGTGGTGGGGCTATAGACGGAACCCATATCCCTATCTTGGCACCGGAGCACCAAGCCGCCGAGTACATAAACCGCAAGGGGTACTTTTCGATAGTGCTGCAAGCTCTGGTGGATCACAAGGGACGTTTCACCAACATCAACGTGGGATGGCCGGGAAAGGTGCATGATGCTCGCATCTTCAGGAACTCTGGTCTGTTTCAAAAGCTGCAGGAAGGGACTTTATTCCCAGACCAGAAAATAACTGTTGGGGATGTTGAAATGCCTATATGTATCCTTGGGGACCCAGCCTACCCCTTAATGCCATGGCTCATGAAGCCGTACACAGGCAGCCTAGACAGTAGTCAGGAGCTGTTCAACTACAGGCTGAGCAAGTGCAGAATGGTGGTAGAATGTGCATTTGGACGTTTAAAGGCACGCTGGCGCAGTTTACTGACTCGCTTAGACCTCAGCGAAACCAATATTCCCACTGTTATTACTGCTTGCTGTGTGCTCCACAATATCTGTGAGAGTAAGGGGGAGATGTTTATGGCGGGGTGGGAGGTTGAGGCAAATCGCCTGGCTGCTGGTTACGCACAGCCAGAGACCAGGGCGGTTAGAAGAGCACAGGAGGGCGCGGTACGCATCAGAGAAGCTTTGAAAACCAGTTTCATGACTGGCCAGGCTACGGTGTGAAAGTTCTCTTTGTTTCTCCTTGATGAAACCCCCCACCCCTTGGTTCACTCTACTTCCCTGTAAGCTAACCACCCGCCCCTCCTCCCTTCAATCACCGCTTGCAAAGGCAAAAAATCATTGTTGCTTCACATTCATGCATTCTTTATTCATTCATCACACAAATAGGGGGATGACTACCAAGGTAGCCCAGGAGGGGTGGTGGAGGAGGGAAGGAAAATGCCACACAGCACTTTAAGCACAGCACTTTAAAAGTTTACAACTTTAAAATTTATTGAATGACAGCCTTCTTTTTTTTGGGCAATCCTCTGTGGTGGAGTGGCTGGTTGGCCGGAGGCCCCCCCACCGCGTTCTTGGGCGTCTGGGTGTGGAGGCTATGGAACTTGGGGAGGAAGGCGGTTGGTTACAGAGGGGCAGCAGTGGCAGTCTGTGCTCCAGCTGCCTTTGCTGCAGCTCAACCATACACTGGAGCATCCTGGTTTGGTCCTCCAGCAGCCTCAGCATTGAATCCTGCCTCCTCTCATCACGCTGCCGCCACATTTGAGCTTCAGCCCGCCACTTACTCTCTTCAGCCCGCCACTTACTCTCTTCCCGGTCATTTTGTGCTTTCCTGCACTCTGACATTATTTGCCTCCACGCATTCGTCTGTGCTCTGTCAGTGTGGGAGGACAGCATGAGCTCGGAGAACATTTCATCGCGAGTGCGTTTTTTTTTCTTTCTAAGCTTCACTAGCCTCTGGGAAGGAGAAGATCCTGTGATCATTGAAACACATGCAGTTGGTGGAGAAAAAAAAAGGGACAGCGGTATTTAAAAAGACACATTTTATAAAACAGTGGCTACACTCTTTCAGGGTAAACCTTGCTGTTAACATTACATACATAGCACATGTGCTTTCGTTACAAGGTCGCATTTTGCCTCCTCCCACCGCGTGACTACCCCCTCAACCTTCCCCCCTCCCTGTGGCTAACAGCGGGGAACATTTCTGTTTAGCCACAGGCAAACAGCCCAGCAGGAATGGGCTCCTCTGAGTGTCCCCTGAAGAAAAGCACTCTATTTCAACCAGGTGACCATGAATTATATCTTACTCTCCTGAGGATAACACAGAGAGATAAAGAACGGATGTTGTTTGAATGCCAGCAAACATACACTGCAATGCTTTGTTCTACAATGATTCCCGAGTACGTGTTACTGGCCTGGAGTGGTAAAGTGTCCTACCATGAAGGACGCAATAAGGCTGCCCTCCCCAGAAACCTTTTGCAAAGGCTTTAGGACTACATCTAGGAGAACCGCAAATGCCAGGGCAAAGTAATCCTTTCACATGCTTGCTTTTAAACCATGTATAGTATTTTAAAAGGTACACTCACCAGAGGTCCCTTCTCCACCTGCTGGGTCCAGGAGGCAGCCTTGGGTGGGTTCGGGGGGTACTGGCTCCAGGTCTAGGGTGAGAAACAGTTCCTGGCTGTCGGGAAAACCGGTTTCTCCGCTTGCTTGCTGTGAGCTATCTACAACCTCCTCCTCCTCCTCCTCCTCATCATCATCTTCTTCGTCCCCAAAACCTGCTTCCGTATTGCCTCCATCTCCATTGAAGGAGTCAAACAACACGGCTGGGGTAGTGGTGGCTGAACCCCCTAAAATGGCATGCAGCTCATCATAGAAGCAGCATGTTTGGGGCTCTGACCCAGAGCGGCTGTTCGCCTCTCTGGTTTTCTGGTAGGCTTGCCTCAGCTCCTTAAGTTTCACGCGGCACTGCTTCGGGTCCCTGTTATGGCCTCTGTCCTTCATGCCCTGGGAGATTTTCACAAAGGTTTTGGCATTTCGAAAACTGGAACGGAGTTCTGATAGCACGGATTCCTCTCCCCAAACAGCGATCAGATCCCGTACCTCCCGTTCGGTCCATGCTGGAGCTCTTTTGCGATTCTGGGACTCCATCATGGTCACCTGTGCTGATGAGCTCTGCATGGTCACCTGCAGCTTGCCACGCTGGCCAAACAGGAAATGAGATTCAAAAGTTCGCGGTTCTTTTCCTGTCTACCTGGCCAGTGCATCTGAGTTGAGAGTGCTGTCCAGAGCGGTCATAATGGAGCACTCTGGGATAGCTCCCGGAGGCCAATACCATCGAATTGTATCCACAGTACCCCAAATTCGAGCCGGCAACGTCAATTTAAGCGCTAATCCACTTGTCGGGGTGGAGTAAGGAAATCGATTTTAAGAGCCCTTTAAGTCGAAATAAAGGGCTTCATTGTGTGGACGGGTGCAGGTTTACATCGATTTAACGCTGCTAAATTCGACCTAAAGTCCTAGTGTAGACCAGGGCTTAGGGGAGTTAAGTTCTGGAATAGACTTCCAAGGGAAGTAGTGGAATCCCCATCATTAGAGCTTCATAAGAACAGGTTGGACAGACAACTGTCCAGAATGGTGGTTTACTTGAGACAAGGTGGGTGAGGTAACATCTTTTATTTTGACCAACTTCTGTTGGAGAGAGAGAGATATGCTTTAAAGCTTTCACAGAGTTCTTCAGGTCTGGGAAACGTACTTAGAGAGTCACAGCTAAATACAAGGTGGAACAGGTTGTTGAGTGTAAGTAGGTAACACATACTTCAAGGGACCATTCTCTCTCTCTCTGGCACAAGTAGTCTTAAAACCTTTAAAATATATAAGACAGATGACAGTGGTTTTGATGTTCTGCTTCAAGTTCTGCACAAGATCATACTATACATCATGATGCTATATAGTCCAGGCAAACTTGGGGAGAAAAATGGTGCCATGGAGTCAATTAATTTCTCGTTCCAGTTCAAAAGATGAGATCCAAAGGTGGAGGGGACATTTTATGTGCAGATCTCAGGCTGATATTTGGCCCTATTTTATTTTAAATTTTGCAAACACTAGTGTCTCTACCTCTGCTACTAAAGGAACTTGAAATGAATGTAGTATTTTGCTTTACTTTCTTATTGTGCAGCATTTAAGAGCTCTCTTTGGACTTGAGCCTTCCATGAGTAGTAAATTCTGACAGTTTCTCTGAGAAGCTCAGCAAGGAAAATGAATTAATATTTTATAATCTACATTTTCAGAGCCAGAGATTTTGAGAGTGATGGTCACGTGAAATAGTGTTAACAAAGGTATATTTAAGTTGCTAAGGCTACCAGACTATGGCTGACTGATTGATCATAATGACTACATGACAACACAAGGAGATTCTAACTTTATGTTAACATACATTGACTACACTGGCCAGGAGCCCAGTGAACATTAACAACAATGGGATCTTCTAGAACTTCTCAGTCTATTTGAGAAGCTCATTACACGTAAACTCATTTATTTACTCTCTCCCATTTCAGCAGAACAAATGTCATAATCAAGCATCTAAAACGAGTTAAATTATAAGGCAGAGCTTGTCATTTGCTCACAGACATAGCATTAATCCAGTTGCTTTATATACCACAGATTTGTATGAACAACATTCATCTTCCATCAAAGACATGATCAGTTTCTTTGGATTTTCTATAGGCCAACTGTAGGGGAATACATTTTACAGGAAATCCAGCGTGTATATGTAACTTTTGATTACAACAATGGGAAAGAACGCATACTTTATTTTCCTCAGAGTAATGGTTGATTTAAAGAAAACCCCATTACACAGTTCCTTCAGAATATACCAAAAGAGCTAGTAAAAGATATTCTGAGAGGTTCAATCAGCCTGAAACAGTTACAACTATAGATCTACTTAACTGAAATAAAACTCTGTGAGCAGCTGGCTTCCCCACCATGTTTCAAATACAGTACACATAAATGGAAGTGGATCAAATCTTATCCCCATCAGGGATTTGGCTTTATTTACAAGAGGAACTTGAAATGAAACATCAAATCCAGCCAAGCCTTCTCTCCAAGGCTGGCAGCTCCCAAGGATCCTCCTCAAAAACTGCTCAGCCCATACCCTAGGTCTCATTATAAAGCACTTCTACATCCTTTATATTTGTATGAGTATCAACAGACATGCAATAATGAGTCAACAAACCTCACTTACCATTTTCCTGCCAGAAAAGGTGTGTTCTTAACTCAAGTGAGCTAACTCGAGTTAACAAGTGTAGTTAACTAACTCACGGTAAAATCCTTGTAAAGATAAGCCAGTTTGTAGTTTACAAATGAATTAGGAGGTCAAGTTAAAGACAAGCACCCTCACTAAATTTCACTGAGTCTGGTATTTTCTTTTATACAGTCCCATTTATTTACAAGGAATGTACAAAGTCCTGCTTCACCAAATGCAGGAAGCACCAAAAAACAAGTGATAGTGTCTTTGCTTAGAGTATGACTACACTACAGCTATGGAGAATCTGCTTACAAGAGGAGACTTGAAGAGTTTGGCTTGTTTATCCTAACCAAAGGTTGAAGGAAGATAGGATTGCTCTCTGTAAACACATCAATGGGATAAATAGCAGGGAGAGAGAGGAGTTATTTAAGTTAAGGGTCAGTGTTGGCACAGGAACAACTGGATATGAACTGGACATTAACAAGTTTAGGCTTGAAATGAGACAATGGTTTCTAACCATCAGAGGAGCATAGTTTCGGAATAGCCTCTAGTAGAGTAGTGGGGGCAAAAACTCTAACTTGTTTCAAGACTGAGCTTGATAAGTTTATGGAGGGAATGGTATGATGAGGTTGCCTATAATGGCATATGGCCTATCCGTGACTGCTATTAGTAAATATCTGCAACTGCTGGAGATGGGACTGTAGATGGGGAGGGCTGAGTTACTGCAGAGAATTCTTTCCCAGGTGTGTGGCTGGGCAGGAGGAAGGGTCTAACTCACATGCTCAGGGTCTAATTGATTGCTATATTTGGGGTCAGGAAAGAATTTCCTTCAGCTCAGATTGGCAGAGACCCAGGGTTTTGTTTTGTTTTGTTTTTGTGCCTTCCTCTGCAGCGTGGGATATGGGTCACTCGGTGGTTTGAACCAGCGTAAATGGTGGATTCTCTGTAATGTGAAGTCTTTAAATCAATATTTGTAACTCATCCAGAGGTTATGGGCCTATTATGGGAGTGGGTGGGTGAGGTCCTATGGCAGAGGTGGGCAAACTACGGGCCGCGGGCCGCATCTGGCCCACCAGCTGTTTTAAGCTGGCCCTTGAGCTCCCGCTGGGGAGCAGGGTCTAGGGCTTGCTCCGCTCCAGCACTCCAGCTGGGGTGTAAGGTCGGGGCCCGCTCCATATGGCTCCCAGAAGCAGCCGCATGGCCCCACTCCAGCCAGGGTGCAGGGGCAGGGGCGGTTGCACATGACTCCTGGAAGCTGCAGCATGGCCCCCCTCCAGTGCTGCAGCTGGAGAGCAGGGTCAGAGGCCGCTCCACACGGCTCCCAGAAGTTGCAGCATGGTCTCCCTCTGGCTCCTGTGCACTCCAATGGCCCCGCTCCAATGGTCCCCTCCGGCGCTCCAATGGGAGCTGCAGGGGCGGTGCCTGTAGGTGGTGCAGCGCGCAGAACCACCTGGCCATGCCTCCACATGGGAGCTGGAGAAGGGACATGCCATTGCTTCCGGGAGCTGCTTGAGGTAAGCGCCGCCCAGAGCCTGTACCCCTGAGCCTCTCCCCACACCTCAACCCCCTGCTGCAGCCCTGATCCCCCTCCTGCCCTCCAAGCCCCTTGGTCCCAGCCCAGAGCACCCTTCTGCACCCCAGCCCCAGCCCAGAGCCCACACCCCCAGCCAGAGCCTGCACCCCTCCTGCCCTCCAAACTCCTCAGTCCCAGCCTAGAGCTCCCTCCTACACCCCAAATTCCTCATACCCAGCCCCACGCCACCCCACTCCTCCACCCCAGCCCAGAGCCCCCTCCCAAATCCTGAACTCATTTATAAAATGATCAGCAATGAACTAATTTAAACAACAATATTGTAAATATCTTTAGGTTTAAGAGTTATCAATCCAATGAAATTAATTGGTGGTTCTTACTTCTCAGAGTTACTGTTTCAAGCTATCTATAGCCTCAAAAGGACATCATTGCATCATTTTATGAGTGGCACATATTGTTAGGATTATTTTCACAAACATAAGGGCTGGGGAAATTATTTAATTAAAGCTTAGATTCTGGAGACCATATCTGCAGCAAGGGATGGATTCTACCACTGTGAATTTGTGGCATGTACAGGGCCCTGTGTTTAAAAGTACTAAGAAAATTATTAAAATACATACCTTACAGTGAGGACAATAAAGACAGACTATTATGACAGCAGCACTGATGTAAAAAATTAAAATCAGACCCAAAGTGCCTCAAGTTAACCATCCAAAAGTTAGTGGACACCTCTGAAACTTTTGGTCTAAGCACCTTGCCCAAGGTCACAGATCTGGGACTAGAATCCAGAGGGCGGATCCTCAGTTCATGTAAATGATCATAGCTCCAGCCTATGATCACTTTCCCCAGTTGAAGATCTGCTCCCACATGTCCCAACTCTTGCATTAATCCTAAGAGTTACTGTTTACTAGTATGGGACTAGAAGCTTCACCCACACAAAAGGGCCATGTCCAGCAGGTAGAGCAATGGAGTCCCATTTCTTTTCTAGGCTTTCCCATAGACTTGTCAAGTGTCCTTGGGCAGGTCACTTAAATTCTGTGCCTCAATGTTCCCACTTCTGGTACTGGTGTAATACTTACTTTATAAGAATGCTCTGAGGCAAAATTCATTGGGCCAGATTCTCAGCTGCTGTAGACCCATTGACTTCAGTGCAGTTACTGCATTTGACAGCAGTTGAGGATCTAGTTCTGTAATATTGTCCTCCGCCACCACCTAGATCTTCAGTTAGTATAAACTGTCATACCTCCAGCTGCAGATATGTCCCCTGGATTGGACAGTGGTAGGTGCTTCAGAAGTGCCTTGATTGGTGCAAGTGCTGTAAGAGTGTGAAGCGTATCACTGAGGATTAGAGTTCTAAAGCCATTTAATATTCAGCAGCTACGTAATTCAGCAACGCTAGATCCTCTTGGAGAATCAGACTATTGTTGAGCTGTGTTTTTAACCTCACTGTACCTTTTCCTTTTATTTATGCTAAACCTAGACAGAATATATTATACCTTTATTTATTCACCTTAATATCATGGAGTATGGTCATAACATTTTAAACACTTTCTGACACAGGTCTTTACTTTTGTAATTAGCATGTAAAATGTTTGGTTTTCGTAACTGTAGCACTGGACTTTTTAATGTGTTGTACCAATACTATTGTATACCTGTACGATTTACTGTGAAATACAATGCTGACGGAACTGTTGTTTCCAATCTTTGCCTGAAATGTTTCCCCACTTTAAAGGGCACTTAAGCAGAACGGCCAAAAACTAAAATAAGGGGCAGCCTTCAGTCTTCTGTTCATGTAGAAAGATTCAGAAGTGGATATCATCACGAACTACTGTCTGGCAAGCAGCCAGCCCTTTGATAAAAGGTGCAGTTAAAGTGATTTCAGTCATCTCTGACAAAAGTCCATAAACAGCAAAATAACAGTCTTTGGGCTAAAGCTCACTGATATTCACACACAGTATCATATATGTCATGTCAAATAATTCAATGAGGTCTCCAACATACTATAAGAACACTATAGTTTAGGAAGCCCACTAGACAAAAGTTAAAAGATTTTTTTAAAAAAACCCACTCAATGCAAATAAACTGTGAAATAGATGTGGAAAAACAATGTACTAGTTACAAGTGACATTTATAAGCCTACTTCTAGCAATAACTATCATGCTAAAAATATGGCATTTGGGACTCTGACAATATTCAAGCTCAATATACTCTAGCCTGAGGCCTGTAAGGAAGTTTAGCATACTAAAGGCCTGTATAGGAAGACTATAAAGAGGTTTTCAAAAGTGAAGCATTTTGAATAAATGTTAACATTAATTTTTCAATTGTTAATCCAATACTAATCAAGGATTGATAGTGGTTTAAAGAGTGGAGGGCAGATCTTCAGCTGTTATAAACTGTCACAGCCCTGCTGACTTCAGCAGAGGAGCTGCTCCTCTGAGACCTGCAGACTCAGACAGGGCCACAAAAAGACTTCAGATTATTAGGCTAAGCAAAACATGGGGCATTTTGCATTAAAATATTTACCCTCTGTCATGGGGCACATCAATCACCATCAGCCTGGCACCTCCTCTTGTTCACTCTGGGGATTAGCTCAAGGTTGACACCCACATCTGCAGTCTGCACACCATCACTCCTTCTCTGCAGTCTGCCTGCAGCCCCTCTTACAGCAACACAGCATCCTCTTCGTGACACAGCCCTCGGCCATGTCCCTATCAATGTTCCCCTGACCGGGGGAGTTTAGCTCCTAGTCCAGCCACTTCCCCAGTAGCAACTGTAGTCGATTGTCCTGCCACTTCCCCAGTGGTGAGTGGGGGGGACCCAGGCTCCCAGACCAGGTACCCTCCAAATCACAGTCACTTACTGCATTCCTTTGCTTCTATTATCACTGCATTTCCCTGGGCCACTTCCCTGTGGCCACAGCACCCTTCTCAGTCTCAGCAGCCCGTCCAGAGCACCTACTCTTCTCCCCGGGTTCCTGCCTGTCCAAGATGCTACAGGGTTACAGCTTACTCCAGAGACAATCCTCCCTCCTCAAGTTCCAAGCAGCTACTAAGTCTGCTTTGCCCTGAGGCTCTTTTTATATTGGCCTGCTGGGCTGACTGGCCACTCCTCCCAGCCCCTCTCCTATTGGCTCTATTAACCCCCTACTGGGCAGTGTGGGGCAGATGCCCCATCACACTCTCCTTCCCTCAAATATAGGGAAAGCAATACTGTAACTTATGTTAAATATGTGTTCATCCTGGCTACTTTATCAAGACTGGTTTGCTAAGACACCCAGTCCATGAACAAAATAGCACAGTGCTACAAATTGATCTACTTCCTTTTTAATTAAGTTGGATTAAATGCGTGTTTCATGCCCCTCCCTCAAGGACAAGCTTGCTGGAGGGACATGAAACTTATCCTAAAAATCCTACATACTAGGCACTTTTGATCTGGGATTCAAAATTAAAACTGGCCTCCCATGTCCTTTAAACCATGCAAGCAAATTGGGATCCTTACTGTCCCTCATAAAACACATTCACACTTAACATTCTTCCCAAAGTGCTGCATGGAGCACTCTGGCCAAAAAGGATCAGAAAATAACTTTTGTACAGCTGGAAGATAAGAGGCAGAGTCAGCCAGTTCTGCTGTTCAGTGGTGTTTACAAGGTAGAAGGCTAATTTTCATTTTTGGCCTCAAGTTGGATATGCTGCTAAATTAATGTACCCAAATTTAAGTGCACTTCAAGAGCTTGCCTGGTAGGGAGTAGGAAAGGAAGGAGAGAGACAGTAAAAAGGATCCTTTTGCACTGGAACAGGTGCAGTTTTGGTGCACAAAATGAGGGCTGGAGACTGGATGAAGCAGCACCCAGCTCCGTGCAAGGTTGCTGCACAGCAACACACAGGGGACAGGGCTTACATGTGGGACAGAGTACAAAGGCCCATGGAACACATCCATATTCACTCTGCACTCTCCCTCCCACTTCCTAGACAGCAACCATCTCCAAACTTGACTATTCAGGACAGCTATCAGGCAGAATATTTGAATCTACATGATTAAATGTCACTTTCCTGGACCAGGTTTTTGATTCTCTCAATCCACTGGATAAAAGGGTTCTTCCCAGCCTGCTTTGGAAGTTTGGGAAAACCACTCAGACCCCCATTAACAAAGACATAGCCTCTACCCTTAGGATGGGTTGCGACTATATTTTTACAATTGTATTTATTTATTTTAAACTAGTTATACTAGTACTTAAGTCAATTAGCAGAAACATTCCCTAGTTTAAGGTGGCTTTCTGCACCCCCTCTTAGCTATTCAGTAGAGCATTCATCCAAGGTACAAAACTATGTTGACACTTTGGGACTTGAATGGACCACTCCAACAGAGATTTTAATTTCCATTACATTCCTTAGTGAAAATGCACTCACTCTTAGATCTGAGGGACAGGCAAAACCTAGCCAATACCTTTGAAATGGGTTACATTTAAATGTATCCCCCATATAAATATAAACCACTGAACAGAAGCCCAATATGAATTGTGTAAACGAAACTTAGTTTTAGTGCTTATCTCTGCAGTAGATTAGAAACAGTCTTTCTGTCAATCAGCTTCTGAGTCCTCCCCCTTTGAAGTTTGGCTCTACCGATGATAGGACACAGAAAATGGCAAGAATTCTGCAGTCTCAGCAGAACTGGGGGGGGAAGAGATAGCTCAGTGGTTTGAGCATTGGCCTGCTAAACCTAGGGCTGTGAGTTCAATCCTTGAGGGGGCCATTTGGGATCTGGGGCAAAAACTGGTCCAGCTTTGAGCAGGGGGCTGGATAAAATGACCTCCTGAGGTCCCTTCCAACCCTGATATTCTATGATTCTATGAAACAAGCCCATTCCCTACAAGGAAACAAACCTACTTATTACAAAAGAATAAGTGTTGGAGATACACAATATAAAGTACTTCACATTTTATTATAGTGTGTATTATTATATTCCAGCAAAATATTTTGGGATGCAGATATACTTGAGAAACAAATGGTTAGAGTTAAAGGAAGTATTTTTTCACACAATGCAGTCAACCTGTGGAACTCCTTGCCAGAGGTTATTGTGAAGACCAAGACTATAACAGGGTTCAAAAAAGAACTAGATAAGTTTATGAAGGATAGGTCCATCAGTGGCTATTAGCCAGGATGGACCAGTATGGTGTCCCTAGCCTCTGTTTGCCAGAAGCTGGGAATGAGCAACAGGGGATGTATCACTTGATGATTACCTGTTCTGTTCTTTGGGGTACCTGGCATTGGGCACTCAGAATACTGGGCTAGAAGGACCTTTGGTCAGACCCAGTATGGCTGTTCTTATGTTCTAACTTTTTGCGTGTTATAACATATAAACAAGTAATACTTATTGTTTGGTTGAAGGTTTAAATAAGCTCAGTTAACATTATATACCACTTGCTTGACTGATGTAAGTTACATTTATAACCAGACAAAGCATGAGATTTTTCAGGGAGCGTAACTCATATTTAGGTGATAGATTTATAGAAACTCTTAGCCAAAACAGGTAAAATGCTACAATAAATTAGATTTTAGATGTAGCAGTACCCCAGTATTTGACATTTTAAAAACACATAAGGCAACAGGTTTCAGAGTAGCAGCCGTGTTAGTCTGTATCCGCAAAAAGAACAGGAGGACTTGTGGCACCTTAGAGACTAAGAAATTTATTTGAGCATAAGCTTTCATGGGCTACAGCCCACTTTATCGGATGCATAGAATGGAACATATAGTAAGAAGATATATGTACATACAGAAAACATGAAAAGGTGGAAGTTGCCATACCAACTCTAAGAGCCTCTAAGGGTATGTCTACACTACGAAATTAGGTCGAATTTATAGAAGTCGGTTTTTTAGAAATCGTGTGTGAGTGTCCCCACAGAAAATGCTCCAAGTGCATTAACTCAGTGGAGTGCTTCCACAGTACCGAGGCTAGAGTCGACTTCTGGAGTGTTGCACTGTGGGTCGCTATCCCACAGTTCCCGCAGTCTCCGCTGCCCACTGGAATTCTGGGTTGAGATCCCAATGCCTGATGGGGCTAAAACATTGTCGTGGGTAGTTCTGGGTACATATCGTCAGGCCCCCGTTCCCTCCCTCCCTCCGTGAAAGCAAGGGCAGACAATCATTTCGCGCCTTTTTTCCTGAGTTACCTGTGCAGACGCCATACCACGGCAAGCATGGAGCCCGCTCAGCTCACTGTCACCGTATGTCTCCTGGGTGCTGGCAAACGCGGTACTGCATTGCTACACAGCAACAGCAACCCATTGCCTTGTGGCAGCAGACGGTGCAATAGGACTGATAGCCATCATCGTCATGTCCGAGGTGCTCCTGGTTGCCTGTGTGAGGTCGATCAGGAGTGCCTGGGCAGACATGGGTGCAGGGACTAAATTTGGAGTGACTTGATCAGGTCATTCTCTTTAGTCCTGCAGTCAGTCCTATTGAACCATCTTATGGTGAGCAGTCAGGTGATACGGATTGCTAGCAGTCCTATTGCATCATCTTCTGCTGGGCAGGCAAGAGATGAGGATGGCTAGCAGTCCTATTGTACCATCTTCTGCCGAGCAGCCATGAGATGTGGATGGCATGCAGTCCTTCTGCACCGTCTGCTGCCAGCCAAAGATGTAAAAGATAGATGGAGTGTATCAAAACAAGAAATAGATCAGATTTGTTTTGTACTCATTTACAAACACCCCCCCCCGCCCCCCGTCTAGGGGACTCATTCCTCTAGGTCACACTGCAGTCACTCACAGAGAAGGTGCAGCGAGGTAAATCTAGCCATGTATCAATCAGAGGCCAGACTAACCTCCTTGTTCCAATAAGAACAATAACTTAGGTGCACCATTTCTTATTGGAACCCTCCGTGAAGTCCTGCCTGAAATACTCCTTGATGTAAAGCCACCCCCTTTGTTGATTTAACTCCCTGTAAGCCAACTCTGTAAGCCGTGTCATCAGTCGCCCCTCCCTGCGTCAGAGCAACAGCAAACAATCGTGTATCTGAGTTGAGAGTGCTGGCCAGAGCAGTCATAGTGGAGCACTCTGGGATAACTCCCGGAGGCCAATACCGTCGAATTGTGTCCACAGTACCTCAAATTCGACCCGGCAAGGCCGATTTAAGTGCTAATCCACTTGTCAGGAGTGGAGTAAGGAAATCGATTTTAAGAGCCCTTTAAGTCGAAATAAAGGGCTTCATCGTGTGGACGGGTGCAGGTTTACATCGATTTAACGCTGCTAAATTCGACCTAAAGTCCTAGTGTAGACCAGGGCTGAGAGTTGGTATGGCAACATCCACCTTTTCATGTTTTCTGTATGTACATATATCTTTTTACTATATGTTCCATTCTATGCACCCGATGAAGTGGGCTGTAGCCCACGAAAGCTTATGCTCAAATAAATGTGTTAGTCTCTAAGGTGCCACAAGTACTCCTTTTCTTTTTTCATAAGGCAACAATTAGTTAATAGTCATTTCATCATTAGGAATGAATAGAACTGCATGATTCATTTATTTACCCAATTAAAATTCAAGAAAATGTTATAATGAAGAGGAAAGAAACGATAGGAATTATCCTATACCATTCTAGATTTCTACACTTCTGCTCTCAGGATAGTTTCTGGAATTTAGTTTTTTCAGCTTTTGAGAGTTATCCTTTTGAGCCAAAATTAAAACGAGATTTTAAGTGACTGTGTATACCGTACACATCAATAATCAAGATACTTTATTAAATAAATCATTCATATTCATACTCTCAGTAGAGAAAGACCATAGTTATAACACAGACTGTTTAGAAAAAATTCACTAGCTCCTCTCACATGCAGGTGCACTATTTAATAATTAAACATTTAGTAGTAATATTATTTCAAATTAAGGTATAGATTTATAATGTTCTCCAAAAATCAACATATAATTTTAACATGAATTTCCAAGAGATTTTAAAGAGAAAAAAAACTTTGTTACAGCAGTTATGAGCAACAATATAAACTGCAAACCGAATGCCTTCGTAACAACAACATGATTTTTAGCAAACTGTAAGAAAGTAAAATCTGGGTACAGCAGATTTTAAAGGTTTTAGTGGAATTATGCTTCAGAGCTGTGTAGACAGTACACCCTGCTGGGTAATCAAAGGACCTGCATGTGGTATTGTCTAAAGGATTGATACTGTGGCAATGGATACCCGTTCAGACATGAACAATCACAAGCTGACCAAACGGAAAGAAAATCAGAGCTACAAGTCAGGACTATTATATTAAGGTATTTCTCTTAGCATTTAAGATGACTGGAATATGTCAGAATTTGTTTATTCAGCATTTGTCAGTTCATACATCTAAACAGTGAGGGATATAGAACCCAGCATTCAAATTAAGTATCAAAGCCATGATTTATCTCAATACAAACTAGTGTTTCCTCTCTACAAAGCAGTTCTCCGGGGAAAAGGAGATGCATATTACTGCAAGAAGGGTGTAATGGATGTCAGTGGCATGAAGACTCACAGGGATGCTCTTGTCAAAGAATCAAGGTACAATTTCACTCAAACAAAACTCTGAACAAAGCTATTTTAAAACTAGATAGTGTTTTAGTGTCACACTTGGCTGCCTTAAAACTTGAAAATAAAAGTTCAACATTAAAGCAAGAAGAGTTTGAAAAGTAGAAAGTCAAGTAAAACTGCAAATATAGTTACTAGGGCTTTTTGACTACAACTAGCAAGGATTCTCTCTCCTTGTTTTATTTTAAAGAAAATCTACTCTTAGATTGTCAAATGTATTAGATAATGGTTGGGCTGAAAAATGTTTCCTAAGTATTTCTAAAGCCTTAACAGTCTTAGCATGCAAAAGCTTTTCATCACTCAGCTCACTTTTAACAGCCTCCAGTTCTTTTTGTATGTTTCTTATTTTGAAATCATAATGCAGTTTCACCTTCTCTATGGAGGCCTTATTTCCAAGATCATGTTGCCGTTTTAACTTCTTAACTTCTTGTTGTAAATCCTTGTTCTTTAGATCCAAACTCTGAATTTCTTTTCTTGCCTGAAGCAGCTCTTCATTTAAGCTTCTTATGTTTGCTGATTTTTCATGTAAATGTTGTTTTAAGGCTTGAAGCTCAAAATCTTTTTTTAAGCTGTCCTTTTGAATCTGCTGTAATTGGGTATTTTTGCAGCGAACCTCTTTTTTGGAGTTTAGAAGTTCTTGTTCAGCATTTTCAAAGTCCACTTGTATTTTTTTGCATTTAGCTTTCAATTCCACTAACTCCGCATTCAAGGTGGACAGCTGAAGTTTTAGAGAAACTCCTTCCACATGGTTCTTGTGCATTTCTTGTCGCAAATCTGCTAATTCCTTTGCATTCCAGATACAATGACCCTCTGTTTTCTTTAAGCTTTCTTCAGTCCCAACATCTAAATTACCAGCTCCACAGCAGGCAGAATCCCCCTCTGTTTTCTTCTTTGAAATGTTTATCTTTGCACTTACTATGTTTGGTTCATATTCTTGTACAATGAGTTTGGAAAAACATTCTTTCCTTTTGAGCCTTTTTTCTTCTTGATATTTTTTAATTGCTCTATTGTAGATTTCTTCCACTCTCTTTGCTCTTGCCAAAGCCAATTTTTCAAACATCAGAGATTCAGGCTGATAGGCTTGACTAAAAAAATATTGTGCACTAAAATGAGGAGAAAACAACTTCTCCACCCAATGTTTATCTTTGTTCTCCATTTCTAAGATTTCCACTGCCTGTTAGTAGAAAAGTAAAATCAATACCTGAAGGATCACATTTAAACTTTGATGTGAAGTTTCATCTGAAAGAAACTAAATTTTTACAAATTATAATTACTAATAATTTTAGAGGGCTAGCTTCAGGTACCTTTACTCATGTTGGGTAACACCTTACTCATGACTTCAGTGGACCTACTTTTGGAGTAAGGTGCTTTTCAACATGAATAAGAGTATCAGAAACTGGTCCAAAGTTACTAGTGTCATAACATACTAACTATACAGAAGCCCTGCTCTGTTTTAACTGTCTATATGAAATTAAACTAGATTGCTTTGAGGAAACATTTTACAGATTGATCCTGCTAAAGAAAAGCTTATACTGTTCTTATGTGGGGCAAATCCTAGTTTTAAACCAGGTAAATTTTCTATTACCTGTAACGAGAGATTTGCCTGAATCATGTTTTCTTTGTTTGTAAATTGTTTTTTTTTTAAATTGTATCACTACTCAAACTCTTTAAAGCTGCTTATTCAGTTAACATCTAGGCAAGGATCTGAATATGTGACGCACTACAGTACGTAAATGCTAAGTGTTTAAAAATTGTGGAGATGTCAGTGCTTATTAGAATAAATTAGTGAAAATCTGCACATAATATGGAGAGACTATACACAGAGTCCTGCAACTCTGACAATTGCCCTACAAAATTCCTGATATTCCAGTCCTCATCCTCTCTGAGCACAGACTATCAACTGTGTAACAATGGTTAGTTTTGCTAGGAGAATCAATGTTTTAGGGACAACAATAAGATTCCCAAATTCTTTTCACTAGACACTAAATCAGAATTTGACTCAAGATTGCCAGAGGTGAAAGATTTATGGATTAGTCCACTGTGCTATTTACTCCATGTTTCCCTGCACTATTATTACTGAACTAACAAGATGAATCTAGGTTTACGCATGGTGCTAGGAATATTTAAGACAGTTACCATTTTTATTTGGATTTACATTGAAATCCAAGAACAATAACATGAGGCAAAATATATTGAAAAGAAATTATGTCAATTAGCTTCTCTAATGATTTGACTGTCTAAACATATTGAAAAGAGTTTTATAAAACCAAGTAGGAATATCAATTGAATATGGACAAGCTATGTCTCAGGCACAAGGGATAAGTTTGTGGAGTAAGAGAGGTAATAATGATACTAGAATAGTAAAAGCACTAATATTTCATTGATTCAAATTCAGAACAGCTCAGTAGTGACTGAAAGATCCCCCTAATTCAGAGGTGTCTCAAGGATTTTCTCATGGAGTCACACTGAATACGACAATAAGGTACTGAATACATAATAAATTGAATTTAATTACTACATGAAGGCTGTATTCTGCACTTGATCGTTGTACAACCTCCTGCTGACATTAGGCCGCGATCTGCCATAGATTGAGGAGAGTATGAAGTTTTAAATTTTTACCCTGGCCCAAAATCCATAATTAAACATGGAACAGGCCTTCTCCAAATAAAGTTTGACCCTCATGATCTAATGGCTATTTGATGACCTATGTGAAATGAGCTTGGTGGCCTCAGTCTAGTTCCTTGTGGACAGGTGTCCATGTCACAGCGAGACCATCACTACAGCTGTTGCCAGTGACTAAAAAAACCTGGAGAGAGGGGCCAGGGATTAACTCAAAGAGGCCAGGAACTTTATAATCATGGAGACAGTTACCCTCTCATTTGAGGTTGTCCCTCATCAGTGTTGAAGTACAGTGGCAGGGCAGTTTGGGTAGACTTACAATGCATTCTGAAGATAGAAGTCATCAATCTCCACAGGATTGGCAGCATGGGAAATGGGCAATGGAATGGATCACTTGATGATTACCTGTTCTGTTGATTCTCTAGGGCACCTGGCATTGGCTGCTGTCGGATGACAGGATAGGGGGCTAGATGGATCTCTGGTCTGACCCAGTATGTCCGTTCTTATGTAATGAATACTGGGGGACGTAAACCTGTTTTGGATAATTGGGAATTTCAGATCTTTAAAACAGTACTGTATCCTACTCTGAGGATGAAGTTTTCAGAGTGGTAGCCGTGTTAGTCTGTATCAGCAAAAAGAATGAGGAGTACTAATTTCATGCATATTTATGTGGTATTTCAAATCTCTCTTTTTTAACTCCTGTGTTAAATCGCCCCACATTTTGCACCACTGCGAATCAATGCAGCACACGCCTGAAGAACAATTATTATTTACAAACTCAAAGAGTGCATAGGCCAGATGCAGGGAGGGATGACAAAGGGGACACAAAATAACGTTGTTGGACTCGATGAAGTGATTTTTGAAATTGCTGGGGAAAATCTAGGTAAGCCATACAGATGTCCTGAAGCTACAGACAAAGCTAAATCTCATGCCATCATTAAGGTCCGAATGCTGCAAACTGCTCAATACATGCACATATGAAACCTCTTTGAAGTCAGTAAGAGTCTGCCCATGTGGCTGCTCAGAGGATCAAGGTCACATTTAGCAAGTGATCATGAAAACCACATAAACTATGAAGAAAGAGAAAGGGGGAATATTACCTGGAGCTGGGAGATTCTTGATGATATTGTCTAGCAGGGGTGAATTTTCCTGGCATTCCTTTCTCTAACAATATAGGAAACTTTAGGACAGAGACTCATATTAGCAGTTTACCAGAAGCCAGAAATGTTTGTTCATATTTTTACTCCCTTTAAAAGATAAGCAGAAACTGCTTGTTGAGAAGGTTCAATGGGGGTTTGTCCTCACCCTATGGTTACCCATCATGAGTTTGAGGTGATAAATGACCCAAGTTCAGGAGATACACAATGTCACAGCAGCACCATCCAGCATCAAAGGCTAACCACAGCAGGAGAAGGGGACTACTGCTTCAGAGGGGCTACCCAGCACCCCACCTGACTAGCACTGAGGCAACAAAGCCATAATAATGCTAGGAACATCAAAGGGACAGAGTGCCACCCAGCACTCCCAAGCTGTAGGAGAGGCTAACTAGATACGGTTGAGGCACCCTCCAGCACCCCAGGCTATAAAGAAGGGGACGCCCAGCACCCCAGGCTGTAACCCCTTGGGGGGGGACGCCCGGCGCCCCAGGCTGTAACCCCTTAGGGTGGGGACGCCCAGCACCCCACGCTGTAACCCCTTTGGGGGGGCACCCAGCGCCCCAGGCTGTAACCCCTTAGGGTGCAGGCACCCAGAGTGGGGCAGGCTCCAGCCCTGTTGCGCGCACAGTGGGGGGCTCTGCCCACGCCGGGCACCGCTGGCGGCTGCGCGGACGGCGCCGGCCCAGCCCTACCTGGTGCCGGGGGGCGGAGTCTCTCCCGCGGGGCAGCAGCAGGCCGAGAGGCCCGGCGCGAGTCCGCCTAGCAACGCGGCCTGGAAAAGCGGGGTTGCCAGGCCTTCGCTCGCGGCCGGCTCCGCCCCCGGGGGCGGGCAGGGGAAGCGGCTCCCCTCGCACTAACCCCTCCGAGGGGGACGGTGGCTGCTGGCAGGTCCCCCATGCCGGGCCGCGGAGGAGGGGCCGCCGCTCCGGTGCCCCTCGTCCTGCCCCCGTCGGTGCCCAGAGGGGCCCCAAGGGCGGGGACCGGCTGCCCCGCTGTTCCCTCGCGCGCAGGACCCCGGCCTAGCCACGAGCCTGGCCCCCGTGGGCGAGGTGTCAAGCCAGCGGCTGGGGCCCCGGCAGAGGAGAAGCCCAGAGCTGGCTTCTAGCCCTCCGGCCAAGGGCTCAGCACCCAGAAGACAAATAAACAACCCAACATGGCTTCCAAAACCCCACAATTAATCTCCTCATCCTTTCCCACCTGGTCTGGCGCTGCCTCCCGGGCTCCCCTCATGACTTCTGAGTGCTCGGGTTTGGCGCATTGCTGCAGGGGCCGATGCAAAGGCGCCAAGCAACGCTCCAGGGCAACTGCACTGACAGGGCTTCGTCGGGAAATGTGGGGCCCACGAGTGACAAAGCTGCCCAGGGCCCTGTTTACAGAGAAATGCAGCCCCATTACTGCCATGCTCAGACAGCTCAACTGGCTCCCACATTCATTTGAAGATTAGTAAGTAATTGCCGTTTCCTAAAAACTCCTCCATGGATTTGCTCCAGATGGCCTCAGCACTTCTTGTCTACTCATCCACACGCTTCAGCTCATCTAGCCATGGTAATCTCGGTCCCACCTCACTAGGTTCTGCTAGAACTGGAGAGGCCTCCTCGTTTGCAGCTTCTGCCATCTAGAACAGCCTTCTTGTATCTCGGCCTCAGTGATTCTCCATCTTATTTCCGAGAACCCGTTTTTCCTCCCTGTCATTTCTAATTTATCTTTCACTCTGCTTATTTAGCTCTGCAAGCAGTTTTTTGAAACATACCATACAAGACAGTGTATCACAATATTCAGATTGCTGAAATTCTGTGTAACCAAGGTTTAATATTCAATCAGTGACCACCCACTGAGGTAGCTGCCCCAGTGCAAATCCCAGTGTAAGCAGGGAAGACTGCTATAAATTATGATTTGCACCAGTGCGTTTTAGCCCAGTTTCAATCAGAAATAAACATCATTGATGCAAATTGCTTATAGCAGTTTATCTTGTTTTCACTAGGGGTGGAGCTATATGGGTGGCACTGATGGCTGTAACAGGGACAAACTCCTAGTGGAGTTCTTGTATCCTCATAATGCCCTGTCCACACATCTCCATATGGAACTTCTCACTTTCTTCTATATTTTCTACAATCCATTTAATGTAAACAACTTTGTGAAATCAGAAAACATCACTATCTTGCTGTTCACATCCTCCTCCAAATATATTTAAACAGCCCCAGCCTCAATACCAACCTCTGGAGGCAAAGCTATTCATCTCCATTGTGAGAAGCAGCCATTCTGTATGACTTTCCTATCGCTAACCAGCTTTTTAATCCACGACAGTACTTTGCCCTTTACTCTGTCATCTGTTTATCTTCTCTAAATCTTTTATGAGAGCCCTTAGTAAAAGCTTTTTGAAAATCCGAGTATATTTTATCCCCTAGGTATCCAGTAGTTACTATTTTATTAACTTGAATCAAGTCAGAGAGGCATAATTTTGTCTTTGAAAATCAGTATTGGTTTGATTTTATCAAGTGAGGTTTATCCAAGTATTGGACTATTTTATCTTTGGTTTCCAAGTACCAAGGTAAGGCTCACCAGTGTGTAATACCAAGAATTGCCCTGGGCTTCTTTTTTTTTTTAGAGAATAAGCACCCTGTTTGTAATTTTGCAGCCTTCTGGAACAACTGGGATTTTAAGATTTATTACATGCTTTAGCTGTGTACCAACTATGGCTGCAGCTGCTTGCACTGGTTGTCTTGGAGTTGACTCAAGGTGAGCAATGGACTACCAATCAAGTATTATTATAATGATACACATAAATGGGTAGAGGTCAACAATATGTAGCAAATCTGATCTACAACATATTAGCCCTCTGAAGGGAAAACACTAACAGCTTCAACTGGCCCATTCCGGACACTTTCTTGCCTTATCAAGGACAAATGAATCATAAAAATATAGTTTGGAAGGGACCTCGATAAGTCATCAAGTCCAGCTCCCTGCGATGTGGCAGGACCAAGTAAACCTAGACTATTGTTGACAGGTGTTTGTCCAGCCTGTTTTTAAAAATCTTCAGTGATAGGATTCCACAACCTCCTTTGGATGCCTATTCCAGAGCTTAAATACCCTTGTAGTTAGAAAGTTTTTCCTTATATCTAATTTAAATTTCCCTTGCTTCACATTAAGCTCATTATTTCTTGTCTACCTTCAGTGGACATGGAGAACAATTGATCACTGTCCTCTTTATAGCCCTGAGCATATCTGAAGAGTATTATTAGGTGCCTCCACAGTCTTCTTTTCTCAAGACTAAACATTCCCATTTTTTTTAACCTTTCTTCATAGGTCAGGTTTTCTAAGCCTTTTAGCATTTTTCTTGCTTGCCTCTGGACTCTTTCCAGTTTGTCTGCATCTTTCCTAAAGTGTGGTCCCCAGAATTGGACACAGTACTACAGCTGAGGCCTCATCAGTGTTGAACAGAGTGGAACAGTTACCTCCCTGTCTTACATACAACGTTCCTGTTAATACACCCCAGAATGATATTAGCCTTTTTTGCAGCTGCATCATATTGTTGACTCATATTCAGTTCGTGGTCCACTTATAACTCCCAGATCATTTTCAGCAGTACTAGTTCCTAGACTTGCTGATAAGTCCCACTTTGAGGATGTGGAAGTAGGCTACAGCTACTACTGGATTGGCAAGGCCAAAGATGAGCCAACACAGTTGGGAGTAGGGTTCGGCATATGGTCTGATGTTGCCTGCAAGTTTGACTCGCTCCCCAAGGGAGACGACTGACTTATGGTACCCTGAATCAACTTACCCAGAGACCAGTATGTCACCATTCATCAGCGCCTACACGCTGACAATGATTCATACAGACAAAATCAAGGAGGCATTTTATGAAAGTCTCAGGAGGGTCCTCAGAGGGGTGCCACACCAGGACAAACTTGTTGTGCTTGGAGACTTTACTGCTTGTGTGGGAGTTGACTCTGATAAATGGAGCACGGCACAAGACCATCATGGCATTCGAAGGTCAAATTCCAATGGCCAACTTCTTCTTCTAAGTATGCCAAGTTCAATCTCACTGTTACCAGTACAGTCTTCCAACAGGCAAACAAATATAAGACAAGATGGATGTCTCCGAGGTCAAAACAGTGGCACTTGTTGGATTATGTAATTTTATGGTCTAAAGACATTAAATATGTGTACATCAGTCACTCTTTGAGAAGTGCTGAATGCTGGTCAGACCATTGGCTTGTGCGAGAAGCATCACATTGCTACATTTCTCACCAAAGCATTCGAAAGATTCCTCAGACCATCCAAGAAAATCAATGTGGCTGCCATGAAAGACCCCAGCAAACAAACAAAGTTGGAACAGAGTTGGAGATTGTGGTAGCTGATGTCCCAGAGAACTTCACAGATATTGAGGCAACCTGGCAGAAGCTAAGAGATGACACAAATAATGCAACATCCAAGGTTCTTGGCTTTGTAAGACAAGAAATCAATAATGAAGAAGGCCAGATATATCAGACCAAAGATATACTACAAACCCGATTAAGGCTAATGAAGAATCACAGGTAGGAGCAGAAGGCTGCAGAAAGTGGTTGACAAGCATGGCATGAAGGCCCCCTATGCTGCGTATGGTCCAAAATCCAGTGGGTACAGTCCCTATTCTCACAGCAGATTGTAATTGGCTGCTCACAGACAAAAAGTTATATTTTCTGTCACTGAGCAAAGCACTTTGATAGTCTCTTGAACTGTCAATCCATTATGTTCAACGAAGCCATTGAGTCACTCCAACAGCATCCTGTCCTGAAGGAGCTGTCCATGGACCCTTCTATAGATGAGGTTACTGAGGTCATCAAGCAGCTGTCCACAGGCAATTCTCCAAGCCCTGATGGCATTCCCCCTGAAGTGTACAAATGTGAAGGTGCCCACCTGGTCACGAAATTCACCAGTCTTTTCAAGACTATATGGGAACACAGTATCGTGCCCCGGGAGTATATAGATGCCTTCATAGTCCATCTATACAAGAGGAAGGGAAGCATAGATAGCTGTGACAACCATTGTGGAATCTCACTGCTGTCTATAGCAGGAAATATCCTTGCATGGCTTGTCCTCAACAGGCTTGTCTCTCACCTAGTTAGGGTGACCAGATAGAAAGTGTGAAAAATTGGGATGGGGGTGGAGGGTAATAGGTGCCTATATAAGAAAAAGCCCCAAATATTGGGACTGTCCCTATGAAATTGGGACATCTGGTCACCCTATGCCTAGTGCACCAAATGTATCAGAGTCACACTGTGGCTTTCATGTTGGCCATGGCACTATGGAGATTTCTGCAGCCTGATAAATACAAGAGAAGGCTGGTGAACAAAACAAGGACCTGTACATTTTGTTTGTTGACCTGACCAAGGCCTTCAATACAGTGAATTGTGAGGGCCCATGGAAACTCCTTCATAAATTTGGTTGCCCAAAGAAGATGATTGCTGTCATCTGATCATTTAATGATGGCCAGGGTGATGGAGTGGAGTCATCAGAAGCCTTCCCTGTAACCAACTGCACCAAACAAGGAAGCATAATGGCTGTACTCCTCTTTGCCATTGTCTTCTCAGTCTTGCTCTTGTTCACATTGCAGGACTCTGATAGAGGCATACACATCCAGTTTAGATTGGATGGGGGTCTATTCTATCTGCAGTGAGTCAGAGTCTGTATTAAGGTAATCAAACAGCTATTAAGAGAGCTCCTGTTTGCTGTCAGCTGTGTTCTCATTGCACACATGCTCAAGGACATTCAGTTTATTGTGGACTGCTTTACCTATGCTACAAAATGCTTTGGTTTCACAATCAGCCTGAAAAAGACAGAGGTCATGTACCAGCCAGCACCAGACCACCCGCATCACAAGCACCAGGCTCCCATTGTCATATTTGAGAATACGTCCCTCAACTCGGTCAGCAAGTTCTGCTACCTGAGTAGCATACTTTCCAGCAATGCTATGTTGGTTGATGAGATCATTCAGCACTTGGCAAAGGCCAGCTTGCATGGCATGTGGGATGTGGACGCTCTACCAGTGTCACATCAAACAGCTGGAGAGTTTCCAACTGTGCGGCCTAAGATGCATCTGCAACATCAAGTGGCAGGACAGGATCTCCAATGAAGTCTATGAGAGATGCCAAATCCCTGGTATTGAGAATATGCTCATCAGGGCTCAACTTCACTGGGTTGGACACATAGTCTGTGTGGAGGTTTCTTGTATACCAAAAGCAGTGTTCTACAGCTATCTGAGCACAGGAACCTGCTCTAAAGGTCAAGTCAACCTCAGATATAAAGACACCTTGAAGGCCAACCTCAAAGCATGAAAGATAGACATTAAAACCTGGAAACACATTGCGCTGGACAGACCCAGATGAAGAGGTCTGTGCCATGAGGCCATGTCCTCTTTTGAGGAGTGGTGCATGAGGTCTTTGCAGGAGAAGAGAACACATCGTAAGGTCAGCTCCTCAAAGCCTCCCCTCAACAATGACTACATTTGCAAGACATGCAGTTGCGTTTGCAAATACGGGATTGGACTAGTTTCCCACGTGAGAAGCTATAAAAACAAATAAACCCAGAACTTAAGTCAGTATTAGCTGAACACTTTTCCGTTAAAGTGGCGGGAGAATCAATCACTGCCTAGCCAATTTTTCCCTATTTTGTAGTTGTGTATTTGATTTTTCCTTCTTAAATGCAGTACTTTGCACTTTACTGAATTTCATCATGTTGAATTCAGACCAGTTCTCCAATTTGCCAAGGTTGTTATGAATTCTAATCATGTCCTCCAGAATGCTTGCAACCCCTCCCAGTTTAATGTCATCTGCAGATTTTACAAGCAAACTCTCCACTCCATTATCCAAGTCATTAATGAAAATATTGAATAGTTCCAGACCCAAGACTGACCTCTGCAAGACCCCACTAGACACACTGTTCCAGTTTGACAGAGATCCATTGTTAACTACTTTTTGAATACAGTCTTTCAACCAGTTGTGCACTCACCTTATATTAACTTCTAGATCACACTTCCCTAGTTTGCTTATGAGAATGTCCTGTGGGACTGTGCCAAAAGCCTTACTAAAATCAAGATATATCACGACTACTGCTTCCCCGCATCGATTAGGCCAAGCCTGTCACAGAAGAAAATTAGGTTGGTTTGGCGTGATTTATTCTTGACAAATCTATGCTTGCTATTCCTTATAACCTTATCATCCTCCAGATGGTACATCATGGGAGTTTCTGACCATGGTGCGCCATGGAAGTCTGGCGGGGGAACCTGCCCAAAGAGGAGAATGGGGGCCCTGAGACTACTTGTATGCACCAGCTTCCACTGTGAATGCTTGGTTTGGGTCCAAATGTACTAGAATGGAAGTGATGGTGAAAGTGGCTTTGAGCTGGTCATAGGCATGGTGAGTTTCAGGCGTTCAAACAAATCTGATAACCTCACAGAGAAGATTTGTTATGGGGGCTGTTTGCCTTGAGAAGCCAGGAATGAATTGCTGGTAAAAATTTGCAAAGCCCAGGAAGCACTGTAATTCCCAACAGGATCTGGGCACTGCCCAGCTGTGGATGACCTTCCACTTCTGGGGGATTCATCTTAATTCCCTCTGGGGAAAGGATATAACCCAAATATATGTATTATATGTATATAATGTATAGTAGGTTGAAGAAGCAGTGCAGTGCATCCCTGACAAGCAAGAAGAACACGATGACGAACCAGAATGTGGTGGGAGTGATCTACTGTTGTGTTGGTCAGACAGCCCACCCTCCACCCCCATCCCACCCCAAAACAAAAGATTTTTGCAAAAAAAAACCCTGGCTAAATGTTAGAAAAGGTAAGCTGGGTTGCAGCATTGGTGCAGAAGTACTGCCTGTCTCTTGGAGATGAGCAGAGGTCACGGCTTGAGGATTGTTAAAGCTTGAACTAATTCTGATATTTCAAGCTATGGGGACAGAAAATTAAAACAAATGAAGTCTCTGGGAAAAAAGATATATGAGCACAAAGTCTCAGAGAATCAAAAAGCTGCAGAAAATATTCAGAGTGAGGCAGAGAAAGATAAATTGATAGCATGTTAAGTGCAAGGGCAGTCGCAGCATATTGAAGCTATGTGCAGAGTATTCCATACTGTGTTACAAACTGGCGAAACAAAATTATCCCTCCTATATTTTGAAACAGAAATTGATCTGAAGTTAAATGGACTAAATATGGGGCGAATTCTGAACCAAAACGTCACCTGCAGTATCACACAGCAGCACATTGCAGAGAAAATGAAGAAAAAATATTTTGAAATATAATATCTTGTAAGTGCAAAATCACAGTAATGATTGATGAGTCAACTACTTTGAGCCAGGCTTCCACTCTTATCGTTTACATATGATTTGCAATGGAGGAGATGGAACAGCGTATAAACCTGTTTGTTGACCTAATTGAGCTTCCAGCCACTGATGCCTCAACCATTGCCAGAATCTTGCTGCAAAAGTTGGCTGCAGTGGGGTTCACAGAGGCTTACCTGAAGGAGCACTTGGTGGCTCTTGCTTGTGATGAAGCTGCAGTCATGCGAGGTCAGAAAAGCAGAATGGCTACTCGGATACAGCTGTATTTTCCAAAGGTAATTGTCTGGCACTGCTCTGCCCACTGATTGGAACTCTCTGTTCATGACAACATGCAGGATGTTCATGGAGTCAACCACTTTAAAGTGTTTATGGACAAACGTACTCTCTGTACTGTGTCTCCCCTAAAAATGCAAGGGAACTTCAAGAATGTGCGGCAACTTTGCATGTAGAAATCTTGAAAACTGGGCACATTCTGGGAAATTGTAGTTTTGGTGCCTCGTGCTTCCATTATCCTCTATAGGCTGGCCTCCCTGGTCAGCAGGGACACCGGAGCCTTCCCAAAAGTGGGAGGGCTGGGGGCCACAGCTTCCCCCCAAGTCCCTGTCCCCCTCCCAAACTTCCAGAGCCCCCACCCCAGCCAAGCCAGAAGCTGGAGTGAGGCCGGGGGGCCCGCCCCCGCCACCCCGCCTGGGGTGGGATGAGGGCCAAAAGCAGCCCCCTTCCTGTGTCCCTGACCTCAGGTCCCCTGCCCAGGGCAGGTGGAGGACCCAGGCTCCCCACAGCTGCCCACGTAGCTCTCCCTGATCCAGCTCTGGCCGGGAGTGGGGCATCAGTGCTGGAGCCCAACCATGATAAGAGCTGCAGAGGCAGCTGTGGGGAGCCGCGGTGGACCTTCCATCTGCCCTGGGTGTGGGACCTGAGAGCAGTCCCCAGCCTGTGGTGCTGCCCGTGGCGTGGCTCTTACCATGGCCAGGCTGAGGCTCCTAAGCACCTCCCTACCCCCCAGGCTGGAGCCGGGTCAGGGAGAGCCACGTGGGCAGCTTTGGGGAGCCAGTGCGGAGTCATGGACCCTCCACCTCCACCTGCCCTGGGCTGAGCGAGGAGCCTAGGGGGTGGGGGACATGGGCTGAAGGCTGCTCTCAGCCCCTCCCGCACCGCCGGCAGGTGCAGTGCCTGCATGTGCAGCACCCACAACTGCCCAGGCTCCATGCCCCGGGTGGGCTCCATGCTGGCCTGGCCGGGGGAGGAAGTGGGGAGGACCATGGCTCCCTGACTCCCCAGTTCCGTCGCCACTGCTGGTCAGCCTATATCTCCCATGATGCACCACAGTCTCCACTCTTGGAGAGGAGTTATGGCACATCGTGGGAGCTCTTGACCATGATGCATCATTGAATTCTGGTAGAGTAGCCTCGCCCAGAGAGGGGAATGGGGGCCATGAGGCACCCTGGCAACATCTCCAAATTGAAATATTTTGGTTTTCACATGTTCATTTTCTCAATGAAAAAAAATGGAAATTTTCCATAGAAAGCAGACACTTTTCATTAAACATTTCATTTGGTCAAAAAAACAGTTTTCCATCAAAAAACAATTCTGATGATAAATTTGTGACCAGTACTATTACTGAAGCATAAGGGAGAGCCCATGTCCTTCCTCTACTGCAAGCTCCAGTCCTGAAACCCTAAACAATGAAGCAGCTGTCCATTCCAGTTTCAAGCATCCCTGATTCACTCTCTCCCCATTCTCCAAGTTTCTGTGCGATTCCCTAGGTTTGCTTTACTTCTCTGTCTCTTAGGCCTTCTCCCCAGACCTTCCCTGGCTTCTCTACGTTGCCATTCCAGACTGTTATCCACATAACTCTCCATGGCCACTGTGGTCTCTTCACAGGAGGGTCACCACCAGCATCTGTTGCTCTCTCCAGGTCTCTTTGAAGCTCTTTAAAAACCTCTCCCAGACCCTTTGGCTGGAGAGTACCAATAGCCAGTCCTTTTTTTTCTCATCTATCCAGCTCTCTCTCTCAGGGTACAAGGGGGAAGGAGCTATTTGATAACCTTCCCCCTTTCTCAAAATGCATGCTGCTAACCCTTCAGCTTCCATGAATTCTGAGAATTACACCCCCAAGAATTCCGATGTTCTGAGCTGAAAATTAGAACGGTCTCCACTAGGCCTGTACCCTCTCCCTGAAATGGCCACCCATGGAAAGGCCTGTCACTCACAGAGAGATTGTATTAGAGAGATGCCACTGACTTATCCTACAGAAAAGTGTTGTTGAACTATTAAAGAGAGATTGGTATCCCTGTTAGAGGGATAGGTAATATTAGGCACAGAAATATTCAAAATCAGAACAATTGGCTTTATTCCCAGCATGGGGTACACCTAAGTAAGAAAAGGCACTGAAGTCTGTTTAGAAAACCTCCATAATGGGCTGCTGAAATTCCTATAAGAATCTCCATTTTCTTTTTGAAACAACAGAAGGGCTTCTAAGAGCTACAACCCTAAATGGTTAGAGAACAGATATAACAAGGGCTGTTGGGAAAAAGTTGGGGGCCTCGTACATCATGTTCTCTGGGGCCCACCCCCTCCCATTTCTCTTTATTTACACAGATGTTACTGACATTTTGTGGCTGGTATAATTGTCCCTTTTTTCTTTCCCTCTTGTCAGCCGTGGATATAACTTCTCATCACTTTAACACATCTTAATAGCATTTAAAGTGCAACATCATAAAACACTTCTACAATAATCCTAGAAAATTAAATAACAATTTTTAAAAAAAATTATGGCTAAAGTTGCTTAGGTGCTGCTTAGTGAGTTATTTTTGTTGCGTGGTCTTGTGCATTTGTGTCAGGATTGCTTCTGTAACCTTTGCATGTAATTTCCAATTTTTTTAAATTTGGGTTTTTTAAAGGACATATTTAAGGACATCTTTTCTTTAATTGCAACCTTAACTGTATTTTAACAAAAAAATTTGTCACTAAAACCAAACATATATTAAAAGCTTTTCTTTAAGCCATGCACATTCTTGCACTTAAAGCAGATCAGATATTTAGAAGTGCTGCAAGAGATAACATAAAAAGACTCTTCCACCAGTAGTTGCATATTTGAAAAATATTAACTTTACATTTAATTGCATGGAATTGTTTAAACATTTCTTCATACAAAGTTTTGCAATACAAAATACACTCCTCCAGGTCTTAACCAACTTTAGGATCCTTTAGCTGCCTTTTTATACAAATTTTAGGTTAGGAGGAACAAAAGGATGCACTTTTCACGACCTTGGAACCCTGTGACCATTGGGAAATCAAAAGGTTGGTGACACTAAGGAAAACTATTGTCTAGAAAAATAAGCTCTTCAAGGGGCACCAGGAATGCACAATAAAATCCCAGTTGCCTTTGTGTGGCTGTTTATGGCTATATCTTGGATCATCAAAAAGCTCAACAAAGGCTCAAAACTGAAAAGGAATCTTGGTTTCCAAGAAAGTTCAGCATTTCCTCAAAACCAACTAAATTAAAGAGAATGTTTTCAGAAGCCACTGTCTCTTAACATATGAAATGTGTAAATCCAAGGTAAATAAAATCCTAATTGCTGCTCTGTGGGAATCACAGAGGTAAATTAAATAAGTGCTTTTAGCAAATAGGAGCAGATGGGAATAACCTGGTTTGTCAGTAATGGAGGATTTACAGAATTCATCGTCTTGTATCTTTATCCTTACTAGTACCCTAGGAGCTTAATTACTGAATGAGTTCTTCTTTGACCTGAAAACATTTCAAATACAAAAAGAGGGACCAGCCCTGAAAATCTTGATCAGGCAAAGCTGCCACTGAAACCAATGGCTTTTTTTTTCATAGAGGACTGCAAAATTGGACAGAAGCAAGAAGCAGTAATGTGGAACAAGAGCCATACTTAAAAAAAGGTTTCAGAGTAGCAGCCGTGTTAGTCTGTATTTGCAAAAAGGAAAGGAGTACTTGTGGCACCTTGGAGACTAACACATTTATTTGAGCGTAAGCTTTCGTGAGCTACAGCTCACTTCATTGGATGCAGCTGTAGCTCACGAAAGCTTATGCTCAAATAAATTTCTTAGTCTCCAAGGTGCCACAAGTACTCCTGTTCTTTTTACTTAAAAAAAGAAATCAGTGTGACTCCCACCCTACATTTTCACAGAATAAGCCACCGTTTTGTGTAGTTTCAAAATATGTTAGTAGGTGTTGTCATTTTGAAAATCTTACAGCGTAACCTGCCAAAATTGTTTTTCAAGAGTCTTATTCAAATTCTGTGGAAGTCAATGGAAGGAAATACTCACACTCCTATTGATTTCAGTGGCTTTGGATAAGACCCATATGATTAAAGGGACATTGCCAGGTAGTTTATGCATCGAATTTAGGTTTCTATTTAAATGAAGCAAAAATCTATTACTGGAAATGTTTACAGCTAAAAATGTTAAATTAAAACAGTTTTATTTGGATATAAACAGTCCCCTCCAGCTTTAACAGCTAGTTCACTAGTTATAGGAAGTGAAAATTATCCTATCCGATGCTGTAAGCAAAAGTGAAACTGACTAGTGTCTTCACAGTTTCAAAGCCTAGTGAAGTAATAGCAAAAAAGTAAACAAAAGTATATTTGGTGAAAAGTAGTCATAAAATATTTTAGTTTTACATAATAGGGTGACATGGAAAGATATTTTTTTGAAACACATGATTTAAAACCTGACAGTTTCCCTTTAAACAACATAGAGGTAATCATAAAAATTAAAAAGAATACACAAACATAATTTATGGTCATTTTAATTTTATTTCTGAGGAACAATGTCAAGGAAAAGACATTGCAAAAAACACTTATAAATTCTGCTGTAATTTTTGGCCATCTCTGCAGAAACAAGCAAAACTGTTAGTTTAAAGGTGAAATCCATACCCCTGTCCTGGAAACAGGAATTCTTTGTATTTATGATGGTGGTGATTCTTCTGTTGCAGATTATGGAATGGCATTATATTTATTTGGCAATCCATTTTACAGTATACAAAAATGGTTGAATTGATTATGGAAAACAGAAGAAATAACATGAAAGTACAGTCTACCATAATTAATGAAAACTTAGTAATAATACCCAAAAATGACCTATTAAGCAACTGACACTTTAATCTGGTTTGGCAGGCAAAAAATGTATTAAAGAAGAACTTTGCTTACACCTTTTGCTAGCCATCTTTTCAGATAGTGTTTTAGTAGATTTAATATACTTCCCATCTAAGCAGAGAAAAAGTTTATAGAGAATTCTACGTAATCTTGCTAGAAAGGGTAAGGAAAAGATAAAGAATGGAAATACTCCTGAAGGATGACACACTTTTCTCACATTTAATCAAGAGTTGATGCTACTGAGGTCAAAAGGAAATTGCAAACACAGGCAAATCTTAAGGGAAATTTTCAAGTTAAAATTCTTATTAATCTCACTGAGTGTTCAACCTTCATAGAGTTCTGCTTTTTCCGATCAGCGCTGAGAGAAGCCATTCATCTTCTAGGCAAGTTAAGCATCTTCATAAAATGCAGTGAGCCAGAGCAATGATCAACACTTTGTACTACAGACAACCACAACAAGGATTTAAAAGAAGAAGCATCATTTAAATGACCACATTTTCTGGGGTAAAAACAATCAAAAGAAGAAAAAAACAAAAAAGAAAGGAACATTGTTTTAATATTTACATTGTAAATATGTTTAAGATACAGTATCACTGATTACACTGAACTTTTACAGAAGTTTATTTAGAAAGTCCTATTTCGGAATTCTCATTTCAGTTACATATGGGAGCACATATGGTGACTTTAAGATATAGCTATATTGATTGTATTCTTGCAATTTGCCTTTACATCTCACACCTTTCCTTTTTTTTTCAGGTTTTTAGTCAGACCAGCAAAATTCTAATACAGAGATACATGACTGTAAATATATTTAAATTACTAACGAAAGCTTTTTGGTGCCTTTTTATATACAATTCTAGGTTCATTATAACAAAAGGATGCACTCTGCACGACCTTGGGAGCCTGTGACCATTGGGAAATCAAAAGGGTGGTGACACTAAGGAAAACTATTGTCCAGAAAAATAAGCCTCTCCAAGGGGCACCAAGAATCCACAATAAAATCCCTGTTTCCAAGAAAATTCAGGCATTTCCATCAAAAAAGACTGGTAAGATAAATAGAATGTCCTCATAAGCCACAGATTCTTAATAATACAAAATGTCTAAGTCCATGGTAAACAAAGACCTAACATCTACTAACTCAAGCTTCTCAAGACCTAGGTCATGACCCAGTGCCTAGCCACAAGATACCTTAAAAGCATTTCTTTACTGAAATGGTGAGGAGTTTGTTTTGTATAATATATATTCCAGCTAGAGTTTCACTGCTGTGCAGGATCCATAAAATCTTATGATTTGCTATAAACTTATTCACAACTATGATAAGCATGATTTCATTGCTAATAATTGCTGCTGCCATTATCTTTAAGTAGTGTTAAAATGTTTTATGAGGCATTCAAAATCACCAGCAACTGTAATTTGCTAAATTTAATAATGAGTATTTCATTTTAAATTATTTTTTTCTTGATTCTTTTAAGCTCCTTCTAATGATTGCTTGGAAGAAAACATAAGATGTTGCCAGTTAACTGAAATATTAGAACATGGCGTATTTCTAAGAGTAAAGTTTGATGATTATAATTAAGTATTTTGCAGAATGGATGACATTTTCAGTTTGGGTCACCCCTGTAATACTAACCTAACATTCTTCTATATGAATCATGTAGAAAGCAGAGGTCAACAAATCTTTCCCTTTATTTTTACAAGGCATGAAAACATTGCAGCTATTGAGTATCATGTTTTTGAGACTCAGTACTGCCAAGAATTAACCTGTAGTTGCAGGAATATAGAAAGTTATATACACAGACCTTTTATAGTTGTTTATTTACTGAACAATTTGAAATTTTGGAAGCCGCTATAAATTACACACTTAAGTCCCAAAGCTGCAAACACTTACTCATGTGATTAACTTTATTTACATGACAAGTCCCATCTTTACTCACCTACATAAAGTTACTTATGTGTTTAACTGTTTGCAGGACTGGTCCAGAGTGTCCATGAGATTCTAAGCAAAAACTATTCTCATATGACTTTTCTTCACTAACTACATTACTTAAGAGAAATACATAATCGTAAGACTTGCGAATGAGTTGATTGGTTTATTAATTCTAGTAAGCAATAACTCTCAGCAAAAACTCTCTTGTTTTTTCCTCCCCCCCCCCCCAGATGTTCTGGTTTAACTTGGATTTAAACTTGGAGAGTGGTCAGTTTAGATGAGCTATTACCAGCAGGAGAGTGAGTTTGTGTGTGTATGGGGGTGGGGGGGATGTGAGAAAACCTGGATCTATGCAGGAAATAGCCCGACTTGATTATGTAAAGAGTTGTCACTTTGGATGGGCTAGCACCAGCAGGAGAGTGAATTTGTGTGGGGGGGTGGAGGGTGAGAAAACCTGGATTTGTGCTGGAAATGGCCCACCTGTTGATCACTTTAGATAAGCTATTACCAGCAGGACAGTGGGGTGGGAGGAGGTATTGTTTCATATTCTCTGTGTGTATATAAAGTCTGCTGCAGTTTCCACGGTATACATCTGATGAAGTGAGCTGTAGCTCACGAAAGCTCATGCTCAAATAAATTGGTTAGTCTCTAAGGTGCCACAAGTACTCCTTTTCTTTTTGCGAATACAGACTAACACGGCTGTTCCTCTGAAAACTCTCAGTAGGTAACATTACTGCTTCTGAGGAACTCATACATTTGGAATAATCTTTATCCACTGCTTTATCCACTGGAGTATAAGAGGGCAAAATCTTATGTTTAAAAAATATATTTTTATACTATGTATCTGCATTTGTTTCAGTGGTTGAAATGTAATAATCAAATGTTTTTAAAAACCATTTTTACAAAGTCTCATAACTTCCATACGCTACTTGCAGCTTAGCTTTGGCTAGCCACATCCAGCTTATTTTTAACTATCAACAGAAACAAATTTAGTATACTGTACGTAAAACCCACCTTTAACAATCGCTGGAATTTACATGGTTTTTGTTGTATATCACTTAAATTAAAAGCCAACTTTTTATCCAAATAAATCCCATCACTCCAGTCCTATTTGGGTTAACAAGATTATCATGTACAAGTCTTAATTAGTTTTAAAATAAGACAGGTACGTTTATTAATACAAAATGGATGAAATTCATACAAGCACTGAGGGGCTGCCCAAGACCATCCTCACAACTAAAGTCTCAGGATGGGGCTGTGCGGGGAATGATGGCAGCCAATCTCTCCACCTGATGGAGGCGGTTCTGTACCCTCTGAATGTTGAGCAGGAAGGCTCTACGCCAACTCTGAACAGATCAGCACAGACCACAGGAGTGCACTGTATCTGAACTTATATGGCCCCAGTGGCTGGGGACACCTACCCAAGGAGATGCAGAGGAGTTGTTGCCTCTATTCCAGACAATAGTTTTAACTATCTGCTGCAGGAGTGCTGTACTACAGCCCTGCAGCATGTTCACAGGTTGGAGGTTGAACTCCATCGCCCCCGTATTGCTCATGGAGTTCCATGTACCCCAGCTTTGTGGGAATCCTTTCGGCACCGAGAGCTTATATCCAAAATGTTTTCTCCTGAGGTATTTACTAAGAAAAAAAATGCTCAGTGTCACTTAATGATTGGAATGCATTGCACTTTTTTCTTAATGATGCACTTCACCCTGCTTGCAGGTTGGCTCAGAACAAGACTTTGAAGCCCACCTGCTGAAGTTCCCATCTATAGGGACAACTTCTACAGGCAGCAGGACAATTTCATCCTACTTTCCTAAATTAGAGATTGTGTCACTTTACATAGAAAAACAAAACAGCCTCTCCTGTTGCAGAGGAAGGTGATAATTTCCACTAACAAAATAAATCTGAATCTCTGGATGTCAATTTCCATCTCTGTGTCCAGGCTGGGCTAAATCTGTGGACCTTATTATGCAAAGAAAGGAAATTTTCCAGTAGGCTCAGATAAAATGTTCCTATTCTTCATTGTGCTAATGTAATACCTGGTGGCCGAGGCGGATTAGGGCACAGTCCAGAACAAGTAGCCAAGTGTGCACTGGTGGTTGGGTAGCTAACAGGTCAGTCTGTTTCAGAGGCAGCTTAAGGCAATGGTCTGAGTTCTCACAGGGCTCAGTAGCCAGAAGATCCAATCTAAGGGGCCAGGTCAAGGATTGGGGAGGCAAGACAGCAATGCAGGGCAATCTGGGGAGCAACCAGCAGGTTCGGGTCTGTAACTCAGACAGCATCCTCTTCCTACTGAGACCTTTATATTGTCCAGGTACTCAGTGAGAGTGCTGCCTGTCCATCCAATCAGGGGCCTTTAGCACTAAAGCTGTTGGTCAGAGGCACCCATCCAGTGCATCACTGTGGTGCAGTAGCTAAGGCTGCTGCCTATGGGACTGGGTTCAAGACCAGTGTCCTGACAGCTAAGGTCCACAGATTTATTATGATGGGATTGTCATAGCAGCATTGCTCCCGAGTGGAAAGCAGGCTCATCCTTTAATTATGGACATCCAAAAATGTGGCAAAATATATACAAGTCATCTTCTCCTTGCTGGAGCATAGACGACACTTCTACTGACAAGTAGTGTTGAATACTAAGGTTGAGAGTCTGTGCTATGCCTCTAAGCCCAAAGGGAGGGTATAAGGTAGCCTCAAGCCATTTTTGTGCCCTCCTGTCCTGATCCTGTGCTGCTCTGGGGCCTGGAGAAGCCCCTGGTGAAATTCCGATAGCCCTCAGGAGGGCATCTATTTGTTATGGCTGCCCTATGAGACAAACACTGACCAAAATCTATGAGCATGGGATGCTTGCCCCCTCCTCCAACCTGCCCTCATGCCCCCAGTGCTGGGGCTTGCAAGTGGGACCATTGGAGGGCAGCCTCATGGCTGTCTTTTAATATCTGCACCAAGGCAATGCTCTCCTGCCCAGATATGGGGCTTTTAGGGCTGCTTTACACTGCTCTGTCCCTCTGACCTGGTGTAAAGGGGCCAAGGTGGAGGTGAAGATCTTGTCCTAGATGACCAAACTGGTGAATGTATGTACTGATGGCTATATGGCTACCTTCAAGACTCCTAGGAGATGTGACTTCTTTGCCCCTGAGATTGTTAGTGGGGCTACTCACGGATGTAAAGTTAATCATGTTTTCAGGATGAAGGCTCTACCAGAGCCTGCCTTTGTATTGCAGTTTGCTTTTATGGAAAGCATGATTGCTACCCAAGAGATAGAGTTTTACTACATTATATAGCCCTCATTTAAGTAAACTGCAGTTTTAAAAGCCAGAGTGCCTAATTCATTTAGAAGTTTTGATCATCATTTGGAATATTTTCTATTTTTAACACCAAAACACATTCTTACTAAATTTATAGAGAGAGACTATAAGAATATAGACATTTATACAAAACCTAAAGAAAAATCAGAACATACACCATTAAATACCAAAATTAGTTTTTGCAGCTGAGTAAATATATATTATTACAAAATATATAATTCAGAAGTAATACTTGAGGGAAATATACATATAATAGACTATTTGTTATTATATGCAGCCTTGTTGTAGCCATGTCGGTCCCAGGATATTAGACAGACAAGGTTGGTGAGGTAATCTCTTTTATTGGACCTACTTCTGCTGGTAAGAGACAAGCTTTGGATCTCACACAGAGCTCTTCTTCAGGTCAGGACAAAAAAACAAACAAAACACCTTTTGATAAGAAAAACAATTCTCAAACCATGAGATGCTATAAAAATGTATAAAAGACTACGGTTTGTAATTTAGAGAGGTATAGTCAATGAAGTAGAAAAATAAATAACATGGATGAAAATATATTTAAAATGGAGACATTAGCTTATCTATTCAGAATCCAAAAGAGAAAACAGAGGGCCTGATGCTGCATTCCTTGTGCATCCAGAACTCTTAACTGGCTTCAGCGGGATATTTGAATCGGCAAGGAATTCAGAACCTGCTCTACAAGGGTTGTATTTTCAAGCACAGAAGTTCAATAGAGCCCTATCCTGAAAAGACAACATGAGTAATTTAGTCATGAGCATAGTAGTACCTTCTTGGGGCCATTCACATACCTGTTTGCAAGATTTAACCCATGACAGTCTGTATCCCCAAAGGTCTTAATCCTGTGTGGTTCTGAGGTCCCCCAAAGTCAGTGGGAATTAAGTGCACTCAGCGCCTTGCAGAATCAGCCCCTATAGCAACCACATTTCCATGAAAGAGCAATTCAGAAATCCCTAGAAAAGAATATAGAATACAGAATAGAACTCAGGATTACAGAGAGCTGCATGCAGACTTTTAACTTCTAACTTTCTAACTAATTTCTAACATTCTGCCAAGCTATGAAAATAAATACAGGAAAAAAATAGTGTTTTCATGCTTACCATTTCAATTTTGCTTTCATAAACATACAGATCGTAAACTTACCAAAGAGTTCTTTAAAAATAATGGCTAAATATTAATATGCAAAAATACTTTAAGGCATATCAGATATGTATCAAGTGTTATATTACATATCATAGCAGCCAATAGTATAAAAATTCAGTCTAAAACTAGAAATGAACTCCACATTACTATGTATACATTTAGTTTGTTTTTCAATTAGAATAAAGAACATCCTTTGCATTTAGATTAACTTTATTTAGTAGAATAAAGATTGTATTGTTCCTTAGAAAGATAATAATTCACTTTGTAAAAAATTCCAGGAACTTGTATGTTAGTAGTATATCATTTTATCCCTAATTTTTGCTATTTTAAATAGCTTGGTCTACAAAAAGAGTAAGGTAGAGTAGATGAAATAGCAAGACAAAAATAATAAATTAGCAATTAAAGGACAAATACAAATTTAAAATCTATAATACAAAAAGGTAACTTCATTCAGTATTTCGTAGAGAATTGCACAAACTATATTTTTAATATATTAAATTGCTCAGAAGTCTAAACATGCTTTAATACATTTCATTTTTAATTGACACTTAAGAAAATTTTGAATTATAATCCCAAAATACTTGTTTTTACCCTGTCCTTGCAAAGGGAAAAGTTATTTGATTCTTAATCAGTTGCAACTGAATATTGTTTTAAAACAAGGTAAATTCAGCAGGATATGATACCTCAGACATAGTTTACAAGAATAATTCTTACTGTATAGATATGGTGCAAGAGTCCAAATACGATGTTACTCTCCTGGGCCCCGATCCTGCAAAGGTTTACACACACACACACTTAACTTTATAAAGCACTGTGCTTGAAATCCTGGCCCTTCTGACTTCAGTGTGACTACTCCCTGTTTGTAAAAGTTAAGCATGTGTAAATCTTCACAGGATCAGGGTCATGGTTTAGATATGTTTGACCATGTTTTATGGACAATGGTTAAAGTAGTAAATAGAACAGTTTTTTAATTTTGTTTTTTGTGATGAGATGCCCCTTGTTGGATACTCCTTTCCAAAAGTAGAGTTAAACTGAAAGACTGCAGACATGACTATAAAATAATCTGGTTTTCTACGGATTGCTTTTATGTGTTAGTTCTACAACTTTAGAAGAAGTCCTTTGTTTAACTTGTAAATATTCTTAGTTTTAAGAAGCAAAGTAGATTCCATTCACTTGACAAAAACATAGTCTCTTCTTATCAGAACAGATATGTATCCAATAAGTGTAGTTTGATTTGAAAGATGATTTTCTTATTCACAGATATTAATCTCAGCTATTTAAATTGTTTCTAGTTTTCACTTCTTTTCTTTTGTGCATCTGGATAGTTCAGCACATTTCACTCAGCATTCCTCAGAAGGTTAGACAATAGTACTAATTCTTGAAGGAAAGAGAAATGGAGGAGACAGTCCAAGGGAATCTTGAACCTAGCAGTTAGGTTATGAATCAGTAACCAAGCTGAGACAGAACATAAGAAACTATCTGTAACACTGAAAAGAAAAAAGAGCACTGAAAAAAAGTAATATTGCCCTATCTTCTTCTCTGCATGTGTGCAGGTATATAGCTAAATGATATAAAATGCCTAGTTTCTGTATATCTGGTACAAGGAAAATAATTAAACCTACTATGTTCACAATAAATTCTGAATATAATGTATAAGTAAACATTACCACCATGTATACAATTAAATGCCTCACTTAATCTTCACAATTGTTTTCTTAATTTAGGACAAAATATTACTTTGGTAAATAATGTATTTTAGTAATGTCACTTTTGTGTGCAATAATCTATAAATCATATGTATCTTTGAAAAGGGCGTCCACAAAGTGCATAACTTTCTTCTCAACTAATTTACACAGCCTGAATACTATCAGTGGACAAAGCTTTATATTAAATAGTCTTCACAGACGTTTTCTGTGATTATTACATTTTTGTAGTATGTGATATATTTGCAATACTAGTGGATTCTATTCCAAAAATAAAAGTTAAAATTTAGCAAAAGGGTGTAAAAATAATGTTAATACCATTTAACCTTATCTGTGTAACATTTTCATATGGATTTATTTCACTGTCTTTCGTCTGTGTTTGTTGAAAGTACAAGTTATTTTTGAACTGACAGAAAACAGATGCGTAATTCTTTTTCAGTATTGTGCAAAGCCTGTTGTTCTTATACATTATTTTCTTCTTTGTGTGTCATATGGCAGAAGAATAACAGTACGAGAGCAAATGTTCCATAGAAAATAATTTCAGCTCTTAATGCAGAGTATATGCTACATGCTATTTGTGTGTATTATGTAAAAAAGAAATACTTTCGTTGGATACTTTCTCTGTGGTGTGTGTCCTTCTTAACAATATTTACCTGCTACAAGTTTTAAAAAAATATATTTGACCTTGTTACAATGATTCAGGTTATACTTAATCTTTATTTAATGTTTATATGCTTTCTATAATAAATTTGTTGAACATACTTGTTAATTCATGAACTTTTGTGATATGTTCATATTTTGAATTATTGTATTTATATCTTACTCTATTTATGCTGATGTACTCCTAAAATAACAAATAAATATGCCCATGGGTATGTGTTACATGACTGACTTTAATTTAATTAGTTAATTTTTCTTTACCATTGTTGGCTTGTGCTTTCATAAACTTATTTTTAGCTTGTTATAAAAACATTCAGAATGCTACTCTGAGTTGTACAAATATGTTTGCAGTTCAAAATGAGTGGATAATTAATTTTTAGTATCTACATGAGCTATGTTTTAGAATGAATGATTTTAAAGAGCACTTTCACTTGTAAGGAAGACACAAATTGCTGTTTCTGGATCAAATAACAAAGTAGCATCTGAAATATTTTTGCTTGTAGGGAGCCCTCCCATCTTGTTCAGGGAGCGCTTTGATATGGTTGCTTTGTTTTAGGCCTCACACACATACTGAAAAGTAGTGAAGCTCTGCAAAACTCAGTTAAAATGTAAAAGAACTTGGCTCTAGAATTTAAAAAAGAAATTAAACAGTAGTAAAAACAAGCTGAACAAAAGCTCTTTTCTAATTGTGTAACCAACATAACACTGATAGATTACTCTCTGGTTTCCATGGGGACCTTTTTGTTCTAAGTTAAGATACCAATGATTAGGGTTAAATGAAGCACCGAATATTATTTCTGAATCAAATGAAATGGTTCTCCAACTGGGTGAAATTGTTAATTATTTATTGATATTTTTAAAAGTGATTACATCTAATCCTCTTTAAATTGCTGCCTCTGGCAAGGCACAATTAGCACATTCTTGATCATTCTTGTAAAGTTAGAAACAAATTTAGATAAAAGTTTACAGAATCCACACTTCAGATAATTTGCTGTCAGATTTAGAAATACCTTATCACAAAAGATAAAGGGGATTCTTGTACTCTATGAAGCATTCAAAGTTGAACAGTCCTTATTACATAAAAGGTTACCGATTCAATTTAAATCAGATTCTTACAGGAATTTCATGTATTCATAATTTAGAAAGCAATTATCAGCAGAGATGAAATTTTAATGCCTCTTTTAGCACTTATATAACATCTGGGGCTCTATGGGATCAAGTGCTCACAAACACAAATATAGTTTGATTGTGTACAACCTGTTTTAGACGTGTGTGATGTGACAAGGGGGCTGCCAGTTGCTGCTCCTTTATCTCTGTGAGTGCCTAAAAAGTATTGTCCCTGCAACAATTCAGGGAGCTGGCTGCAGCCTGGTGGGAGCTCTGGGCTGTGGTCTGGGGGAGGGGAGAAGGGTTGCGGGGTCACAAGCTCTTAGCTTTTAGCCTCAGCATGACCACAAGTTTTTTAAAGCATGAGGAGATCACGTGCTTTACTTTGGGCTGTTAGTTATTCTGAACACATTTTGGTGGAGAATCGCTTTGTTCTCTCTATTTTTCGATTCCCGAAATATTTGGCTCATCCTTTACTGATGTTTAATATATTTCAAGGCGAAAGACAAAAAAGAAAAGAAAAGAAAAGCAACCTCACTATCATTTTCTCTAAACTGGATGTTCCAAAAAGTGTCCCCCTTCAGCCCGTTTTTTTTATTCTGGTTATTTATCTGGACGACGCTGAAACCCATGGGGGTATAAAGCCATTGGCATGGGATCTAATTAAGTTATTCAATGTGTTAGTACATGCATGCATTTCTCCTGACTTCCAGCCTTTCCAGATAAAATGAAGGAGCTGCGTGCGTATGTGTGTTGGGTATTGTTCCAGTTCATTGCGGGAGGGAAGTGCTGAGCCGAACACACAATGCCTATTCTTCCGATCATTCCCAACCATTGCAGTAAGTGAAACCCCTTTGCCCTACACGCATTGCCCAGGAAGGGCATGAAGTTTATGTAAATACAAACTAATTTCAAAAGGGAAACATAATCATTAATTGTGGTAAAACACTCCACCAAAAAAATAAAAATAAAAATCACGTGCACCCCCTGGATAATTAACTTGCTCAGAAGCTCGGTGCGTTTTTTTTATTTACTTTGTTAATGTATTGCGAGGGAAGCAATCTTTGAAAAATTTCCAAATCAGAGTAATGTGTCTTTTAAGAAAAATGTAAGGAAGGGGAACCCTGAAGGAGGAGGAGGAGGAGGAGGTTCTGTTTGCTCCCATTGGCCTGGTAGTTTGGGCTGCAGCTGCAGGACACAATTAATTATGCTAATTGTGGGGGGGGGGGAGCGGATGTACTCCCCCCCCTTTATTCCTCTCTCTTCTTTTTGGCTGGTTGGTAAAGGGGAAGGAGACGCCCTGGGCTGGGATCACATGATATTGTCTTCGCGCCACTTTCGTAAACCCTTTTTATTCCAGGTTTCGGCTCGAGCTAAAAGGTAACGTGTTTATCTTTCTGTTTGCTCGACAAAGCCCGCTCCGCGCCGCTTGTCTGGCGCGGCTCCTCCCGCCGCGCTGAGCGCCCGCGGAGCGCGGCGACCCGGGCAGCCCCCGCGCAGGGCGGCAGAGAGTGAACGGTGGGTCGGGGGCTCCAAAACGGAGCGCGCCTCTGGGGCGCGGCTCGCTGCAGACCCGCCCGGGGGAGCGGGCTTGCCTGGGCCCCCGGGTCTCGCCCGCCTCCGTCCCGCGGCAGGGTGTCGGGCGCTCGCCCGGCCCGCCGGCTGGAGCCCGCCGCTCCGGGGCAGCGCTGGGACGCTCGCAGGGCGCCGATGGCGGCTCCGGCTGCGGCGGGGGGGAGCGGGGGGGGTGCATTCACGCTGCCCGCTGGGGGGGTCTCGGAAGTTTCGCGTGGGGGGCGGGGGCGGGATCTGCTCGGGTGCCCGCGTGGGAGCCGCCGGGCCGGGCCGGGGCAGCCGCTTTGCGGCGCGGCTCCGCGTCCAGCCCAGCTCGTCTTTCTTTTGTCTCCGGCCTCTCCGCGGAGCCGGGGGAGCCCGGGCCCGCGCGCGCTGGGGACGGGGCCCCTCGCTCCCCCTGGCCCCGGGAGGGGAGGGGGCGGCGGGAGGAGGGGGAGGAGGAGACGGGGGGGGGGGCGCCCAAGGCGAGCACATGGCGCCAGGGGTTAAAGCCTCTTCCCCCCTTCTTCAGGCCCTTGGGAAGGGCTGGCGTCGCTCGCGGAGCCGCTCTCTGCGCATGGGCGGGGGGCAGGCCCGCGCCGCGGGGCACTCTGGGGCGTGTAGTCCCGGCCTCCCGCGCGCAGGGCAGCGGCGGCACGCGGGGGGCGGGGGGAGCCGGCCATGTGCGGCGCCGGGAGAAGCCGCGCGCGGGGCTCCTCGGGCGGCGGCGGCGGCGGCGGCTCGCCCCGGGGCAGAGGCGGGAGGCGCGCGCTGGTCCAGGCGGGACACCCGGCGCGGGCTGCGGGTAAACGGGGGCCGGCGCTGCCGTGGGGACGGGACCGGGAGGGGACCCAGCCTGGGTAACTCAGGGAGACAAAGGGCCCGGAGGGGGAGGGGGCGCCTGCATTGGACCCCCCCCCCCCCGGTGCGCTCCAGGGGCGCGCGGGGCCCGGGGCTGGAACTTCGCCCCGGTGCGGAACTTTCCCGAGCTCGTCCCCGGGGGGCGAGTTCCCAGCTCCCGGGGCGGGGGTGTGGGGGGGGTTTGACCCCCCCTCCCCGGGACTGGCCACGGCTGGGGGGCAGGCGGCCGGGTCCCCGCGCCGCCAAGGCGGGTGGGGGTGGGGGTGGGGGGGACGAGCTGCGGCCACGCGGGGCGAGGGGGAGCGCGCCCCCCCCCCAGGCAGCGGGGTTGGGGGGGAGGGAGAGCTGCACGGCGGGGGTGGGGGGCGGGGCGCGGCTTGGCGCGTTTTTGGGACTTTGAATGGAGGACTCCATTTCCCAGCGTGCCTTGCCCCTTTCTCTTTAATCGCCGCGGCTGCAGCACGAGGGCCGGAGCGAGCCGCCCCCGTGCACGTGGTGGGGGGCGGCCGGGCGAGGGGTGCAGCGGCCGGGCCCCCCACCCCTGCACCGCCCGGGCTGGGGGGCGGGGGCGGGGGCGGGGATGCAGCCCGGGTGCAGCGATGCACGAGCCAAAGGTAACGGCGGGGGGGCTCCAGCCCCCCGGGAGAGCCGCCGCCGCCGCGGGGGAATCCGCCCTGGGTCGCAGCTCCCGGCCTTCCCCCCGCAGCTGTGGGGCCCACAGAAAATGGGGGGCAGGTGCGGGTCCGATCGCTGGCCGGGGGTGCTCTGCAGAGAACAGGCGGGTTTTTTGTCTGCGGGGGGGGGGGGCGAAAATCTGCCCAGGGCGCGGGGAGGTTTTTGTAGCTTTTTTTTTTTTTGTCCTGCAACTTTTTATTGTATTTTTATTTTTTGTTGGGGGGGGGCGGTTATTTTTAATTCAAGAGAGGGAGCAAGGTTTGCAAACTGAACTTGTGGGTTGCCCTATGAGGGAGCTTTTCAGAGATGTGAAGGACGCAATGTTGAATAATGTTATCTGTCTTTTGGCACGAGGGGTTAACCTGGTAGTGTTTCTGAAGCTCTGCCGGCAGTGTACAGCTCTGACCCGTAACAAATAGCAACGACAACTTCGTAGCTAGTGAAACTTTTTAAAACAAAACAAAAAAAAATAAAAGGGGTAAAATTACTAAAATCTGGAGGCAACTTTTTTGAGACCAAGTCAACTCTTCATCAGAATTTAAATTTATTTTAATGTTGGCAGTGGAATGTGGCGAGTAGGCCCCTGTTTTACATAAGTGATCTAATGTGGTCTCTCTTTATTTTAAATTATTTAGGCAGTTGTTTGATAACCAGCGCTAGGTAGCTGAGGTAGCATGTGATTGTGTAAGGCATTAAGTGCAAGAAGTGTGCCTCTGTTCATAGACTGAATCCACAGCCACTATAATGTATTAATTTTATTCCATATTAATCAAAACCAGCTTTTCATTGTCACTTAACTGCGTGCAACACTACACCTTCTACTTTATAACCTTTAGCTGAAATAAATAGCTAGCTGTGGGTTTGTGCTGTGAAATAAACTCGGATATGCTTATAAAGCACTTATTTTATTTAGGGTTGTGTTGTCTTAGTGTGGGTGCACCCAGCTCAGTTGAGTGGTCTGCATGCACACAAGGAATAATGCTGAATAATCTATCTTCCCCCTCCCCCGCCAAGCAGATGGTCAGTCTGCCATGAGATAACACTTATGGCAAGATATGAGTGCCTCAGAGCCTTTGGAAATGGGAGAGGCAGAATGGCTAAGGGGGAGATAATGCCCTGTTGGGGGATGGGGTAGGTATTCTGCCCTCCTGTGCCTAATTGAGGAAACTGACCAATACATAATTATACTGCTATTAAACTTCTGGTAAGACTCCCTCTATTATAGTTCTTAATGGAAAAATCTACTCAAAACTGAACACATCTGCCATATGCTGTATCTAGATTCTAGATAAACCAGATCTGAGGGCATCTTGTCTTCAGCTTCACACTTATAGGTGATAATGTAAGGTACGCAACCGTAACTTTTGCCTATGAGTCTTACTTGTATTGAGAGCGTGGCTTTTGCATTAATTTTAAATAACGGAATATCTGAGGGTTCATCTTGGAATTCTAATCTGTTGTAATTAGCTACAGATGTAGTCCAGTAAATTCTGTCAGTGATGGTACAATGAATGAAATCATGTGACAGAATTTTGTTCAAGCTGCTGGGGAAACAATTATTAACTTTGAGCACATTGGTCAGGATGAGTAAAAGGTAGCTAATGCTAGTATTGGAGGCACTTGGTCAAATTAAAGAAAAATATCTGCTAAGTATTGGGTTTCTGATTGGGGGGGCACCTAAGTGTAGGTGTAGGCCAGAAGACTTAAGAGAACATCACCTGTTTTTTAAACTCCTCAATTAAAAAAAAAAAATCAAAGCAAGCCATATGATGGGCTTTTTACTTTAGCTTAATTTTGGAATCCGCTTCACTAAATTCCTGCTAAACAACCTGGTTCAACTTTACTGGGTAACTTGACTTTTACTCAAAACCTAGTTCTGAATCTGCACTTGAATGAACAATGGGGAAAGGTTGCACCGAATCCTAAAATTCAGCAATAAATTACTCTCAAGATCTTCTGAGATTAGGTTCTTAATTGCTATATTTTCTGTGTGTGTGGTGGTAACGTTCTGGTTTTTCTCTTGGCAGGTGTTGTCCTGAATGCCGCATTGATACTGAAACACGTTTCTGCCTGATCTTCACTGTGCTGAAAAGAGACGACCGAAGTCTGAGGAGCTTCGTCCTGGTGGAAGGGCCTTGAGTTGTGCAAAAGTGCTTACAGTGCAGGTAGCATTTTGGTATCTACTGCAGTGGAAGCACTTCTAGCATTACAATGGCCATTCAGTCCCACACGTTTGCAGGATTATAGATGTCCCCATAATCGAGCCTGCTTTGTATCTGCTTTGCAAGTGTTCCTTGTGTTAAGGTGCATCTAGTGCAGTTAGTGAAGTAGCTTAGAATCTACTGCCCTAAATGCTCCTTCTGGCACAAGCTGCCTACTGTACATCTTGAAAAAGTTTGTTCGTCCTCCATATATTAGATTAACCGTTAAAATAGCCTGTAATTAAAACCCAGGGTGTTTTCTCCCTTAAGGTTCTTACGGAAGAAACAAAACTGATTTTTGTCCTAGCAGTATCAAAGTGCTCATAGTGCAGGTAGTTTTTTAATTGGATCTACTGTAATGTGGGCACTTATAGTACTGCCAGATAAAATGCATCTTGGCCAGTGGCTGTCATGAAAAGATAGTGCTGACTACAGTCAGTTTTGCAGGATTGCATTCCAGCTTATTCCAAACGCTGTGCAAATCCATGCAAAACTGACTGTGGTTGCATTCATTCGGTTGCGAGGAATAGGTTTCTGAACATTTTTTCGATGAAGGCTTTTGCGCTGGTTTCTCCATGGGTGGGGATTTGTTGCATTACTTGTAGCTATGTGTAGAGTATTGCACTTGTCCCGGCCTGTGGAGGAAAGGAGGACTTGTCGCCAATTCTGCTGTCTAAAAGTTGCCTGTGTGCTAAGCTTTGTTTTGCTGTTGTCGGGTGGATCACGATGCAATTTTGATTAGTTTAGCAGGAGAAAAATTGCACGGTATCCATCTGTAAACCGCAGGACCTTCATCGCTGACAATGTAGTTTTTGTCAGTACTCACATGTAATGGTGTGAAAATTGTAGTAATTTGTCTCAAATGGTTTTGGTTTTATTTTGAAAATTGAGGCTTTATGAGGGGGTGAGGTGGAAGGACAGTTGTCTCAAAATTCCATCACTAATCCACTAATAGAAAATTGGATGCAGTTAGGACTGTCCAAGGTGGAACTCGCATGTGGAGAATGAAGTTTGTATGAATACTGAATGTAACTGGTGGGGTAGTGTACTTGTCAATAAAGTGGATTTAAAGAAAGTCTTGTCTTTAACAACGTGTATCATTCAAGTGGTTCTACTTCAGCAGATAGGGAGGAAAATGAGGGAGTCCCCCCTTGGTCGGCCTTTACGTTTGTCTTGCAGCACCTCCTTCTGTCTCGCCTCCCCAGAAAACTAGATGCTCCCTGGTCTGGAGGAAGAGCCTCCTGGGAAAGCAGGAGGGAGGCAATGCTCTGAAGACTGAGCTGCTGCTGTTACTGCAAGCTTCAGCCCAAGTGGTTCCAAGATGGGAGAAGAGAAGTGCTGGTGGTCGTCCCGTCCTCTCCTCCTCCTCTCCCCCCCCCCCCCCCCCGCGAAAAAAAAAGTCAAAGCCCAGGGAGGGAGCTGCAGGACAGATATTGGCAGACAGCAAAGTTGGCTTTCTCAGCGCTGGCCTCTAATCAACCTTGTGCTCTCCTTGAGAGGAGGGTCACAGAAATGGTGGCTTTTCCAGCCCCCTCTTCCAAGGTTTAATATGGGTACCAGATTCTTAAGAGGCACAGGCACCTTCCCCCTGCTTAAGACATCAGGGTAGGTATAAGGAAGGCATTTATTTCCCCATATAATGCCTGGCTGAGAGACACCTCAGTCAAAAATATTGTCTCCTACAAAGGTATCTTGAGTGTATGCAGAGTTCAAGGTTGTCTGGATTCCCCCAGAGTTTTTTGCTCATGTTACACAGAGTAAGTATGAAATTAGTGTCTTTTAGGATTTGAGTTTACCCAAACTCCTGGCATGATGAGGCATTTCAAAAATGCCTTGAAAAAATACTATTCACTGCAGTGGTTTGAAATAGTTTGCTTAATTTTAGCTTGACTGTATATGGCAGTTTTGGTATTGTCCTTACTGGGACAATAGAAATTCATGAGAGTGGGGTTTTCAGAATTTGCTTATACAACCTGGACTCTAATTGTAGGTTTACTTTCTAATCTTTGTGTAAATAGAGCACTTGTCTGGAACTTTCAATCCACTGCACAAATACTAGACCGTGTTCCTCACTAACTTTAGAGCATAGTTGCTCTAGGCTTGTTGACATCAGAACAATTGGCCACAATATTCACTAATCGTAACCTTTTTTGTTGTGTGGAGAAATTGCAATGTCATACACCTCAAACTGGTGTGATTGCTAGGCTCCCCATTAAATTACAAGGCAGTGGGGGGTGTTCATGCTTAAATAAAAATTAACACTGTCACCATCCTCACCACAGTTTAGTATAGCAGAAAAATCTTGATACCAACACTACTAATGGAGAGAGTCCAGTCTAGTAGCAAATGCATAAGACCAGTGCTCAGCACCTGACATTAAATGGAACAATATTTCCATTTAGCTGCTGCAAGACCCCACCATGTCTCTCTATTGAGCTTTTTTTTTCCTAAATGTCCCTGCTGTCGTTGTCCTATACATTGCTTTGCTGACAAGGTTTAAAGTATGGGGTGAAATACTAAAGCCACTGCATTCATGTAACAGTTGAAATGCGTCCAGCAACCGACAGTTGAAGCAACTGATGAGCATGTGGTAACTGAGCTAGCTATCTACTAGGTGTTTGGTTCTAAATGACAAGTTCACACTTCTGCAATTTTGGTGTGTGAGGAGCACTCACTGTCTTTTTGCTTGCACTATTAAAGTCTCAAATGTTGAACCTTTCTCCAGTCCTAAAGTACACTGAATGAAGGTCCACACGCTGATGAGTACAATAGAAAAATCCAAGGCTATGTTGCAAGAGGCTTCTGCAAACTGCTCGCCTTGATGTACCATTTACATAACACATGTTTTTATTGTTGGATTACACCATTTAAAGCAATCTAAAGCAGGTCAGAATGTTTTTCTGTCCCTGTGTTTCCAGGACGTATTCTGTTAGCGGTTGCATTTATCAATGGTGTCAGTTACTAAATGGCAATGTGGGACCAGAATTGCAGGGTATTGGAATACTTTGCAGCAGGAAAAGGGATTTTAAAGTTAAACACACACACACGCTGCTGTCGTCATTCTTTAAAGGTCAGTGAGCAAGAACATTTTTATTCAGAAGCTGTAAGCTTCCACATTAGTTTATCCAAAACACTTGTTTATTTTGTACATTCCAGCTATACATATAATTGTTGGTTAGTCACAGCCCCCTTTAGCTCTTAAAATATGGAAAGTTTAATGGTGTGCTCCAATAACAAAAATCTCCATTGAATAGTAGACTAATGCTGACTTGCTTAGTACAGTTTTTTGGATTCAAATATGCAATCTATTTTACTCCAATCAAAATATATTTGGAGATTTATTGCTGCTGGCAAGAGATCAACCTTTGTACTCTGCAGAGAGCCTTATGTCCAATTTGTTGTTAAAGAGCTGTAAAAGATGGCTTTATTTTAATGCAAATATTTTGGGTTTTAGCTTTTTGGTTTAATCTGATGTAACCCCAGCAGGACTAAAAATTCAGAAGTTAACCTGAATAGGTATGTTTATCTGAAATCTGCCAGTTTTGTTGTATTGGAAGTAGTTGGGCCCTATGGATTTCCATGTTTAGTGGGAGTTTATCATGGGGAGCTATGAAGGTCATCTTACATTTAAAAAAAAAAGTGGAAATAATAGAACCTCAAATGTTCTAATTGCACTGAAACTACTCAAAAGACTGAAGTTTCTGTGTATCTAAATAGGAAACCTAGATATGGGTATTTCTTTTCAAAGCTATTCCGTGTCAAAAAGCCTAAATCTAGGTATACCATTTAACTATACATTATGTAGAGGAAAGATAACCTTGTGCTTGAGGGCTTTGTGTGAACATAAAAGATGGACCACTTTATAGTTAAGAACATAAGAACAACCATGCTGGATCAGACCAGTGGTCCACCAGCCTGGTATCCTCACCCTGACAGTAGCCAGTACCAGATTCTTCAAAGGGAATGAACAGAACAGGCCAATTATCAAACAACATCCCTTGTTGTCCAGTCTGGCCTGCAACGTGCAGGAGGTCAGACTAGATGATCATGATGGTCCCTTTTCACCTTAATGTCTACGAGTCCCAGCAGCTGGGAGTTAGAAGTTTAGGGACAGTTAAACCAACATCTCGTGAATGCTGTTACATTGGTATAAAGGTGCTTTATGCTGGTATACTATCTACCCCTTTACACTGGTATAACTGGGCCCACGAGCGGTTGTACAGTATAACTACTTTGGTTAAAATAAATAAATGATTTTAAAAAATTGCACCTGTAACCAAAATGGTTATGCTGGTACGAAAGCTAGGCCGAAGATACTGGCCTGGACCCAAGAGGCTAGATTCAATCCCTGGCTCTATTACAGACTCCTGTGTGACTGTGAAGTCATTTCATTTTGCTTTGCCTCAGTTCCCCTCCTATAGAATGGTGACAATGCTACTTCCCTGCCTCCTGGGAGGTTCTGAGGATAATTTCATCAATATTTGTGAAGTGTTATGGTGCTGGGAGCCAGATGGGTATCTAGATGGATGTCTTGATAGCAAGGGCACAGGAATGGATAATTTGGCCCAACACTATTGCTTTGGCACAGTACTGGAGGAAGAAATCTTTGAATTTCTACTGTCCTTATTCTTGTAAACTATTTTGCTGTCTGATTTAAGATATTTATAGTTGCTTTTAAACAAAAATATTTCAAATATATAATTCTCCATTCGTGGTATTAAAGATAATGGGGCTATTTGACATCACCAGTGCTGGACTGTCGGCTGGATTTTAAATTTTAAAAAATGTTTCCTATTATGGAGGACAGGACATCAGGAAGAAAGGCAGGCAGTAGGACATTTTGAGGAGAATAAATTGAAAAAGGTACATATTGTTTGAGAAGTAAAAGCTACTTGGACAGAAACTATTCTTGTTTTGGGAATCTCAAATAGCATCTAAAATACAACCTGCAAGCCTATTATTACAGACTGGGAAGACTTCTGTATTATTATTTTCAATTTCCTTTCTTTGAAATGGTGCCACAAAACAAAATCCTGACATAATATACCGATATTACCCTACCTTAGGCTACATTTTGTCTATCAAGGCTATTCACTAAATACAATTTTTTTCTATTAAAAGAAACTGTTAAGATTACTCTTAATATTTCCTGACTACCTTTGTTTTTAAAATGTCTGTTGCTGGTCAATATAATCCTGCCTAAATCAGTGGGTTAACCCCAACTGAAGTGTCTTTCAGAATTTATATCCAGTATACTTGCCTCGGTTCATCTTGCATTGTTTCCAAGTTGCCCTGTCCAAAGTAATTACAATGTGTTTCTGTAATAACTGGTTTTGATTTTCAGAGTAGATTACATTTAATCAGACTGTAGTCATTGGACATAAAGGCGCAAGTATTTCTAATTTGCTCATATTGTCTTGGTCACTGAATCAACTATTGTCCGGATCGAAGCCAGATCTGAGCCTAGTCGCTTTGGAGACCCAAAGGTTCAGGCAGTAACTACGTATTACATAGAATCATAGAATACCAGCGTTGGAAGGGACCTCAGGAGGTCATCTAGTCCAACCCCCTCCTCAAAGCAGGACCAATCCCCAATCATCCCAGCCAGGGCTTTGTCAAGCCCGACCTTAAAAACCTCTAAGGGAGGAGATTCCACCACCTCCCTAGGTAACCCATTCCAGTGCTTCACCACCCTCCTAGTGAAAAAGTTTTTCCTAATATCCAACCTAAACCTCCCCCACTGCAGCTTAAGACTATTACTCCTTGTTCTGTCATCTTCTACCACTGAGAACAGTCTAAATCCATCCTCTTTGGAACCCCCTTTCAGGTAGTTGAAAGCAGCTATCAAATCCCCCCTCATTCTTTTCTTCAGCAGACTAAATAATCCCAGTTCCCTCAGCCTCTCCTCATAATTCATGTGCTCCAGCCCCTTAATCATTTTTGTTGCCCTCTGCTGGACTCTTTCCAATTTTTCCACATCCTTCTTGTAGTGTGGGGCCCAAAACTGGACACAGTACTCCAGATGAGGCCTCACGAATGCCGAATAGAGGGGAATGATCACGTCCCTCAATCTGCTGGCAATGCTCCTACTTATACAGCCCAAAATGCCGTTAGCCCTCTTGGCAACAAGGGCACACTGTTGACTCATATCCAGCTTCTCATCCACTGTGACCCCCAGTGGGGTCTTTTCTGCAGAACTGTCTATCATTACTAACTCTTTTGTGCCTTTTTTCTCAAAAGTTTCATGTTACTTAAGAGTTAATAATCACGTGCAATTATAACATTCATGTACTTTAGTCCTTTTTGGCTTTGTACGGCTACCTATTGTTTTAAATTACTGTGCTTTTGCTGTTCTGTAGTCAAGCATTTCAGCTTCTCTGTTGCATATTGACCACCAGTCACCGGTTAGTTTGCCCGGTTTCTTTCCCAAGGGGGGTCGTTGATTGTTATGTCTGCTTCTCACCTTTTTTCATAAAGTGGCAGCTTTTCAGGCCAGAAAAGCTGTGAAGATACAAACCCCGCACCAGGGGTATAAACACTGGGCCTGCCAGGTGTGCAAGTCATGTCCAGAGTGGAGGAGGAGTTTGAGAAGGGAGAAAGTCAACTGAGGGGTGGGCAACTCTGGGAGGTGAGCAGAGTACAGTATTGAGCTTCCCAGCTCCCAGGGAGAGGCCTGGCGGGGAGCAGAGCCCACTCCCTTGCCTTAAAGAAGGCCCAGATTCTTTGAGGTGAAAGGGGCTGTGCCATATTCTCCTGCTGGACTTTGAGCCTGACTTGAAGTGGTCCAAGGCCCCTCTGAAGGAAGAGAGCCCAGCGGCCCACCTGGGACTGATTGTATTTTCTTGTTTTTGTTAATTTTCCTGTTCCTCAGTTTGTTTGTTTGTTCTCTGGGACGCTGGAAGGTCAGAGGGCTGAGAACCTGTCCCTGGCAGAGTGCTACCGAGCGACCAGACCTCGAGTGAGCGTACAACCCTGTCAAAACTCCAAGGGGATGCTACTGACAAGAGACCACTGTGATCATCTCATCTGACCCCCTCTGAAAGGGAAGTGTCTGTATAATACACACGATGGGGAATCATTATCCTGAATCATGAAAAGGTCAGTCACTAAGGAAATGGTTTTATATATAATTTTTAAAAAAATCCCATGAAACAGGAAATGAGCATTTTATTAATCTGATGACCTAAAGCAGGAGTAAAGTGACTGGTTTGCGCATGGAAATGCTGATTGCAGCAGGGGCTCTAGCTGATGCAAAAGTAAATGCAAAGTATGGTGCCAGTCTCTGCTGGTAGAGGCAACCCAATGAATGTCATGAAACGGTGGCAGATATGTCTAAGATTAATTCCAAAACTTTAAAGAAAACGATTCTAACAAATCTGTTGCTACTTAACGACTTCAAAGGTCACTAGTCTTAATGGCACCTTAAAGACTAATAGATTTATTTGGGCATAAGCTTTCGTGCGTAAAAAAACACTTCAGATGCATCTGTAGATTGCACCGGACTCCTTGTTGTTTTTGGGGATACAGACTAACATGGCTACCCCCTGATACTAGTCTTAATGAGCATTTAGTCAGCAGCCTCAGATGTGAGGAGGACTTGAGCTAGAATGCTATCCCCAGAAATAAGAGACATGCTTGAGTCTGGCTTGCACTTTCTGGGCATCTACTGTTGCTGTTTCTATGGATTTGGCTTCTGTTACTTTGGCAGATGATGGCAGAGCTGGTTGAAAAGGTTTTCTTGATAAAAATTCCTCTTTGAACAATACAAAATGTCATGAAAACTTGTATCATCTTAATTTTTCCAATTTTTGACTAAATGAAATTTAGTTTGGAAAATATTTGATTTGGAGGGGAGGGGAAGGAGAGAAAAGGAAAAAACTCAGCCCACAAGAAATTTGTCTTCATTCGATTTAATTTGGTTTATTTTGCCTCTTTTTGAAAAATTAGAAAATTTGGAGGGAAATTTCTAACGAAACAAAAACTTTTAATTTCATTGAAAAAAAATGTGTGGAATTTTTTTTTCCATTTTTTTGAGCAGCAGCTAAGGTACAGGAAGTCTGTATCTTAACCACGTATTTCATTCCAAAGAACAACCAGCAACAACTTAATTTGCGGATTCAAAATGTTTTACTTTATTTGTTATGATGGTATCAGTGGCAGAGATATAGCGGAGATTCTGAAAAGGCAGCATCATGAAAAATCTCTATTTTCAGGACATTGCATCTTCCAAAAAAATAATCCTTATGCTAATTCATATCATATTCATTTTGTTAGTTTTTAACAAAAACAAAACAAAACAAAACAAAACTGAATTTGAGAAACACACACGGGGAAAAAACTTAAGGCTTCTTAACATTCAGCTCAAAATAGCTTAAAAATCTTGGCAAATACTTAATCTTCAGTTAGAGCCTTTGCCATGCTTGAAGAAAGTTAATTTAAAACTAAGGAAGTTATGAGTATATGAAAAGAGTGAGCAGATCTTTTAATGAATTGTGTAAGAACGCATCAGGATGCCATACTCCAGCTGTTCCCGTGTATATTAAATAGTTAATGTTTGTAAAGCACTATATGAGGGATTAAGTAGATTAATACATTACAGACTCTTCAATTCACAAAGGACTCTGGGCGCACCTGAAACTAGGCTGACCATTCATCTGCTTTTTGTGTGGTTTGTCCCCCGTCCAGTACTGATATAAAACAGGACGTGGTTTTGTCTGGTGTCACGTATGGAGGACACCATTTTGAAGAGTGCATTGCTTCATCCCTGCTGGTATGATGATTGTGTGTGAATGTCCAGTATTCTGGGGATGTGTCAGGGGCCGCTGTACCTGAAACCTTAATAAAACTGAGGATTCCAAAATTAAGGGTGAAATCCTGGCCTCCGTTACTTTAGCGAGCCAGGATTTCACCCTCCCGGTTGCCCTGAGTTTTATAGAAAACCAGCCAGCTTCTCCAAGGAAGATGTATTGTTTTCAGAACATCAAGCAGCAGTCCACCTAGTGCAGTATCCTGCTTTTGACTGGCCAGGACCAGATGTTTCAGAGGAAGATGCATGAAACCCAACAGTGTGGGATAACCTGGCCCTAGGAAGAGTTCCCCCCCGAGCTATAAGTTAGTTTGGTTTAAATTCTGAAGCAGGAGGGCTTATATCCTTTCCAAAATAGTTATTGATGTTTAAATTATAACTCTGAATATTCTTGTTGTCCTTAAATGCTACAAGCCTGTATTGAATACTTATTTCTTGCAAAAATGTGGAAGTCTGGTCTTTTTTCTCCCCTAGATAAAAAAGTCTGAGATCTTAACCAAATAGGTCAAAATTCTCTAAAAATGTTTTCCTGGGCTCCAAGCCTGTATCAAAGTATAGTTGGGCTGACTCATAGTCTCTTGTAACCAGGTAGATGTGAATAAACCATACCTCCCCCCACCCCTTAGCGATATAAGTTACACCAACCTAAGCGCTTGTGTGCCGGAAAGCTTCTCCTGTCAATGTAGCTTCCGCTGCTCACAGAGGTGGATTTTTTTTATGCCAATGGGAGAGCTCTCTCCCATCTGCATAGAGCATCTTCACCAGATGTGCTGCAGCGCTGTACACACGACATGGCCTGCGTATAAGTTTGCTAATACAACAGTAAACAAAACATCACCCTTCAATTAGTGCTTTGAGACAGAGCTGCTCTGATAAGGCAGTTCCCAGCGACTGACACGGTGAACAGACCCATTCAAAATATTTTTATGTACCCAAACTCTGTTTACACCCGTTCAGCTTTACGCTCCAGATAGAACGTGGGCCTGGTTTGTTTTAAAAGGGTGATGACATGTCGATAAAATGGAATTGGAGCCCGTGCTCATGGGAGGGCAGGTTTATTGCACTGGGGTTGATGGTGGCTTACAAATGTAGTTTGTGTTGCAGAGCTCCCCAGTGCTGACGTTCCAGCTGCTGGAAGGTTGTCAGCCAGAGAGAAGCACTGGTAGGCCTTTGAACTCCACAGACATGGATTTGGACTTCGAAAAACATTCCCCAACAGAGCAACTCACAGAGCAGAACCTGGTCTGTCGGAGGTTGTCAGGGAAGTCTGAGAGCAAGCTTTAGCCATCAGATATATGGCGATGAGGGCGGTAGGAGAACATGAAGAGAATAGAATAGTAGGAAGGAGATTGTTGCAACAAGACCATGTGCTATGGATCTTTGCAGTTTGTAAGAATACTTACAATCTTCATTAATCTTGACAAACACTGTTTATGGTATCTTCAGAGTGTTTTTAAAGGCATTACTATTAATTAGTATCTTGGTGTATATTGCTCCTACGCTACAAAGATGGGATTGCTGGGGGACAGATTGCCGTTTTAAGGACAGGTTTCAGAGTAACAGCCGTGTTAGTCTATATTTGCAAAAAGAAAAGGAGTACTTGTGGCACCTTAGAGACTAACCCCTCAGACAGAGACAAACACCTACAAGATCTCTATCAAGCATTCTTACAACTACAATACCCACCTGCAGAAGTGAAGAAACAGATTGACAGAGCCAGAAGAGTTCCCAGAAGTTACCGACTACAGGACAGGCCTAACAAAGAAAATAACAGAACGCCACTAGCCATCACCTTCAGCCCCCAACTAAAACCTCTCCAACGCATTATCAAGGATCTACAACCTATCCTGAAGGATGACCCAACACTCTCACAAATCTTGGGAGACAGGCCAGTCCTTGCCTACAGACAGCCCCCCAACTTGAAGCAAATACTCACCAGCAACCACATACCACACAGCAGAACCACTAAACCAGGAACCTATCCTTGCAACAAAGCCCGTTGCCAACTGTGTCCACATATCTATTCAGGGGACACTATCACAGGGCCTAATAACATCAGCCACACTATCAGAGGCTCGTTCACCTGCACATCTACCAATGTGATATATGCCATCATGTGCCAGCAATGCCCCTCTGCCATGTACCTTGGTCAAACTGGACAGTCTCTATGTAAAAGAATAAATGGACACAAATCAGATGTCAAGAATTATAACATTCATAAACCAGTCGGAGAACACTTCAATCTCTCTGGTCACGCGATTACAGACATGAAAGTTGCGATATTACAACAGAAAAACTTCAAATCCAGACTCCAGTGAGAGACTGCTGAATTGGAATTCATTTGCAAATTGGATACAATTAACTTAGGCTTGAATAGAGACTGGGAGTGGCTAAATCATTATGCAAGGTAACCTATTTCCCCTTGTTTTTTCCTCCCCACCCCCCTTCCTCAGACCTTCTTGTTAAACCCTGGATTTGTGCTGGAAATGGCCCACCTGGATTATCATACACATTGTAAGGAGAGTGATCACTTTAGATAAGCTATTACCAACAGGAGAGTGGGGTGGGGGGAGAGAAAACCTTTTGTAGTGATAATCTCCCATTTTTTCATGGTTTGTGTGTATAAAAACGTCTTTTGTATTTTCCACTGTATGCATCTGATGAAGTGAACTGTAGCTCACGAAAGCTTATGCTCAAATAAATTGGTTAGTCTCTAAGCCCTGGTCTACACTAGGACTTTAGGTTGAATTTAGCAGCATTAAATCGATGTAAACCTGCACCTGTCCACACGATGAAGCCCTTTATTTCGACTTAAAGGGTTCTTAAAATCGATTTCCTTACTCCACTCCTGACAAGTGGATTAGCACTTAAATCGGCCTTGCCAGGTCGAATTTGGGGTACTGTGGACACAATTCGACGGTATTGGCCTCCGGGAGCTATCCCAGAGTGCTCCATTTTGACTGCTCTGGCCAGCACTCTCAACTCAGATGCACGATTGTTTGCCGTTGCTCTGATGCAGGGAGGGGTGACTAACGACACGGCTTACAGGGTTAGCTTACAGGGAGCTAAAATCAACAAAGGGGGTGGCTTTACATCAAGGAGTATTTCAGGCAGGACTTCACGGAGGGTTCCAATAAGAAATGGTGCACCTAAGTTATTGTTCTTATTGGAACAAGGAGGTTAGTCTGGCCCCTGATTGATACATGGCTAGATTTACCTCGCTGCACCTTCTCTGTGAGTGACTGCAGTGTGACCTAGAGGAATGAGTCCCCTGGACGGGGGCCGGGGGGGGGGAGGGTTTGCAAATGAGTACAAAACAAATCTGATCTATTTCTTGTTTTGATACACTCCATCTATCTTTTACATCTTTGGCTGGCAGCAGACGGTGCAGAAGGACTGCATGCCATCCACATCTCATGGCTGCTCGGCAGAAGATGGTACAATAGGACTGCTAGCCATCCTCATCTCTTGCCTGCCCAGCAGAAGATGATGCAATAGGCCTGCTAGCAATCTGTATCACCTGCCTGCTCACCATAAGATGGTTCAATAGGACTGACTGCAGGAATAAAGAGAATGACCTGGTCAAGTCACTCCAAATTTAGTCCCTGCGCCCGTGTCTGCCCAGGCGCTCCTGATCGACCTCACACAGGCGACCAGGAGTACCTTGGACCTGATGATGACGGCTACCAGTCCTATTGCACCGTCTGCTGCCACAAGGCAATGGGTTGCTGCTGCTGTGTAGCAATGCAGTACCACGTCTGCCAGCACCCAGGAGACATACGGTGACAGTGAGCTGAGCGGGCTCCATGCTTGCCATGGTATGGCGTCTGCACAGGTAACTCAGGAAAAAAGGCGCGAAACGATTGTCTGCCCTTGCTTTCACGGAGGGAGGGAGGGAACGGGGGCCTGACGATATGTACCCAGAACCACCCGCGACAATGTTTTAGCCCCATCAGGCATTGGGATCTCAACCCAGAATTCCAGTGGGCAGCGGAGACTGTGGGAACTGTGGGATAGCTTAACCCACAGTGCAACGCCCCGGAAGTCGACTCTAGCCTCGGTACTGTGGAAGCGCTCCGCCGAGTTAATGCACTTAATGCACTTAGAGCATTTTCTGTGGGGACACACACACTCGAATATATAAAACCGATTTCTAAAAAACCGACTTCTATAAATTCAACCTTATTCCGTAGTGTAGACATACTCTAAGGTGCCACAAGTACTCCTTTTCGTTTTAAGGACCAAATTCTGCCCTTATATCTGGCTGGCATGTTCCATGTGAAGTCACTGAGAGCCCCTCTGCCCCCAGCCTCTTTAGCCAACCCCATGATCGGTTCTCACATACCTTGTGTCTTAGGTGGGGGCATATGCTTACGGTTAAGTGAACTGAAGGACAAGTTCACACCTATCAATCTCAATAGGGTTTCAACTCAGCCCATAGCAAGGTTTCACCCAGCTCATAACAGGAACCTCTCTGGCTCTGGAACTGCCTCTCACTAAGTATGAGTGCGGCACCTAGCACAATGTGACTATTCTCAGCTGGGGCCTCTAGGTGCTATAGTAATACACATAATAATGTAAAGAATGAGGGTGATGGTCAGCTGAAATGTAAACAGTTTAAATCATTCCATGGAAGTGGGTTGGGATGGAGCCCGAGCACTGGGAATGGATTAATGGAAGGCTAGAGTGCAACTGGGAAGAGAACATTGTGATACAGCACCCAGACGGCTGGTGGGACCACTACAATTTCTAGTCTATTCTGTCTCCAGTGCAGGCAAGTAGCTGTAGCCTCTCCCTTGCATAGGGAGAGTGTTCCAGCCCTTCTTCTCCCCGCCCCCAGTCACAAACACAAGCATGTGCACGCACTTGTAACTATAACATGTTGCTGCCTATTCATATATTTTAAGGATTGTCTAGACTAACCTGCTTACCACAGATAACTTCTGCAGCAAGGCTGCAACGTCTGTTTGAGCTTTGGTATGTCTTTTTAGAAAGACATCCAGTCTTGATTTCCAGACTGCAGGTAATGGAGAACCTGCCATGTCCGTAGGTAAGCTGTTCTACGGTTACTTACCTTCACTGTTAAAACATTTGCACCTTTTCAGTCTAAACCTGTCTAGCTTCAGCTTCCAGCCACTGGATCTTGTTATGACTTTTCCCGGGAGATTAAAGAGCCATTGACTGTCAGAAATCTCTTCCCCATGTAGGTACTTGTGGAATTTGATCAAATCACTTCTTAATCTTCTCTTGCATAAACAAAATCCATTGAACTTTTTTAGTCTCTACCAGGCAGGTTATCCAGATCTGGAATTATTCTTGTAGCTTCCTTCTGAACCCTTTCCAATTTGTAAACACCCTTTTTAAAAGTGTGGACCCCAGAACTGGACACAGCATCCCAGTAGTGCTCTCACTAATGCCATTTATAGAGATAATACTATCTCCCTCCCTCTATTCGATATTCCTCTGCTTCTACCTCCAAGGACAGTGTTCACCCTTTTAGCGAGAGCATCGCTCTGGGAACTCATGCTCAGTTTCAAGTTGGCTTTCTGCCATTACCGCAAGTTCGTTTCACTTCATTCCAGAATACTATCTTCCATCTTGTGCGTGTGAACTATGTGTTTGTTCCTAGATGCATGACTTTGCACTTGGCTGTATGAAAATGTAGGTTGAACAAAGGAGCTGTCTTACCAAGCACTGCAGCTCAGGCTGCATTATGGACCTGAATCAACCATTATTTACCAATCCACTAATTTTTTGTGACCTGCAAATTTTACCAGCAATGATTTTGTATGTTCTTCCAGATTGTTGATAAAGATATTGAATTGCATTGGGCCAAAACCAGGTCCCTGCAGAACCCCACTAGAAATACCCCCATAGGAAGAGTGTACCTCATTTACAATTACTACTCAGTGAGATCTATCACTTAACTAGTTTTTAATCTATTTAATATGGGCTACATTAGTATTATACAAAGAACAGTTTTTATCAGAATGTCACGTGCGACTAAGTCAAATGCCCTACATAAGTCAAACTATGTCAACACAGTGACCTCCTTAACCCACTTGTAATCTAAACAAAAATGAGCCGGACAGGGCCTGTTTCCCATTATGTACATGAATGCATTGTATTATCTCTATAGACACACATGTCTATGGAGCTATGCCCAGTTACCTCAGCTGAGGATCTGGCCCATTATTTTGCACAGTCAGTTATGGGTAACTGATGTCTGCCCAAGAGCCGGCAGAGTTCCCTCGGGCTTTTTGAAGGAAGAAGGCAGCATGTCTGCACCCAATTTTGAGAAGGGCATTGAAAGGGGGCAGCCTTTTGCTGTGCTCTCCTCTCCGCTGGGTGAAGGCAGAACTCCAAACCTGAGTGCATGGGAATCTATGCTGAGTAGTAGGGATCCTCTAACACGTTTTAAAAAAACCCCAGGCTTATCTTCATTATCCAAAAGAGGGTACTTGACTGTCACTCAGAGGCATATAGGAAAGGTAGGTGCCAGAAACCCATTTGGGAAGGGGAATAGGCTCAAGAACAAGAGGGCAGAAGCCAATACTCCTACAAAGATTAGGCATCCCATGAGTTAGAGAATTTTCTGTGTGCAGAGGGACCTGATCTTGACACGGGGAATTCCCAGTGAGGGCAGTGGGAAATTGGTCTAAATAGAGATGGCAGCAGGGTTAGTACCAGCTTATGTACCTCCAGAGGCTTATGCATTTTTAGGCAGAACCCTTCACTGATTTCAATGGGCCATTCTGCTTAAAAATTGCTATGATACAATATGGCTCAAAGACTGCAATCGATGCTACAGTAAATGCGTATTCTAAAAGAATGAGGGAAGCACTGGAACCAAGGAACGGGCACAAGATACAAATATTACATGGACTCAGGTGATTTCTTTCTACTTCAAACTATTACTGTGCCAAAAAATGCATTCCTGTTGCAGTTCAGATGCCTAGCATATCGTTTATGCAGAAACCTTATGCTGTAACGAATTCGATGTACAACATTTCCCATGGATAAAAAGCCATCAGTCTTTTCTCATGGTCTTGGATTTTTCCACCACATGAGGGCAGGCTGTTTCTAAATAAAATACACTAAAAATCCCGTCTATTTTGTACAAGAAAAGCTGTGGAGCCCTAATTTACCCTAACTCAGGGCAAAGCCCTGCTGCAATGAACTGGAGTGCTCCCTCAGGATTTCAGGAGTGGGCCCACACACGTCAAGCTGGTGTGCAGCCCACTGCCAAGCCGTGGCTAGAATGCTGCTGCAGATTAAATGTTTGTGTAAAGTGTTAGATGAATGGCATAGAGGCTCAAAAAGAAAAGCACTCAAGGACTTTGGTAGTAAATGTCGTACTGCTTCATGGTTCCTCTCAGCAAATGTCCTAATGGGACTATTTATGTGTAGTAAATGCATTTTCACATCACATTGCAGCACAGGTTGGATGCATTCATTTAGCCACTACATAAATAATAACATTGTATTTGCAGAATGTAGACCAGGGGTGTAGACCAGGACTATCCGTGGCCCTCTCTTTCCTTTAACTGCTTTTTCAGACGGCCAACAGACCCTCCCCAATTCTCCCCTTGTAAGGCTACTGACCCAATAATTCTCCCAAAGTGATGTCACCCCATTTCACCATGAGGACTTAATGTCAGAATGAGGATTTACTTTCAGAACCCTCCTGCAGAGTGAGTGACAGTAATTAAAAAGAAAGGGCATATGACAAAAGGACACTAAGTGGTGCAGTTTTCTTCTTGAAAACTGTTCTCTCGGGTCGCATCCAAAGCCTGTTGAAGCCAATGGAGCGAGAGACTCCCATTAGTTGCAGTGGGCTCGGCTCCTACAAACAGGATCATGGGGAGTGCTAGAGGCCTGAATGCCTCACGCTGCTCGTCCTTGCTCCCTAGGGTTTCTAGAGCCGCTGCTGGCATTAGAGTCCGCTAGTTCTTGCATGTCTGTAGGGTGAGGACTGAGACTGGGCCTGCCCCTGGCAGAGGCAGAAGGCTGTGTATGTGTAGACTCTTTGTACCCTCTCCACCTACATTTGCATAAAGTTAGGCACAATCTAATCCTCTGCAATTACTTCTGGTTCTTTATTTTCCCCCTCACTTGGCTATAAACAGACATTACAGAGTCAGAGCAGTGGGTGGGTCTGAGCCAACAGGATCTAAACATTCTGTGTCAGGGCAAGGTGAAGACTACCAGATGGCTCAGAAAGTATTTACGGCCCTCTTATGGGGTAAGAAGCCCCAAAATAAGGCCTAGCTTGTGCGGGAAGGGGAGTGCAAGCAGTATCCAACATGCTTTATAGGGCAGATCTGTATGCAATTTCATCACTATACTTTCCTGGCATGGAATTTATGAGTGTTTCAGCTCCATTACATTACCTGGCAGTTGAGTGATAAAAATGTACAGCTTCTAAAAGAGCTCTGGTTTTCCCTTCCCACACCATTGGCTAACCAGGCTTCCAGCACATGGATCTTTTTGAGGTTATCTCAGCTAGGAGAATTTGGGAGGGGGTGACCTTATTTCTAAGATGAATCACCCCATTAAATGGTCCCTCTTAAAAATAAACATCTAGGAAAGCTTCCTCTCCATTCAGCCCCATGTCCTCCTTGCCATTTGTAAATGATTAGCGCTTGTGGTCACTGAATTTAGTTAGACTCCCCATTGCCCAGGGCATTCCTGATTCTGATCAGTGAGTCTCTGTGTTAATTAGGAACAGCCGTGTTAGTCTGTATTCGCAAAAAGAAAAGGAGTACTTGTGGCACCTTAGAGACTAACCAATTTATTTGAGCATGAGCTTTCGTGAGCCACAGCTCACTTCAGATGAAGTGAGCTGTGGCTCACGAAAGCTCATGCTCAAATAAATTGGTTAGTCTCTAAGGTGCCACAAGTACTCCTTTTCTTTCTGTGTTAATTGGATCAACTCCCTTCCAGCCGAGGAGGGGTCACTTCCTGATATAACGCTGAGTTCTGCGAGCTCCCTTTTCCCTTCACAAAGGTGCGAAATTTCAGAACTCCCAAAGAGCCCTTAATGGGTTTGGCTGGAAGGCCACAAGGTCAGTGCAACCCTGGGTTTTCAGTCAGAGAGACGTTCATTTTAGCTTCAGGAAAACAAGAAGGACAAAAGTAAAGTCTCCGGGAGGGCGCACAGCCCGTGTCCCTGTTCTGCTTGGACCCTGACAATTCTGAAGGCAAAATGGCTGTTGTCTGTGCTGACCCAGGCTGACCTTTCAGAAATGCCAGGGTGCAGCGCACTTAAAAATCATAGCATGGCTGTTTCATAGCTACATCGATCCTGGTGATGGAATTCAGCCAGGAATATAGGGAGGAGTTGCAGGCAAGTTGGGCGAGAGGAGGTAGCCTCCAGCCATGCCTTCCTCTGAGAAATCTGGAGCCTTGGGGAATCTTGCAGGGCAATTGTGGGATAAGTCCTTCCTAAATAATTGAATATTTATTACTGCAGCTTAGAAACTTCTTCTCAGTCTTCATGTTCGTCTATATTCTTTATATTATTTTTTCCTTCCTTCCTTTCTATCAAGGGAATAATAGTTTGTACAGTGATTGTCATACAATGTATTCTAACGCAAACGTTTCTTTGCCTCCCCATTTGTCTATTGCCATTGCTTGCGTTTTCCATCCTGCTGGTGCCCTATAGGCTGCTTCCTGTGTGTTTCTCTTCCCCCTTTCTGCTAATTTGAACTGTGCATCACAGCTGGCTTTCCCTTCAGCCCAAGTATTGATCCCCCTTTGACCTGTAGCTGCCCAGCTGTCTGTTGCAGAAACCGTCTCAATGTTCCAAACCCTACAAACCATCCTATATTTGCACCTGAATTTTACTTGTGCATTTAGATTTCTAATTGGTGTATATGAGTCTAACTTGTAGGATAGCATATTAACACAGCCCTAAAGTCCTTCTGTTTCACCATACTTCCTGCTTACAGGACAATGTTTTATACTATATAGATTCTACACCATGCTCATTGTACAGTATGGTGTGCAGGGTCTGTAATCTTCTTTGGTTTTGGCTTTGGTACGAGCATGAACCAAGACTATTGATTCCTTCCCAGCTCTTGCCTGCAGCTTTTCCATCTGTGGATAGCTATAGATTTACTTATTTGACATTTGGTACACTTAAGCCAAATTCTGCCCTAGTATAAGCAGACAAAACTTCCTTTGATTTCGAAGGGGGAGGTTGATACTGTTAATGGAAGTTGCGTCTTTTTATGCCACGGGTAAATTGGTTACAAGAAGTTAAGACAACTGTAGAAATATTCTGCACCTGACTTGAGTCTTTTTGTCTTCCTTTCTTAAATAATCTCTTACTTTTTGGGTGGAAACATAGCTTGTGAGCAATAACAGTAAACATACAGGTGGGAATATGTCACTGAAGGTATATAGACACTGGAGCTGGAAGGGGTAAATTTCAGCTCAGGGAGACATACCCTTGTTAGCTCTGATCAAGTTAGTATGCTAAAAATAGAAGTGGTGGGAGGGGTTAGCCGCCCTGAGTACAATCCCATGTGAGACCCGAGTAGGGTTGCCAAATTTTTACTCACACAAAACTGAACACTCTTGCCCTGCCCCCCTGCCCTGCCCCTCCTGGAAGACTCCACCCCTACCCTGCCCTCTGAGGCCCCGCCCATACCCACTCTATCACCCCTCCCTCTGTTGCTTGTTCTCCCCACCCTCCCTCATTTTGACTGGGCTGGCTCAGGGGGTTGGGGTGCTGAAAGGGGTAAGGGCTCTGTCTGGGGGTGCGGGCTCCAGGATGGGGCCAGAAATGAGGAGTTCAGGGTGCAGAAGGAGGCTCCAGGCTGAGGCAGTGGGTTGCGATGTGGGAGGGGGTAAGGGCTCTATTTGGGGGTGTGGGCTCTGGGGTGGGGCCAGGGATGAGGGGTTTGCAGTGCAGGCGGGTGCTCTGGGCTGGGGGGGCTGGAGTCGAGGGGTTTGGAGTATGGGAGGGGGCTCCGGGCTGAGGAAGGGAGTTGGGATGTGGGACGGGGAATGGGCTCTGGGCTGGGGGTGCAGGCTCTGGGGCAGGGTCAGAAATTAGGGGTTTAGGGTGTGAGAGTGGGCTCCCGGCCAGGGCAGGGGATTGGGGTGCAGGGGGTGTGAGGGCTCTGGCTGGGGGTGCAGGCTCTAGGGTGGGGCCGGGGATGAAGGATTTGGGGTATAGGAGGGTGCTCTGGGTTGGGGTTCAGAGGGAGGGAGGGGGATCAGGGCTGGGGCAGGGGGTTGGGATGCGGGGGGGAGGGGGAGGGCTCTGGCTGGGGGTGTAGGCTCTGGGTGGCACTTACCTCAAGTAGCTCCCAGAAGCAGCGGCATGTCTCCCCTATGGCTCCTAAGTGGAGGTGCGGGCAGGTGGCTCTATGCACTGCCCCGTTCGCAGACGCTGCCCCCGCAGCTCCCATTGCTTGTGGTTCCCAGTGCTTGGGGTGGGGGCAGCGTGCAGAGCCCCCTGGCTGCCCCTACACGTAGGAGCCAGAGGAGGACATGCTGCTGCTGGCAGAGCCATGGCAGGCAGGCAGCCTGCCTTAACCCCGCAGTGTTGCCAACCGGACTTTTAATGGCCCAGTTAGCAGTGCTGACTGGAGCCGCCAGGGTCCCTTTTCAACCAGGCGTTCTCATCAAAAACTGGACACCTGGCAACTCTAGACCCTAGGTACTCACTTGGTGCAGATAGGTCCTCCCACCACTTGCACCACCTTGGCTACACTTCTATTTTTAGTAGGCTAGCCCAAGCACAGCTAGCATGGGCATGTCTCCTCGAGCAGGAATCTTTACCGTCCAGCTCCAGTATAGACATAATCTTAGAGAAACACTGCTGCCTTATCAGAGCAGCGAACAACAGCTGAAAGACTATGAGACTGAAAAAAACAACAACCTTCAGGTAAAAAGAGACTGGAAGGATGATGCCCTGGACTGGAACTGGGGGATGTGGTTTCAGGTCCTGCCTCTTCCACAGACTCCCTGTGTGACCTAGGGCAAGTCACTTAATCTTGTTATGCCTTAATTCCTAAACTGTAAAATTGAGATGATAATTCCTTTTCCCCACCATCTTCTGTCTGTCTTGTCCATTTAGACTGTCACTGTAACCCACTGGTGAATGTGGGTTACAGCTCCCCCTCTGTGCTGATCCACAGGGGATCTGAATGGTTACATCCCCCAGTTACAGAGCTTTGGCCCTTTAATGCATGCTGCAGCAGCTCCAGCTTTTAGCTCTGGAGCTCCTGGTTCAACCAAAAGGGTGATCACTGCATACGCTCCTCATGATAAAGACTGCCCTCTTCCTCTGCGTTTGTGCCATACCTAGCACCCTGGTCCCTGACCCTGGGTGGGTGCAAATGTAGTAAACTGCTCAATAAGACTTTGTTTGCAGCTCTTCAAAATCCTCCTTAGGCCTGTGACAAAATGTTGAGCTCTGCAAGAACTTTGTGAAGGGACAAGGTACAACTTACAGGGCATAGGAAATCCCCCAACTCACAATCGGATGATATGGTGACTGGGGTCTGATAACATGATAGCAGAAATCACAGCAATAGACCAACAAGAAATCAAGATAAAATCCAAACCCAGAGGACTGGGTGATGTTATAGCCCATGGAGAAAAGCTTATTAAATAGTTTTATGCTTGAAAAAATGACATGCACATCATTGTGGCTGGAATAAAACAAAAGCCCCAATCAAATTACTTTGAGCATGATGCAGTCAACTGATACAGATGGGAATCCCAAATGCCATGGACTTGTCCAGCTCTCCAAGAGCATGGATAAATCTTTTGCCTTTTACAATTTTGTAACATCACTTCAAAGGAGAAAGATGAAATATTCATCCCTTTGTAAACAACTCCTCACAGAAGGATTTACCTCTTGGCTCCTACGCCTCGCTAAGCTGAAGTTATAGGACTAGGGTCTATCATAGTCTTTTTCTTCAGCCAGGGGATGTGTAGGCCAAGATTTTCCAAAGAGGCTGTGGATTCTGAGGGCCCCACTTGACACCTGCAATGGCTGACTTTTCAGGAAGTGCTGGGCACCCGCTTATTGAAAATAGGTCTCAAGTTGGGCACCCAAAAATTGGGGCACTCCAAATCATTAGTGATCTTTGAAAATCTTACCCATAAAGACTAAAATAGTGCAACTGCAGGATGACTCACTAAGGGCCCCATCCTGCCATCCTCACTTAGCCAAACCTCTCATTGGGGTCATTCATTGACTTCAGTCTGAGCTCTTCCTGACTAAAGACAGCAGCGCTGGGATCTCATTTCTCATTTACTCGGTGTTTCATTTGGATTCTGTGTCTCAAATGCTTGGTAGTCTTCCCCATTCCCCCAATAGTTCAGATCCTGGAGTCAGACCGGCCCCCACCTGTTTTAAGCAGAGGTAAGAAGTCACAGCTCTCAACTTGGTAGCTGAGTTTGAGGGCTTGTTCGGACTGGAATACTTGAACTGATGTAAATAAATAAAACCCCTAATGTTAGATGTGCTTAAATTGGTTTCACTTTGAATACTTAGAACGGATACAATACCAGACCATGCTAAACTGGTTTAAGTGTGTCTAAATTAAGAGTTTCCACTGGCGTAACAAGCAGCCCTTCGTCAAGTTTTTATCATCCTTATTACCATTAATGCAAAAGATTTCTGCCATTACCAAAAGAAAGTGTAGCTTTGCCTGCTTGGTCACTTACCAGAGAGTAGGTTCAGGTTAAGGCAAAGTGTTTCTCCTGTTTATTCGTTAAAATTATTCTCTATGGTTTGTAAAGTACGATCAGGGTGCTATGCAAACAGGAAGCCATGGACCCTGCCTCAAAGGAATTGCAATCAAACTCGCACACACATACTCCGGGCCGTATTCTGATCTTGCTGATGGTGGCATAAATGGGGAGTAACTTCAGTGGAGCTGGTTCTCTGTTCTCTCACAGTGTGCGCACACATTTCCAGCTGTGCAAAGGGATTGTAGAATCTGAGCTAATCAGAACGGTTGCATTTTACATGCACTTGAATCAAAGTACATGACAACTCCCAAGGATGATGCAGTGGGGAGCTGGTCCCAGTGTGACTCCAACGGCCTCAAAACTAGTGTCTGATCAGAAGCGGACTGTACATGGAGGCACAAAGTGATGACAATCATCTAGTCTCAGAATAGTGCACCCACCAGCTCTCTCACATTTAGTGTGTTGCTGCTGGACGGGCCTTTTCCTTCCACAGCGAAGATTTCTACACCCGGGCTTTAAACCTGAATTTGTCTGAATGCTGCTGCTGCTGCTTAATCATCTGTAAAGGAAAATAATCCTCCATGGCAAGTGATCTGAGATCAGGGGCATCCTTGAAAACAGACTTCCTGCCACTTGGTTAATATGCATCCTATGCCCAGGGAATGTTCAGCACTACAGTACTAATTAACTATCCCAGAGCTTCCCCTCAGGGTGAAGGAATCACTGTTTTAAAACTAGTCACATCACTGCAGTTAGACCCTGGCTGTTCCTCTGCTGAAGGATGCTCTGTGCTGGAAGCCTCAACTCAAATCAGAATGGTTTGATAGCTGGTTACTGGGCTTTTTGCCTCTGAATTGGGGGCTCAATGTCTCCCGCTATCCAGACTGGCCCCTACGAACAGGCTCAGTGTGTCCACACTCACCATTCCAGTCTACTGTACCAGGGCATTGTGGGTCCTCTAAAGTGTGGATCCCACAAGTCCTGGTGCAATTCCCTGAAGTTAGGGCTCATGGGAGTTGCAGTCCTCAGTTGAAAGTGTTGTAGCAATTTTAAGGGGGGAGGCAAGGGATAAGTGTTCCTTATAAATTAGCTGTGTTCAGTGTAGCAGGTATTTTTGTAACAGAAAACCACTGGTTTTGCATAAGATATCCCTGTCATGTTTCCAGGACACAGCAGACTCAAACTGGCATGGGCCCATGCAGCAGGACTACAGATGTGTGTACCCTGGCTCATGAGCCTTAGAAAGGCATTGCCAACTACGGCATCTCACACTAGTAGAAGGAGCTGGATGGCTGTCCACAATCCAGAGGACATCAGCTGACCAACACCATTCCCTCCCACCTGGGGAGGGAGTCACCACTGCAGGAGATGGGCATTTTCTTTCTTCCTCTTGAAGTCAGATCAAAGACCCTAAATCCTGACTCCATCCATAAACCTACCCGGCCCCGCCACCCCGCTCCCAAAGGCTGCTTCTGCTGGGAGGCAGATCTGGAGCTTGGCTTACCGCAAAGGAAAGAAGGCCTGGAGACTGGGGTGCTCCCTTTGGGGCTGGTAGTAATTTAGAGCAGCTGCTGGGCTGCTCTAAAGGCCTGATCTAAAGCCCATTGAAGTAAAGAGGAGTCTTTCTATTGACTTCAATGGGCTTTGGAACAGGCCCTTTACTATGTTGGGGTTTGGACTGGCCACATAATCAGGGGAAAGGAAAGGTGGCTTAGAGCATCCACCCTACAAACCTCAGCTGTACTGAGGTTATTTTGGCCACAATTGAGGGTTTGGCCAAGGGATAAGATATGAACAAAATTGGGCTCTACACTCGCATTCCTGGGGTTCAGTCTTGTGTGGTTTTGTAATTGTAGGAATTTTCTGTGTGTTTTTTGGGGGGGCTCTATGGGATAAGCAGACACGGGGCTTTGGTTAGAATTACAGTCTATTTCGAAAAAGGCAACAGAGCTGAGAAACTGTTAGTTGTTAAAGACAAGCAAGTGGAACACAGGAATGTCATAAACGCTGGACAGCAGCACAGAGTTTTCCCCAAAGTCGCCATTTATATTAAAGAAACATTTATTCTTGGATACATTTTGGTAGTGTACACTTCATTCCGGATGAATTATGAATCTCGTGAGCTGCAGCTGATTGTCCATCTCCTTGCTGAAAACTGAAACCGGAGACTCTTATGAACTGTTTCATGGGAAGCAGCACAGCCGGTTCTAAATGTCTGTGCATGTGGCCGAAACCGGTAGAAGAGTTCTCTTGAAATCTCTCAAACACTTTAAAAACGGAATATAATTTCAATACAATCACACTGTAAAGTCTCTAGAAGCAGAATAGCTTTTGTATAACTATAGAAACTGTTCACATTTGATCCTTATCTTCCGTAAGTAAAAATTCTGTGATTTTTAGCGACAGTGATTACAACCAGGGAGGGCTGAAGGGATCACACTCATTCAGTTTGTTTAAATAGCCTTTCCAAAGGTTAGATTCATGACAGCTGGCATGCATACACTAGGCAAGTTGCTACAGGACAGTAAAAAAATTAGGGTACTCTTAGTCCTGTCTCTGCAACATTCCTCTGATAGAACGGAGTGCAGGTACCTGGGAAAATCTTTATTCACTTTTTTATTCAAAATATGAGATGGCTTTTTTTGTGTGACTTAAAAAACAAAAATCCATAGTAACATTTTTCTGTTCATGACCGTTTCGTGCTGGGAGCATGTTTCCAGGACAGAGGAGACTCAAACTGGCATGGGCCCATGAACATAGCTAATTTATTGTCAACCTCAGGAGTTTAAAAATCATGAGTCAGGCCTCAAAGAAACCACGAGATTAGATACAAATAATGAAAATTAAAAATGATAAAGCTGGAATTCTTCTTCTTAGTTTCTGTGCCTGTAGGTCACATTTTCAAACTTTGCTCCGCAATTAAGAGGGCTAGAAATTTACTGTTTAAAAAAAAATGGGGGAGGGGGAAAGGGAGGGGAAGAAAAGAAATCTTAGATTCTCATGTAATCACTTGACTCCAGTTATTGGAGCTATTAGAAACAAAAGCTCAAATATCACAACACTTGCAACAGAATCACAACAGTTGCCGGTAGCAGGTGTGTAAAGAGCAATGCAGTAGAAGACATTTGTGGTGCACAAGAAGTAGTTCTATAGGTCCTACAAAACTCAACAATGCTACATACTCTTGAGTGCCTTCTACGTGCACCTTAGGTATTAACTCACTGTTTACATGTATATACAGGCACCTCTCTTCTTTAGAACACTTCTGTAAATTTGACCAAGGGATCATTGTAACGTCCTCCTAAGGCCACTTGAAACTGTAAGCCGTTGTGTTACCTTTCTGCCTTAGCAAGAGAGAGCTTTGCTGGAACTTAGTTTAGTAATAAAGGACAGATTTAAGTAATACTAATGAAGAGAAAAAGCAACAGCTATGGTTACAAATAAAAGAATACAGGCTTTCCAGTGACTAAAACTTAATGTTAGCAGCTTACAGTCTTTGCCTAACCACGTTTCTTACTTGCGTCAAGTTACAGCAATTCCAGGCATTCAGGTAGGAGGATCCACTTTTCACAGACTCAGAGAGTACTGTTCCCTAGAGTGTCTTTTGCTCCCCTTATATTTCCCAAAGTCCATTGTCTTTGCCTCCAGAGCCAGGAGGACTCCTGGAGGTGCAGACTCTGTCCACTGCTGTGCTGCTTACTAAACTCGTTTCTCCACCACTTGTTATCTTGATGGCTTTGCTTAACTTATCTGTAAATGTACTGTCGTTGTATGCTGCCTGTAATCAAGCCAGTCAGACCTGGACATCCACATTCCTTTGCCTAGGGTGGGCTTGATTCACGCTCTGTCTCCACACTGCGTTTTACAAAGGTATTTCCAGCACACATACATAATTCTTTATATACAACCTGTACATACATCACACAGTGATATTCCTGACCAGTGGGTCACCAGTTTACAGACAATACCTTACAAGATCCCTCTTGGGTACATATTATTTAGAACAGAATGTTGGGGATAGTGTGTGTGTCGGGCCTGATAGGAGTTATGGTATACACATCCAGTCATGCTAGGATCTCTCTTTCCAGCTGGTGTGTTGGGGATGTGATGCTAATGGCATTTACCTGTTGTTGCAATAATCAACCAGGGGCACCGAGTCTCAGGGCTCAGGCTTTGGAGCTAAAAATAGCAATGAAGATGTTCGGATTCTGGATAGAGCCTGGGCTCTGAGACTCTTTCCCTGCTCCTCTTGCAGGGTCTCAGACCCCGGGCTCCAAGCCACGCCCGCAGGTCTATATTGCAATTTTATAGCTCTGCAGCCCAAGCCCCGTGAGCCCCAGTCAGCTGATCCAGGCCAGCCACGGCAGTGCCACGTGTCTTTTATTGCAGTGTAGACATTCCCTCTGCGAAGGACGAGAGCAGAACCTGACAAATCAAATACAGTCAGCAATTCTCCTAAATATATTTAGATACAAGGTGCAATTAGGCAACATTTAATTTTTGTCTCTTAAGCAGCTTTTGTGTCCAATAGCACGTGGCATGGTAACTTTTCCTCTTACCTGCCCCAAGGGTTAATTTGTCTTCTCTTGCACTGACTGCCTCTGGAGGGGTTTGATCCAAAGTCCACAGAAGTCAATGGGAGGGTAGCTAATCACTGGAATAACTTAGCAGGCCCTCTTCGGTGAGCCCTATACCAAAGGGACAGGCTATGAAATCCGTAGTTATCCAGGTGAGTAATCACTCACCTGAGTCTATGGACTCAATGTGACAACTTGAGTCAATTGCTCTCTGTTCTGAGCTGAGAATTCACAGTCTGGCCCCGTGTCAGAAGTGAGCCCTTCCGTTTTTTTTCCTGGTGCTGATAATAACCCACCTTAATTGATTAGTCTCGTTAGAACTGGTATAGCAACACACATTTTTCATGTTCTCTGTATGTAGATATATCTTCCTACTGTATTTTCCACTGCATGCGTCTGATGAAATGGGCTGTAGCCCACGAAAGCTTAGGCCCAAATAAATTTGTTCGTCTCTAAGGTGCCACAAGGACTTCTCATTCTTTTTGCTTCAGTGCCCTGTTTTGCTAAGGAATATTATGCTCTTGGGATTGTTTTTGGCACGTTCTCTGGCCTGTGTTATACAAGAGGTCCAACTAGATGATCACAGTGGTCCCTTCTGGCCTTGGAGTCTACGGAACTCTAATAGAAACAGTCATTGCCTTGGTGATTTCCTTAAAGCTCTGGAGTCTCTCTAGTTAAGTATGGAGACACATACTGCTGTCATCGGTAAGAGTCTCCAAGACTGCTTTGTAGTAAGATAGGATGTTGTTTGTAATCTGGGTTATACATGTAAAGGGCTTATGGGAAGATGTGTAGCTTTTGGATTTGCAGTATTTATATCCAACCAGTCACAGATGGTAGAAGGAGAGTGTCGTACAGTGGAGTGAAGATTCACATCAGGCACACAGTTATGCACCCTTTCTGATGACACATGTGGTGATGTACCCTGCTTGCGATGAAATAGATTGCATAAAATTGTTTACAATGTTTAGATTGCTCTGAGGTTATTGCGTTGCTTAAGCTAACGGTCTCGTCTGCGACTGCTGTAGACAATGACTTCTTTAAATGCTTATTCTTGTTCCTCTTTGTTCATTATGTTGGTACAAAAAAAATTGTACATGTGATTTCTCCCTCCCTTTCCATCTTCAAATGCATTAGAACAGATATCCTTGATACTTACTGTGAGCAGAAAAGGAAAATGATAAACCTCAATTTCAGTTCTAGGCAGGCAAACATTACGATCAGGAGTTTATCCATTCCTGGCCTCAGAACTACACGTGTCTTATGAAGTTTACTTGGTTAGTCTTTCCTTACAGCTCTGTTACAAGAACTTAACTCTGATGTGCAGAGCTCATCTGGCTTTGGATTGTGTTTTGGGATGGGGTGTTTCAAACACAGAATTGGAGCTATGAGTAAAGGAAAACTCTAAACAGCTGTTTGGAGGAAGTAACTGGGATCTGTTGGAAGGAGAAGCCCTTGAACTTTAAAACCTTGACATCAGTCTGGCTGTGGAAGCTTGAACTGTGTGCTCTTGCAGTTTAAAATCCAATTTCTAGTCAAAACCTGATTACATCTGTAGGATCTGTTGAGGTTTTATTTGATAAATCAAAGTAGATTACCATAATCCATTAATCCTAGATTTGATGGCAACAAATTTTCTCTCTGAAAAAAGCCGATCTCTTTCTCAGATCCCACTGTGCTAACCACTTGTGGTGAAGTCCCGGCCCCACTGAAGTCAATGGGATATTTGCAATCATTTCAATGGGACCAGGATATCACAGCATCCAGAGTGAAGAAAGAGTACCATGGAGATTTCCCCTATAAACTACTTTATTATGGGAGAAATAATGGGATGTGTAAATGATCACCTGACACATTTAACTCATAATTCCAGTGTTCTTTTGTCTCGCACTAGCTAGCTTGGCCTTTCTCTTCTCATTTCCAGTGAAGTGATTCCACTGGCTACAGTGGAAAAAAACCTCACACTGGTGGTATAAACTAGGATTTATTTCACTGAAGCCAGTCAGGTGAGACTGGTGGGAGTGAGAGGAGAATCTAGCTCTTTCTATTTAGCTGTGCCAATTTCCCTACTCTGTCCATCACATCCTCTCTGAAGCATTTCAGTTTTTTAAAAGATTCCCCCCCCCCCGGCTATACTGAACAATAATGCTCCTCAACTGCTAATATTTTGAAGTGTCTTTTCTTTTGTCGTGGAACTGACGTGCTGTCACTATTCCTGTGGAACTAAGAGGTTTCACTGACTGCTTTAGTTCTCTCCATTGTATGCCATCAGTTCGGTAGGTTAATAGAAGTTCAAGACTGAAATGATCAGCTAGTCAATTTCATCCCTCTACCAGGACAGGAAACAGTCCCTCCTACAGGGGTAGTAGAATTTTTTTTTTAAGGTAATTCGTCTCTCCCTCAGCTTAATCGCTCCTATGGATTTATGGTGGCAAACAGTTGTCTTATCTTGTTAGAGTTTAAGAACTACATCTGAAAATTTCAGTTACAATCCTATCAGAAGAGAGGCAGAGGGGAAAAGGCTAAGTTATGCTGAATGTTTGCTTTTGAGAGTCAAGATTTTATTTTTATTTTTAATTTCACCCCAACCTGTCACTCTTCTGAACACGCATGTCAGCAGCAGTGACAGCTGGAAGTGACAGGTTGTAACACATCTGTAGCTTTTCCTCAGTGGAGTCCCACACCACTGAGTGTTATTCAGTATGTGGAACTTCACAGTGCGCTCTGCTTTACTGTTAACAGATTGAAACTGTTAAAACTTTTTGTTTTTCTTCCCTCCATCAATATTAACAACTTCTTCAAATAACTCGTCAAAGGAAAGCCCCCTTGCAAATACATTGGGTCTACTAACAGATAAATAGCAACAGTACTTTGAAGTTTCCAATAGTAATTTTAAAAGAACCACCATTATTACAACGAACAAATGTCTCCTGCAAAATATATAATCATGTAACAGCATGTGTGGAAATGAGGTTATTCGTATTGCAATAAACAAGTGGGACTGCTTGGTGTGAACACCTGCGTTGCAATCACTGTTGCTAAAGATGACTCTTCCTGGGGCTTACAGTATAATAGCTATATATGTGCTGTTTTTTGTTAATAGTTTGATATACTGAGTTTCCTTTCAGAGTAGCAGCCGTGTTAGTCTGTACCCGCAAACAGAAAAAGAGTACTTGTGGCACCTTAGAGACTAACAAATTTATTTGAGCGTAAGCTTTCGTGAGCTACAGCTCACTTCATCGGCTCAGCTCACTCACTGAGCTCACTTAGTTTCCTATTAGTCTGATACATTGTAAGGTCTTTTGAACCTGATAGCTAAGATTTACAATCTAAAGAAGTAATAAGAACAAAATTAAGTAGGAAATAAAACATCGCTGAGCGACCTCTCTATGTGGAGGAATACTTTCCATGGACTGCTTTGGGTAAAATTCTGGCCTCCCTGACATCAATGACAAAATTTCCATTGACTTTAACAGGGCCAAGATTTCATCCAGGGTAAAGCTGGGTTCTTCAGAGTGGATTTAAACTCTGAGCCAGAAGCCAGCTGAGCCAGTTGATATTCAGATCTGAACTCCTCCGAACTGACTCGCAATTGCAAGAAATAAAACCAGATTTAGCCACATTAAATCTGACTCTTCTATTCTATGTAGGCTCTAATGCTACTCCCAGCACCTTGGTAGGTGAATGCTTTCCAGGCAGTGTACAAAAGCTTTTAAGAGTTTAAACCTAATTTAAGATCCATGCTCCATGTGTGCAACTCCTACTGAATTCAGTGAGAGCTGTGTATGCTCAGCTGAGGCCCTCCCTCGGGTAGGAATAGGTTGGACATAAAAAACAAGATCCTCAAACTGCTGAGAAACTGGCATGTGCCTGAAAACCAAATCTAGGCAGGCAAATAAGTACCACTCTCCTGTGCAAGGATATAGGATCATCACACATTTTTAGAGGGGATGTATGTGCAAACCTAAGTGGACAGCAATAAGTCTATAGCCTGTGGAACTCACTGCAACAAGATATTACTGTAGCCAAGAGCTTAGCTGGAGTTAGAAAAAGTCCAGCTATTTATACAGAGTAAAAGAATAGGGGAAAAGATTCCAGGCTCTTTTCCAAGGGGAGGATTTTAGCCTGGGACAGAACGTAAATTCAAGTTTATTTTTCCCTTGTTTCTGTGGCTTACAGAATTACAAGTGATCAGTTGTGTTTTTTTCTCCACATTTACTAAAATCGGCATGGAAATGGGAACTATACAAGTTCTGAAAAGAAATCCATGGTTTAGATGCTGTGAGTTTTCCTGGATTTACTGTTACCTGAGGTAAAAATTGGGGGGTTGAATTTTCAATGTAATCCAGGTAGAGATTGCTGGCCAAACAGAATAGCATTGCTAATATTCTGACCCTACTCAGGCTGTGCTTAGACATCAGAAAACAAAAACCTATAAGAAGTAAAATGTGGAAATATTCTTAATGGTGTAGTCTTTGCCTGTGTGTAGTCTTCACTAGGATAATATGTCCATGAAATTGACATAGAATTGATGAGGAATTTTTAACTTGAGTATATACTTTTGGCCCTCACACAGAATTGGTTGATAAAATGCAGGTCAAGTCCTCTAGTTCACTGTTAAAATCCAACATCATCGATGTACTTTATTTTATCCAATGCAAATAAGTGTTGCTACAAGGTCTTTTAATATCCTATTGTTGGTGTAACCCAGGAGTCGTCAATTATTTTTGTCAAGGTCCAAATTTCTTGGTCAAGGTATAGTCAAGGTCCAGACTCCAGAGCAAATAATAATAATAAAAAACAATAATAAGTAAATAAAAAGATTTTGGGGGTCCATTCAAAAGCACCAGGGTCCAGTCAAATCCGGATTTGGCCTGCGGTTTGCCTATTGACTACCCTTGGTGCAACCCTACTTGACCTTCCCGGGTAGCCAAGATTTCGGCTTGTAGGTTGTTTCTGTTAAGAAGATAAATTGATGATGGAGTGAAGAGTATCACTGATGCAATCTGCTTTGTTGACAATGAGTGTGCAAAGTCCTGTTTCCCTGAACCTGAAGGAATCAAACAGGAGGCACTTTCTTTGCTCACAGTTCCAAGTCTCTTTCCAGCCAGTACTCTGCCCCAAAACTTCCTCTTTTCACTTTCTTTTTGGGCCACATTTCCAGTGCTTCTTTTGCTGTCTGCTTGGCTTTTTTGGCTGCTTCTCTCTGCCTGTTCTTTGGCTGCTTCTGGGTGCTTCTTCTCACAGACGGACACACCCCTCTATCCAACAATACTCTCAAAACTTGCTCCAAAAAGGAGCTTAACTGCTTCTTACTTTTATCCTGAACTAAGGGCAGCTGTCTCACCCACCCATTTCAGTGTGGTTTCCCTGAACCTCCATCATAACATGGGCAGATATTCCACTGATAAGTCATCACTCAGGGACCACCACCACATTTTAGGGAAAGAAAATGAAAGCAGAACCCCTTGAGTAATTTTTTAAAGGCATTTAGGTCTATAAAAGGTAATAGTAAAACGTGTACACAGCCTGGGTTTGTTCGGATGTATCACAGTCCGACTGCTGCAGGTCGTAAGAGGCAAACCAAGCCAGGATAGTTATTGACTTTTTCTGCTGTAAAGGTTGTGAATGATCCATTTTAATATTTGATATCAGTACAGTTCAAGGCCCTGATCTGGCAGCCCACTGGGCTCTGCCCATGCCTTGTCACTTGCAGAACTGGGGTCTGAGTCTGGAGAACTTCAAATCAAGTCACTGGTCTCTGTAATTAAGTTAATTAAACGCTCAGTTTTCTCAAAGTGCAGAATGCTGCTGCCCAGTAAATTGTCATGCTACTGCAGTTTAATAAACTCAATGGCATTAATCATTATTCTATACTGCCACAACAGATGTTGACATTTTGCTATTGTTCCAGAATTAAATGTCAAGGTATTCCCATCCTAAATCTACCATTTAAATTTTCAAAGAGTCCATCTGCAGCTGTATTTAGAGTTGACTGGCTGTTTGCAAAAACAGCATTGCTAAGCAGGTTTGTAAATGGGTTGCAGTGGGTTATATATGCATTAGAGACCTACCTCGGTTAATTAATTCCATTTCCAGACATTATAACCCACACAAGTAGGCCAGCTGGAGGGCAATGTTTTCTTTGAAATCAGTAATTACATGCATTCTGGGATCAAGTTTGGTTTTCTGCCTACCTCTGCGCTCGGATGTGCTGAGACCTATGGATTCAGTGCCATGGGAGGCTTCCTTCACGCAGTGAGAAAGCGAAGTGTAGAGAGGCCGAGCTAGGAAAAGCTGGTAGTGGAGAGTTTAAAGATCTAAACGATATGTGTCCATGATTCATTTGAGGCAAGTTATAGTTCCATCCAAATGCAATTCAAAAACACCTGGCACAGCTTTTAATTTTGTTTCATCTTTTCACTCCTTACATGATTTTAATCTCCAGCAATTTCCCTGAAACGTTTCTGTGCCCTGTGCTGCAATTGCAGCACTTACTTCCAGATGAGAGATCAGGTAAATAGCTCTGTGGATCATCAGGCCGGCGGAAATGTAATGTATTCGGCATTCACCCTTCGACACAGAGTGCCTGACTGCTGCAAACTGCCCGAGCTCCTTTCCCAGCGTTGTGCTCGGGCCCGCTCAGTCAACATGACATCGGACACACGCTCTTTGCTCCCAGCCTGGAATTTTTCAGGAGACCTCACCCTTTTCCTTGGCAGTGAGCGGTTAGGGGAGGGAGAGAGAACAGAGCAGGGGTGGCCAAACTTACCGACCCTCCGAGCCACATATGACAATCTTCAGAAGTCTGAGAGCCGGAGAGCACCTGCCAGGGCTCGGGGCTTCAGCCCTGTGTGGAGGGGGATTTCAAAGTGTCAGCCCCACTCCTGCTGAAGCTCTGAGCCCCAGCAGGCACGTGCTGTGGGGCTGATGCCCTGAGACTCCCTTCCCTGCTGGGCAGAAGCCAGAGGCAATGCATGGTGGGACATGGGGGGTCATGAACCCCCCCCAGATTTTTGCCAGGGTTTGCAGGCCCCACTCAGTCACACGGTGCTACTGGGCCCCCTCCCTGCATGGCAGCTGCTGCAGCTGGCAAGCTAGGAGCTGCAGCTGTGGGAAGAGGCAGCAGGAAACACCTGGGAGCTGCAGGGAGGGGCCACATAGGGTACGAGGGGTGTGTGTGCCTGGGGGGCCCGAACCTTTAAATTGTGCTCCCCCACTCTCAGCAGGCACCAGTAGCCTCTGGCAGAAGTCCCTCGCCCCCACCCCCCAGCCCACCTCAGGCTCCCTGCCCCTCCAGTCTGATAGGTGGAGAATGGAGGGGTGGGGGGGGGGGCTCCAGGAGTCACACTTTAACGGTCAAGGAGCTGCATGTGGCTCATGAGCTACAATTTGGCCACTCTTGGAATACCGGCTAGCGAGTGAAATCTACCGGGAAGAGGGAAGGAGCAGAGCGGAAGCCATTGATGCAGGATGCTTATTCCTAGTCCAGGCCCCAGACACAGCACTTTGCCTCAGGAACCGTCGGTTAGCAGGGACGTTACCGCCGTTTGCAGACGTGCACCTCCAAAGTGTCACTGTGTGTACCCAAATGAGGGCGCGGCTTTAGAACTGCCAGCTAGCTGGGGCTGGGAGGGCGCGTGGGGGGGGTGATGGGAGCTCAGAAGCGACCGCTCTTTGGAGGCGGTGCCTGGGGAAATCCATCTGCTTCGCTTGGCCGTGGGGGTTCGTGGGCATGGAGTTTTTCTGTGCTGGGACGTCTGATTCCTTTAAAGGAGGCATGCTGCCCGGGGCCATTGTACTGGGGGAATGACACTCTGGGATGTAATGGCATGAACTGCCTTTGAGGAGGTTACATGTTCCACTGGGATCACTTATCCCAGCAGGGTGAAGCATCATTTCCTTGGGCAGTAAAACTTTGCATGACAGACGCTTCCTCTTGATACAGTATCAGCATCATCGTAACACCTCACCATTCCTTCTGTCCCTATGAAGCTGACACCAGCGTCAAGCTGAACTGAGGCAAAGCTCCTGCTGCCATGTCCTTGAAATTACTACGATACCCGAGAGTAATCCAGTAGCCTGACTCACTTCATATGTTTTTTTGCGCGGAGTCAGGTCTTCAGTTCCTGGAGAAATTAACCTTGTGGTCTCATCCTCTTTCAGTCCCCACTTGCTGTCCAATGAAAGTGGAGCTACAAGCGGAAAGCAATGGGGAAACCCTCCTGTGTTTTCTGTGTGAGCTGGGACAAAGGGGGAGGGATGGCCTGCAGAGGTTTGTTTTCAAGAGTCTCTTTCCGGCGGACTAGATTCCTAATTCCACTTGGTGCAGCCAGCTGCCCCACATCCTCAGCATATGTCCTGTGGCAAGGACAGAGGGGCCATGTCAGAGCTCTGTTCCCTTACATCAATCCTCTACTCTTTTACGGCCCTCACATCAACATTATATGTTACTGCAGCTCGTAGGCTCTCTAATGTGCCAGGGCCAGGCTGGCATAGGCTCAGGGAGCTGAGTGGATAGAGCATGGGACTGGGACTCAGGGTTCTGTTCCTGGCTTGGCAACTGGCTTGCTGTATGACCTTGGGGAAATCACATCAATGCTCCATGCCTCGGTTTCCCCATCTGTGCAATGGGGATAATGGACACTGACCTCCTTTGTAAAGCACTTTGAGATCTACTGTTGAAAACGGCGATATATTTGGTTTTATCAAGACCTTCTATTGGATCATTGCTTTGTTTGTGTGGAGCAGCCCATCCAATTTTGTGTTTCGTTCAACAGCCCTGACAGCCAATTTTACAAAAATTCTTAACAGATGTGAGAGAGAAATTTTATTCTGACCGTAATTCCCTTCCTCAGTTTGGATCAGCTCCTCTGTGTCGTGCATCTTCACAGGGAGAAAATGCCCAATCCTAAGGGCTTTTTATGCTAGCAGAGAAAGCAGAAGAAGGACCTATGGCTGGCAGTTAAAGCCAGGCAAATTCAAATTAGAAATCAAGCACAAATTTTTCAGTGAGAGCCATTAAACATTGGAGCAAACTGTCAAGGGGTGGCTTCTCCGTCCCTTGATATCATCGGATAAGGACTGGATTTCTCTCTGGAAGATCTGCTTTAGTCAAGCACAAGTTACTGGACTCAATATGGGGGTAACTGGTTGAAATTCTCTGGCCTCTGAGATGCAGGAGGTCAGACTGGATGATCTAATGGTCCCTTCTGGCTTTAAAATCTATTAATTAAATGCATTTATTTGCAGTGTAGCGATATAAGCCTGAGGTTCTGACTCATAAATACGTCCAGAAAAGAGACATGTCTTCAGCTGCTGGGAGCTGGTGTTGCTGCAATGGAACTGTGCCAGTTTATATCAGCCGAGGAGCTGGGCCCTGTGGGTGTTCCTGTCTCAGGCAGAAACTCTCCTGTCTTTCCGTGGGACTTTGGGGTGAGCCATGCTCAGACACACCAATGTTTTCTCTTTTCTGAGTGTGACGTGTATTTAAAACCATTGATGCTGAAATGAGAATTTCTAATGTTTTTTGTTATTAAACTTCGTAGTTGTGGCCTCAGCGCTTGGTGTGTTTTTCCACGCTCGATCGGTGAGCTTATATTACCCAGTGAAAAGCTATAGTTTTCTCAAAGGATTCTCCCTTTCATTTTAAATGGCTAAATTACATTTTCAGGTTGATGGGAGCGCTCTCTTTCATAACACTGATGCTCCGCTAGCCGAGCTCCATTTCAGAATGCCAGGCTATTAGGTACACTGGTTTGAGCTACGTTACTCTGGTTATATCTGGCACACATTTCTATCAGGAATACTTAATACATTTAGAAAGCCATTTTGGAAACAAGGGCCATCTGCTTACTGTTTTCAAAACCCCAAGTAATTTTTCCTGGCTTCCAGTGGCAACCTGAATGCACCCAAACAGAATATCCTCTCTTCTGAATGAATCTGCAGCATTAGCTGGCATGTTCAGTAGCTTTATCGAAGCCTTTTAAATGTATCAGAATCTAACTCTCCTAATTGTCAGACTGCTGCTAAATGATGATCTTATTTATCTGCGTTAGTAAGTTGAAGGGGACATACCTGGTATGTTGCAATTGGGTTGTCATCAATGTAGGTAATTCTGTCACCCTCTTCACTGTGGTTACGGGAGATTGCAATTGGAAGAGTCAGTGGGGAAATGGCTGATCTTATTGACAATACTAGGGCCCTTCGGTGAGCAAAGCAGGGTTATGTGCATTCCTGTGGTTGTGGGGAGGGACCGAAGGATGATCTTGATAAGGCGCTGGACCTTCGAGAATCAGGCTTTAGTTTGGCAACACCCTTACACGCATGCCTAACTTTAATAGGATTACTCACCTGCTTGGAGTTAAGCACATGCTTAAGTCCCTTGCTGCACTGGGGCCTCAGAGTGGGACACTTAGGGTCATTCGTGTTCCACTCCTCACTCCACAGAAAGTGGAGCTGTGTCCTGTGCTCTGTCGGGGGGGGGGGGGGGGGAAGGGGCGGGAGGGGAAGCTGTTGACATCTCTGTGGATGGTGAATGCACTGATTTCTTTTCACTGCCATGCACTGCAAGCGAGAGCTGTGCCGTGCTCCCTCCGCTTTCAGCATCCCTGTCGTCGTGAGTCAAACAAATTGTCAATCTGCTAGGGTTGGGGAGACAGTCTGGAGAATTTCCCAGGACTGATCCTGACCGTGTTTTTTGCTCCAGATAAATGGTTTGTGTTGAGAAAGTAACTAGATATATTTTCCCACTAGCCATTTATTTTCCCGTTAAGACGGAGTGATAATCTATTTCCTTGCTAAAATCTTTCCTGGTGACATTACAGTCCCAATAAGGCTGTTAGCATTCAACTCACTAGAACAAAGGCTCCAGTAATGCGCCTTCCATAAGCCAGGAGTGTCATGCACTCTGACAGGGAAAAGTAACTGCCTATTTCTTAGTCAAGATAAAGCAACACCCTGACACTTACTTTCTGGTGGAGGACAGATCAGAATAATCAGCATTCTCCCAGCCAATACTAAATATTCGTAATTGTCAGCAGCAGGACAGTAACAAGGTCTTCTTTGTCATGCAGTATCCAGTAATTTTCTTTGTGAGAGCAGCTTTTACTACAGCAAAACATATTTCCATGTAATGTTTCAATCCTTAGAGTGATGGGCTGTACAAACCCTGCACCGGCCTGGTGAGGGTTAAGGAACTGTTATGGGCTCAAGCAGCCATGGCCTGCCACACCTGAAAGGCCAGGAAGAATGGCCTATGAGAGGAGAAACCCAGATCAATTAGTGGCCAGGCTAGCAGAACAGACCTTCAAACCTCCTCTCCCACAGGGCTGTCTCCTGCCCCCAGATCTATGCTGCTGACTGCCTGGAGACTGAGGACTGGAGGATGGGTTAGTACAGAGCCCGGTCACACCCCAAGGGGGTGCTGTGGGAGGCCAGGCCTGTGACACATGCTCATGTTAGTTGTCTGACTGAAGTCAATGAGATGACTTGCATAAATAAGGCTGACCTGGATGAGGACATGCATGACTGGGCCTGCTCTGCTGAAGTCAGTGGGAGTTTTGGCGCTGACCTCAAGAGGAGTGGGACTGATAAGACGGCGGAGAAAAAAAGTTCACTTTGATTTTAAGTGTGTGTGGCTTAAATTATTCAGACTTCTGTTAAAACAACCACTTGAATAATGCATTGTATTTCCTTTCAGTCTAAATGCTTGTAGTTAAACTGAAATTGCAAAAAAGTCTTGCAGGGCCACTCATTTAGGATGCCACTCATTTGTGGTACTGCCTTTAAGTATGTGCCCAGTACTTCCCTGATCTAAGCAACTACCCCTCTCCCCCAGAAAACCCTCCAACCCACATGCATTTTAAGGCTATAGATTTTAAACATATTTTGGGTTGCCAACCCAAAGTGTTCAAAAGTCATGAGCCACCCCCTCCCCAAAATCATGAGATGAAAAGAACCCAAAATGTGGTGTTCGTTAGTTGCCTTCGGGTGCTTGGGCTGTCAGGGATCCTGCTTTCAGCTAGGATGGCTAGAAACACTTCTGTGTTAAATAAAAACGAGGACTTTCACATGATTCTGGGGCTTTAATAAAACACCAAATATCATGCAACTTGCAATAAAAGTGCAAGAGGTGGCAACACCGTGGTTCTGGCTACAGAAGCTCCACCAATCCTCCCCCTGCCCCCGCTCTCTCTGTGCTGGATGTAAAGGCCGGAGCGGTGTAAAGAAGCTCTAAAAGACCTGGATCTGGCCCAGGGAGGATGGTCTGGGCACAACCGCTGCGGATGACAGCCATAAGGCTGCCCTCTAAGGACCCCCTTTGCAAGCCCTGGGGGCAGGAGGGGCATGTCCGAGGGCATGCCATGGAGATTCTGGGCGGCGCTGAGGCTCACTGGGGGCCAGGGAGGCTGCTGTAACATAGACTAGTCACACAGGGCTGCGTTTACGCAGCAGTCAGAGCTGTGGCTGTTGCTCATGTGAGCGTACCCTTGACGCGAGTTAGCGCAGCTAAAAGGAGCGGTGAAGACCTGGAGGTGCAGGCCGCGCAGTGGGCTAGGAATGTGGACACGTGCCCGGGGTTCTGCAAGGGTGTTGCAGCCTGCACTGATGCCCGTGCTACTGTGTCTTCACTGCTCTTCTGAGCAGCGCTAGCTATATTAAAGCCTATCCCAGCTGCACTCACACCTCCCATTGCTTTGTTACACTGGGAGCCCCATCCGGAAATGCGCAGAGCTCTCTGCTCCTGACGAAGGCCATGGCAGCAGAGGGCACTTGGCTCCTTGAAGGAGGCATTCAGCATGATGCCAGATCAGGCCCTACGTATCCCTCTGCTGAGGAAGGTATTTAGGTTTATAGAGGCCTCTGTTGTCCTGCACTATGTCTAGTCATTCACACCAATGGACGTAGAACCCTCTGATTTGGGCTACAGTAACACACGGGTTTGGCATGGAGCCTGATCCAAAGCCCATGGAAGACCATTAGAAAGACTCTGATAGCCTTTAGTGGGATTTGGATCCAGTCCTTGGTGCCTGCCAGCCAAAGATGTTGTGGGAAAACAAGCTCAACACTCCAATCCCAGTCCCATTGACATTAATGGGAGTTTTGTCATTGACTTCAATGAGGCCACGGTTTCACCCAAGGAGAGGAAGGGGCAGGTGCCCCTTCGCAGAAGGAACAAGCTTTGGGTGAAGAACAAAGACTCCTCAAGCCCTGGGTGGCACAAGCACCAAGGCAGGTTGGCTCGGATTGGTGCAAGCTCCGGTGTGCTATTTACAAATGAGCAGTAGTCTGCTGGGGGAAGAATGTCCCTGGCATGGGAAGTTTGTCTCTCCTGATCCAAAGACGGCAGGAGCAGCGTAATGTGCTCTGTGTGCAGGGAAGACGTTGATCCAGGGAAGCGGGTTGGCCACGTGGGAGAATCTGCTGCAAGAAGCCTCTTGGAAGAAACATCTGTGTGTAGTGAGCACGTCTCTGCACAGGATGCAGTGAAGGGAACAGGAGGAAGATGGTCCGGATAGGAGCACTGGACAAAACAACAAAAATACCCAGAGACTGTTTACCTGTTGGCATCCCAGGACCTGGTCACCTCTCACGCTGCTGACAAACAGGAGTAACTCCACTAAGCCCATAGGTTCTGGAGATGGAAAAGCCCTGACAGACGATCCAGGCCCCTCCCTGCCAATGCAGTTCAGACTTGTTGCTCTTTCTGGGCTGGTTACTGCGAGGCGCTGGGCACCAGGAGGCGCTCAACCCCTGTTGATACCTGCCCTTTGGTCTTTTTCGACTGGATTTCCAGTCTGATGAGCGAGATCCGGTGTGTGAACCTTCTTTAAGGCAGGGCAACTCGTGCAGGTGTTTCACTCACTGTGTCCATTTGATAGCCTGTGACTTAGAGAAAGAGGGCCACTGTCCTCAAAGTCTGTGCTACGTGCACTCATTCCTTTGCTGCCAGCTGCACCAGGCAAGAACTGAGCAAAGAAAACAAGCTGTCTAATGGATGGAGCACTGGCCTAGGAGTCCGGAGATGTAGATTCTGTTCCCAGCTCTGCCAGTAACACTACTGTGTGAACTGGGGCAAGTCACTTCTTTCTCTCTCTTTTTTTTTTCCACTGCATGCATCCGATGAAGTGAGCTGTAGCTCACAAAAGCTTATGCTCAAATAAATTGGTTAGTCTCTAAGGTGACACAAGTACTCCTTTTCTTTTCACTTCTCTCTGTGATTCTATTCCCCATCTGCAAAAGGGGAATAATGATACTTTACCTCTCTTGTAAAGTGCTTTGAGATCTTGGTAGGGGAAAATAATAATATATATAATCTGGAAGTTCCTATCATGTGGGATTTGCAGTCAGCACAGAGCATGCTTGGAAGTGAATGCAATATATGAGCTTGCCAGCATGTGAATTAATTTTTTTGTCTTACTAGAACCACTGTCAATAGCCAAAGATCTCCATCTCGAAGGGGATTAAAATAAACACAGCATTTATCTACGGTCCGTGACTTGTGGGAAGTCTGTGATAAAGTTGATAGCACAGAAGGATTCTTCTACAAGCGGTCAGAATTTCTGTCCCAGACATGCATTGGCTGTCAGGATGGGCTTGGCTGTAGAACTTGGATCTGGGTTTGGAGCCAAACCTTTTCAAAATTGCTTTTGGGGGAGGCGAGGGGTGGGGAGAGGAATGGTTTCTGCTTCAGACTCAAGTATCAGAGGGGTAGCTGTGTTAGTCTGGATCTGTAAAAGTGCAAAGAGTCCTGTAGCACCTTATAGATTATCAGATATATTGGAGCATAAGCTTTCGTGGGTGAATACTCACTTCGTTGGGTGCTTCAGACTCATCTCTCATCTGATTCCCAATCTGGGCTAAACTTGGAATGATTTTTAAATGCCTTCTGTTTGCCAAACCCAGCGTTTGTGGGTGGTGGATTGAAAAACTGTAGTATTTAAAAACCACCTAAACCTTTGCGTGTTCTACGTTGGTGTCGCTGTGTGAAGATGAGACTCATCTGAGAGTTTAATGAGGTTCCTTTTAAAACTCCCCTCGTGATGATATGCTGTCCTCCTCCATGGGGAGATGAAGCTCAGACATGCCTCTGACATTGTAGCTAATAGGATACTGCAGTAATTAGTGTATGTTTGGAAAGCACTTTCAAAAAAGCACAAGTGCTAAATCTTACTGTTTATCTTATGAGATTGTTTTCTTATCACACAAACCAAATAATCTTAACGAAACCCTTTGAGATCTGTTAGTGTCCTTCCAGATAAAAGCAAGGATACTAATAACAGGAACTCCAAAGACGACTTTCAGTATATGTGCATCTGACTGGCCATGAGGAAGATATTGTAGCAGCTCATTACTTAGCTGGCACTCAGATCACTTTGGAGAAAGGTCAGGCCATAACTGAAGCTTGATAGGAGTCACTTGCCACTAAAACAAATTCAGAAGTCTAAGGTCACGGCTTTAGAATGTGATGGGACGGAAGTTGTCACAGGGCACCAATGAGTTACTGAGTATCCACTGATGGCAAACACCATCTCTGTGAATTGCTACAGCATTGTCCACTGGTGAGTACTTGTAAGTTTGGCTCACTCAGGCTCACTCAGATCTACATTTGGAAAACTCAAGATTTTCTGGACCTGATTCCCCCCCCCCGCCTTGCATCTTGCACTACCATTTACACCCCTGCCAAGTGGGTGTAGAACACAGCCAGGGCAATCTGGAAGCACTTAGCACAGATGTAAACGAGGCAGTGGTGAGGCAGACCCCCCATGGTAAGCTATGTTAGTCTTTTCAAAGCATTGTCTAAATGTGCTATTCTGGGGGATATAGGCCACTGGGAACATAAGGTTTTAATATGCACTAATCCAACTCGTCAGAGTGATGGCTGTGTTCCTGTGCATTTGTAGAGAACTTAGTACAATGGGTCCCCAAGCCCAACTTGGCTATTGGGTACCACTGTGACATAGATAATCAGTAATAACTGGAGCAAGAGGACTGTTCAAAACTCTAAGCTATTTCTGGGACTAGTGCCAGAGCTGCTGACTTCTGTAGGCCCAATGTAGGTGCTTAGGGCTGTTGCACAGCCAGCCTTTGTATTTCAAAAGCAGGGTCTGGAGAGTGTCAGAAAAGCCTGGCATGCCAGCACTGGAGAAAACTGAAACCAGGTGCTGTCATCTGAAGGCGGGGGCTGCTGGGCATACATGAAAAGGCTGGAGGTTGACCTGACAAATAAAGGGGAGCAAGGGAACTTGCATTTCAAAGATGGCCTTGTCACACAGAGAACATCCTGGCCATAAAAATACCCTTTATTGTCAATTTGATTGAGACTGTAGGGCCAAATTCTCCCTTTGTGCGCACACATGTTGGGCTCCACTTGGCTTAGCTGGAAACTGTGGATAAGCATCCTGAAAATAGGGCTTTGATTGTGGGTTTCCTGAGCGAGACCGTGAGACACAATGCATTTCAGGCTTCCTGGGACATTCAGTGAACGAAGGTAGCATTCTTGGCATGAGCCCTTCAGCTTCTGTTGTCACTCTCGGATATTCTGCGGTGGGCTAGTAGGGAGCGGTAAATAAGTATGGAGTCAGTATGGAGACAAAACCACCTTGGGACTGACTGCTGGCCAGGCCCTGCTTTGGCCCTAGTGACTAGTCTCTGCCAACCAGGGACGACGTTGCCTCTAAGAGGCTCTGTTGAAAGCCATCTGAAGATGAACTTGATCAAGGGCTGTGATGTTATCCTCTCTGCCAGGGAACCTACAGCATGTCTGACTTGGCACTTGCCAGTGAAGTGAAGGAGGACACGGATTTTCAAGTTGTGTTTTTTTTTAAATGAATTTTAAATCTATGGATATATTGTTTGGGGGACCAAACCCTGGCCCCGCTGAAGTAAATGGGAATCTTAGCCACTGAGTGCCGGGAGATCGGGATTTGGTCTCTAATGAATGGAGACAGTATAACTGCTCAGAGCTCTGGTATGAAACTGCAGAAAAACTTGAGAGTCTTTGGATTAAGTTTAGAAGCGTGAGCAACAAGGGTGATGTCATGGTGGGAGTCTGCTATAGACCACCGGACCAGGGGGATGAGGTGGACGAGGCTTTCTTCTGGCAACTAATGGAAGTTACTATATCGCAGGCCCTGGTTCTCATGGGAGACTTCAATCACTCTGATATCTGCTGGGAGAGCAATACAGCCGTGCACAGACAATCCAGGAAGTTTTTGGACAGTGTAGGGGACAATTTCCTGGTGCAAGTACTGGAGGAACCAACTAGGGGCAGAGCTCTTCTTGACCTGCTGCTCACAAACTGGGGAGAAACACTTCGAGCCGTGCCCATGAAACCCACGGATTCACGTCAGTAAACGCAGCTGCATTTCTGCTGCTATTTCAATGCAGTGTCACGGGGAGGTTTGATTTAACACTGGAATTCAGATAGTTCCAGCTCACAGAGTTGGGACTCCCAAACGGTCGCATTTTAAGGCAGCTATTGCCATTGTTGGGCAGACTAGACGCCAATCACAGCCACCTGTAACAGGGTCGTTTGCCCCATAAGGCCAGGGCGCTAAGCTGCAGGAAGATGGTTGGCTCCTGCAGCTGTCCTAGAAGGTGAAGGGGAGGTGCAAAGGGACAGGCCTCTGGGTCCCAGCAACCTACAGTGATTAGGGGAATAACTTTGAATTATGTAGTTGAAGAAAGGGCGTGAGCAGACTTTGTGATGCACTGAGGAGCCAGCCGGCAGCCTACGTCACAGCACTAACGCTCCGATGGAAATGCTCCGCAGGGTTTCAGTTCACTCTAGACGGCTGCCTGTGTTTGTTTTCATTCCTTTCATCACTGATACCCTGGAAGATGCTGCACACTCAGGTTTATGTGAGGCCTCATCCGTACTCAGGCGATGGCTGTACTGGCCAATTTAGTCTTCTAGAGGGTGGGCTGGGGACTGGTAGCTTGGGAGATGGTCAGAAAGGATGGGGTTGCTCCCTCTCCTATCTCTGAAGCAGGGGAGAGAATCTGGGGTCCCTGTGCTCCCTGCTGCTGAAATTGCCCCATTAACACTTCCACAAAAGTTTTGCTAGTGAAGAGTCACTAGCAAAACTCCCCAGGCAGGAGAACATCTGCCCTGATAGTGAACTGCGTTACAGGGAGAAAAGCTAATTACCGTACAGCAGTGTTTGATTCTCTCCCTCTTCCTGACCCACATTTCCAGGGCCCGGTGCTGACTGCTTTGCAACTCCCACTCAAGTCAGCATCTCTCAACATGTGAGCCCGAGTGCATACACGGGATGAGTGGATTAATGCAAGGTGAAACTGGTTAGGAGTGGATAATGCTGCTTTGCAATAAACAAATTAAGTATGTCTAGATAATACTTAGTCCTGCCTTGAGTGTGGGAGACCGGACTAGAAGACCTCTTGAGGTCCCTTCCTGTCCTATGATTCTATGTAATAAATAAATGTCAATCCGTCTGGGCTAAAAGAGGAAGCTCTTATCTGCCCTGTAGCTGCTCAGACTGACTCTGGGGAGCTCAGATAAAATGGGATCCATAGCAGATACAATCCCACATGTTGGGTGTTTTTTAAAGCAAAACCATCCTTGTGTTTGTTTGTCTATCAGACACAGGCATCTGAGATCAAATACTGGAGTGAAACTAACCAACTCTGCTGTGAGACACGTGTCCTGGCCCAGCCATCAGCAGCTAAGTAGGACTAACAGCAACACTTGTTGCTGGGGATTTTGAACAGCGCATGGGAAAGAGGCAGACAGCCTGCATAGAAAAATAGATACAATAGAAATTGATCGTCATCCCCCTACATGACGCTGCCAGACACCGGCACTTGGCTGCATTCACTCAGAAACCTTCCAGCACAGGCTCTGGGACATGTCAGGGCCCTATGGGGGTCCACGCTCAGACCCCGCAGACCATTAGTGGTTATGTTTATCCCCCTAGGGGAGGGGCAGTCTTTTGTGCAGGCTTCCCTTTTACTGCTACTGTGTTGCTGAAGAACCATTCTGGGTCTTCGCCTTGGCAATTAAGCTTCCTCCTCGTGCCGTGGGATGTTTCGATTCTAAGAACGTTCTGAGAGGGGTCAGACCAGGAGCCAAAGCGGCAGAGAGAGTGCACTTGGTAAAAGCCGTTCTCTTCCAGGTGCCATAATGAGAATGTGTCCCTGCCTCTTCGGGCATCTGGTGCGTGTTTCCCCATTGCTGCTGAGAAAAAGGTAGGGGGCAGGCTCTGCACAGGAAGTTGAGCTGGTATCTCTAAAGGACAGAAATAGTTAGTTCTCTCAACTCGTGCGGAAGACTCAGTCCTACGCTCCTTCATCTCAAATGGGAGTTTTAGCCAAGTAATGAGCAGTGCTGAGTTGGTGATGAGTTTACACTACAGTTCTCGTTTGGCTCTACCATTCTGAGGGTTTGCCGTCGTGCATTTTTCATGTTCTTTTTGCTGAGTACTTGAGTAAGCAATACACCTGTCCTGTTACACACCGGCTGTCTGCACTATCTGCAGTGATTGGCCAACAGCTATCCTTCCCTGTCTTCTTTAATTAAACTGTGACCTGCTGGCGAATGTTGAGGTGTAGGAGTTTTCTCCCCTGGAAAGCCTCTTGAAAATATTTGCCACGTGGTGCAATCTGGGCCATTCTAATGGTGGTAAGTGCATCCTTCAGGGGGTTGACTTCCACTGGTGCTGAGCACTGCAGCTCCCATTGTGAAAATATTTGTGTGTGCTCCAGAGATCTTTTGTCTCTGGCAGGACCCACTTAACAATAGGTCTCAAAATAGTAAGTAGCTTTTGCAGACATTTTGAAATAAACTGACTGACATTTTGGCATAAGACCTCATCCTGAGAACAATGCATTGATTTCAGTAGGAGCTCAGCAAAACTCGGCATCAAGGCCATAGTTAACGCAGCAAGATTATTATCGGGACGAGAAAGCCAAAGCAAAACACTCCCACCTCTGAGAAGCATCAGTACTTTTGGAACACCATACTAAAAATATAGCTCAGGGATTGTCTGCTGTCCAGCTGTCACAACGGTGAGAACCATAGCTCTTTACAACTTTCACAAGCCTCTTCTCCCAGCATGAGTACAAAAGGACTTCCTTTGCGGAAGGCAGCTGCATAGGTGCTCTCTGCACCTCAGGGTCCAGAGCTAGTCAGTCCCTGTAGAAATGAAAGAGAAAATGGAATGTTTTGGTGAAATGTTCTGTGTCACCATGAATTCCTCCTTCTCCGTTCTTTCATCTTGCTCTTTAATTTTCTCTAATGTTTTCCCAATAGAGACCTCAGTAAGATCAGATCAGCTACACATGATCCTGCCTCTTGTTAGCAGGAGTCTGGCGGCCGGTAGACGATTAAAGGAAATTCTTACAGTGCGAGCAGTTATGACAAGGAAAATTACCTTCCTAGATGTGGGACAAAGTACCCACCAGCAGGCATTTGACAGCGTGACTTTTTCTCTGATCTTGGAGGAAATTATCTACCTTTTTCACCAGGATAAACTTGTACTCACCGCAATGACAAATGAAAAGAAAGACACGCTCTTTGGAAAGTGAGCTGGTTTTGTGGCTAAGGTGCTGGATGGGGACTCCAGAGAGCTGGGTTCATCTGACTCTGACATAGACCCCTTGGGCGTATCACTTCAGGTTTGATCCAAAGTGCACTGAAGTCAGGGGAGAGACTCCCTTATGAGTGGGCTTTGGATCAAAGCCTTTAATGTCTTTGTGCTTCAGTTCTCCAGTTACAACATGAGGATAATAATAATACCTCCTTTGTCTGTCTTGTCTAGTTAGACTGAAAACTTGTCAGGGCAGGAACTGTCTCTCACAATGAGTATGTGCGGTGAGGAGCCTACCACAACGGGGTCCCAATCTTTGATGTGGCATCTATGTGCTATTGCAATATAGATAATAAAAGAGTGGGTTGGTACCTGGAAATGGCAAAAGGACACTGAATACAAGGGCATGTGTGACTGACTACTTTGGGGCCTGAAGCATAATACTATCTATTTGGGTCACCGTGTCACTGATGGGCTAAAATATATAGCACTATTGATCTTCCTAGATTAAGAATGGATGGGCAAGGAAGTGCCCGTAATAAGTCATGAGAAGCCCCAAACAAACAATCCCCTGCAATCAGCCTATTGATCTTACCACTCCAAGGATAAATCAATAACATGATTGTGAAAACATGTCTGAAGCAATGAGCAAAAACCATTTGGCTAAAAAGGAACTTTTAGCTAAAAGTTCAACAAAATTTTTTAGTAAACTTTGGAGACGCTGTAAAATAATTGCTCAAGACAAGAGGTTGCCTTTAAGGAGTGCTCTTTACTAGAGGTTTCATTGTATGTTTTCATCAGTTTTATTTAACTCATTTCTAACATGAATTTTTGTTGATAAATAAGCTTTATTTTTGTGGAGAAAGTTCCATTGTCAAGACGATATCTGGGCAACTCCAGGCCTGTTAGTTTGACCTCAATTGTAGGCAAGGTCTTAGAACAAATTTTGAAAGAGAAAGTAGTTAAAGACATGGAGGTAAATGGTAATTGGGATAAAATCAACATGGTTTTATGAAAGGTAGATTATGCCGGACCAATCCGATTTCTTTGAGAAGATTAACTCATTTTTGTAGACAAAGGAAATGCAGTAGATCTAATCTACCTGGCTTTCAGTAGGGCATTTGATACAGTTCCACATGGGAAATTATTAGTTAAATTGGAGAAGATGGGGATTAATGAGAATTGAAAGGTGGATAAGGAACTGGTTAAAGGGGAGGCTACAGTGCGTCATACTGAAAGGTGAACTGTCAGGCTGAAGGGAGGTTACTAGTGCAGTTCCTCAGGGATTGGTTTTGGGACTGATCTTATTTAAAAATTTTTATTCATGACTTTGGCACAAAAAAGTGGGAGTGTGCTAATACAATTTGCAGATGACTCAAAGTTTGGAGGTATTGCCAATATGGAGGAGGACCAGAATATCATACAAGAAGATCTGGACAACCTTGAAAACTGGAGTAATAGAAATGGGACGAAATGTAATAGTGTAAAGTGAAAGGTCATGCACTTAGGGGACTAACAAGAAGAATTTTCGCTATAAGGTGGAGCCTTGCAAGTTGGAAGAGACAGAGGCTAAGGCTACAGGGACTGACTAGCTCTGGACCCTGAGGTGCAGAGAGCACCTATGCAACTGCCTTCCGCAAAGGAAGTCCTTTTGTACTCATGCTGGGAGAAGAGGCTTGTGAAAGTTGTAAAGAGCTATGGTTCTCACCGTTGTGACAGCTGGACAGCAGACAATCCCTGAGCTATATTTTTAGTATGGTGTTCCAAAAGTACTGATGCTTCTCAGAGGTGGGAGTGTTTTGCTTTGGCTTTCTCGTCCCGATAATAATCTTGCTGCGTTAACTATGGCCTTGATGCCGAGTTTTGCTGAGCTCCTACTGAAATCAATGCATTGTTCTCAGGATGAGGTCTTATGCCAAAATGTCAGTCAGTTTATTTCAAAATGTCTGCAAAAGCTACTTACTATTTTGAGACCTATTGTTAAGTGGGTCCTGCCAGAGACAAAAGATCTCTGGAGCACACACAAATATTTTCACAATGGGAGCTGCAGTGCTCAGCACCAGTGGAAGTCAACCCCCTGAAGGATGCACTTACCACCATTAGAATGGCCCAGATTGCACCACGTGGCAAATATTTTCAAGAGGCTTTCCAGGGGAGAAAACTCCTCAATAGCTACCAAAATACTGTATATTGTGTACTATATATAATCCCTTATTATAATAGCATGCTTCACAATAGCAATTTACTTATATGAACCAGTATAAGCAGGCTATATTAAATGTATGCATCAGGCATGAAAATAAATACTTGATATGCCTGAACACTTTATGGACCACTATAATTCACACCATAAATATGATATGGATTGCAATATTGCATATAAAGCAATGCTTTAAATACCAATCTTTGCATTTTTGCATTTCACATTTCAGTCTAGCTGGTTCCTCATCAAACCAAACCCTATGGATATTTTGAAAAGCAATATATGATGTAAACATAATATTATCTCAAACAACTTATCATTGTGCTAGAAGTAGAAAAGATTAGATATCTTAGATATCTAAATCAGTACAACTCATGCAAACCAAGGCATAGAGCAGATCTGATCTTGCCTGAGAATCAGGAGGGAGCTGATTCTCATCCGATGTTGCCAGTTGAAGTCAATAGAGCTATGCTAATTTACGTCAGATGAAGACATACTCCTAAGCCTTTAAATGAAGTTCCCAAACCGCTCTAAGATCTGGCGAGTGTTGTATTTTTACCGGCATGACTAACGCAAGTCTTGTTAGGCATGTTTAATAGATGCAGTGAATGTACAGTAAAGAATGCAGTCTCTAGACAGAAGCAGAGAGAGACAATCCATTAACCAATGACAGAAGCAGCTCATTCTGGTTTATTAGTCTTATATCCATAAAACATTTTAACAACCTCTCCCGAACCAGGCATTTCCCACGAACAAACGTGCAGAGCCCGACTTTCATTTTTCATTCCTTTTGAAAATTTGGGAGTAAAATAATAAAAGCTGCTTGGGGAGCCACTTGCAATAATTTGATTCTATATCTGCAGTGGAAAATTTTTAATGGATTTTCTCTGCTCACCCACTTACATTCAGACCCTAATTGTTCTTCTCTCTGCTTAATAGCAGCAGGGTTAGGGACTGGGGTGAGTTTGCTCCCATAAGGAGGAGATCTCGGAGGAAGTCCCACTAACGGGGGCAAAAAAAAAAAAATCCAATCTCAATTTGTACATATCCTTAATGTGCACAATTCTGTTTTACAATGGAGTCTTCATTAACTGGAAAGGAACACAACACCTGGCAGAAAAGAATACAGCTAGTTCTTTAGGATTTTGCACGTTCAGGAACGTCGTAGACAAAGCCGGTCAGACTATTTGTTGTAAAAAAATGTTTGTGGTGAAAGTGACCGTTTTGACTGATTGCAAATTGTCCACACACAGATTATGATTTTTACAAATGTGTTATTTATTCCAAATTGTTTGATGAATATTTTAGACGACCACATGTCAGTCAGTGGAGTGCACGTGTACTGTTTCTATCGAGTTTACATTTGATGAGCTGCCATTTGGAATTTGCTACCTGAGCTGTATGGTTGATCACTAAAAGCATGCAGGATTGGTTGGGATCACTGAGTGGGTAACTTAGCCTTTCAAACTTCTTCTGCCCAAAACAAATTTAGCTTCAGCACCTATTAATTTCAGCAATGGGCCCAAACTTCACTTTATTTGAATTTTCACAGGAGCAAACCTGTGCTCATACGAATGTTTGCAAAAAGTGAACAAAAATCGAGGTGCTCAAAATAGGATTTCGTGTCCATAGACATGTCTGCAAATACTGTTTCCCGGTATGCCCCCAGTTTGAGTCCTGATCCTGGCTCACCAGGAGGCTAACAGAGCACCAGAAAGTCTGATATGTCAGTCATGAAAGCAAGTAACACCAAACCTACAGCCTTTAAAATGGCCTCAAAACCAGTTTCTCCCCAGTATTGGACTTTCAGCTGTGTGACTCAGGGTATGTCTTTGCTGCAAAAGAGATGTGATCTTAGCTGGGGTTATCTAACTCATGTTAGCTCAATTGGGTTAAAACAGTAGTGAAGACATGGCAACTTGCCTTTTAACTTGGGTTAGCAGCTTGAGTTAAAGCTATGAGGGGTGCCTGGACTTGAACTTGAGCTGCCCACCCTAGTTAAAACCAGAATTGCAATGTCTTTGCTGCTATTGTAACCTCAGTTAGCTAACAAAGGTCAGCTAACCTGAGTTAAGAGCACACCTTTTATCTGCAATGAAAACATACTCTTAAAGTGCCCTCTGACACTTCTGGTAATTCCTCAACTGGTGAAACAGTGTCCCAGAAACCTCATTCCACCATGGTTTGCTAGCCAAGGTGTTGCATGCACCTGACTCTCTCCACCACCAGCTGAGAGGAGCTGGCAAAGAGGAGTGTGGACTGACACCTTTTGTCAAGCACTGTTTAAGGAACTGTGAGGACAGCTGGAGCAGGGCCAAGTCTGACAGGGCCCAATGATGGAATTCTGTTACTTTGTAACAAGGGTTTAGGGGTCAGAGAGGTCACTTCAATCTCCTGCATTTGCTTCCTTTGGGAAGGCTACTAGCATGCCCATAACGTGAAAGTTTCAGGGCTGACTGTTCCATCGCTGGCTTCTGGGTAATAATTGACTTCCCCACCTCTCCTTTCAATATGTTGCTGGGATAAGGTTTTGTTTTCTTGTTCCCAAATCTACAGTATATTTTCTTGTGTCAGATTGTCTCTCCAAAATGGCTTGATCCAGTATGTTCATACTTTACATCAGTGATTTTCAACCTGCGGTCCGCAGACCCCTGTGTCTCAGATTTCCAAAGAGGTCTGCACCTCCATTTGAAAAATTTTAGGGGTCTACAAATGAAAAAGAGGTTGAAAACCCATGGCTTTACATAACTAGCTAGGTATGTTTCTGATACCTTACTCAGAGGCTATCTTTGCAAATTTGCAATGATGATTTTTACAAGGAACCCGGCCTGCCCCTCAGTTGACTCCAGTTCTAAATTTTTCTAAGACTGTTGAATGCTCCCAAAGACTCATCTACAACGAGAAGGGTGATGGTTAGTGGTCTCAGAATGAGAAGAGCTATGGTCTAGGTGATGTGGTGTTAGTTAGGGGGCCTGGATTCTATTCTTGGTTCCTCCACTGACCCGCTGTGTGACTTGGGGGCGAGTCACTTCTCTCTGTTTCCCCTCCCACCATTGTTTCTGTCTTGTCTATTTAGACTGTAAGTTCTTCAGAGCAGGGACTGTCTCATATTGTTTGTACAGGGCTAGCACAATGGGGCCCTGAGGTCAGCTGGGGCCTATGTGCTTTTATAATATAAATAATGATAAATAGGCCTAAGAGTGAGGAACTCCTGGGGTTTTAGCCCTGGCTTTGATATAGATTCCTTGGTAGCCTTGGGCAAGTCATTAAACTTCTCTGCTTCAGTTCCCCCACTGATAATACAAGGATCCTTGCCTACCTTACAGAATAGTTAATGTTAGTAAAGTCCATAAAAGTGCCAGAGATGTCACAAATCTCACTTAAGTATGAAAAGAAAAAGAGTACAGGCCAAAGGAGCAGTGTGTGGGCATGTAGAAAGTTTCTATATGCAAATCAAACAGGAGACAGTAAACAAGGAGCTCCTGAGGGCTTAGAAGGAGATGTAGAAGCAAGGAGAAAAAATGTTTCTGGAATGATGGACACAAGAAAGCAAAGACTTGATTGGCAAGATGTGTCTATAAGTGCAAACAAGAAAATATTTATTCTTCAAATTCTGTTCTCAGTTTCATAGATTACAGAAGAAACCTCTCTCTTTCTCACCCTGTCTCACCTGGCTGTTCAGTCTATGATGGCTCCTAATTTCACCTTCCATTCTAAATCGCTCTCTTTATAGCTAAAAGTGCTGGATCCAGATGTTTAAATCTGCATGTGTACATAATTTGTGTGCGCAACTAGTACATTTACAAATACAATTAATTAGTGCAGAAACAATGCAACTGGTCATTTACCTGTGCAAATTACTCACCTTTGTGGAAACTGGATTCTAATATCAATACCTATTTCAGGATCATTTCCTGATGGTAGAAATTTTAAATAGATTTAAAAATAATAAATGAACTATTTAAAAGCTATACATTTTTGATAAGAAATGGTTATTCCCTATAGTGCATCATGTAGGACAGTCTGTACACAGGGTACAGAGAACAGAAATGACTCTTGGGACCTGTTTATTATATATTTATGCAAGCCTACTTAATATGAACAGGGATGTTTGCATGTGTCTTTTAAATGGCAAAGAAAACAGTTCTGTTTGGATTTAACATTTCCTCCTGAAATGGTGTGAACAGGAACAACACCATTATACTAGAGCCTGAAGGAGAAAAGTGACTAGAAAGTCACTACCATCAAAAACGAAATTGACCCTTGTCGTTGTTTGACCAGAGCATAAAATGTGGACCAAGTTAACAGTCTAGATGCTGAAAAGGAGGTTCGATTTGAAAAGCTGGGCTGTAATAAGGTAAGGGGTGGCCACTGGCTAATGACCAGGGCTGGCCTTACCATGAGGCAAACTGAGGCAGTCGCCTCAGGTGCCTGACTGTGGAGGGGCGCCACTAGGACCCAGAGTTTCAAAGTTTTGGCCCAAGCGAGGGTGCATGGGGTCCTCATTTGAGCTCCCTGCCTCAGGTGCCAAAATGTTGTGGGCCGGGCCTGTTAATGAGAAAGGAAAGAACTGACAGAATCCCTGACAGTCAAGATGGGGACGGGGTTATTGTTCAAAATTCTTCAGTGGCAGCACCAGGCCTTTAGGGAAGGGTCCCTTTCACATTAATTGCACCTTTTCAAGTCAGCCTTTTGTTCCCAACACTCCTTTTGTTTTTTGGAGGCTTATCCTGGTCCCGAAGTCTAATTTGTCTGTCACCCTGGTCCCCTCATAGTCCAGGGGACTCTGCTGTCCCCAACTCCCCCCAGCTGGCTGGAGCTCGGAGCAGAATTCCAGCACTACCCAGGGAGTCCCTTGGCACCATAAAAACTAACAGATTTATCTGGGCATAAACTTTCGTGGATAAAAAAGCATATGCCCAAATAAATCTGTTAGTCTTCCAGGTGCCCCCGGACTCCCTGTTGTTTTTGTGGACACAGACTCACACGGCTACTTGACACCACTGCCTAGCTGTAAGAGACTCGAGTCAGCACCGTCTTGGCGCTGGCAGGAACTAAGCTGATCCGCTTCGCTTTGGTCAGTTTTACTCCGTTCTGTCAATACGGCGGGGCTCGGTTTTCCCAGCCACGGCGGAGCTGAGCGCAGGCGAGGCGCTGGCTGGGCCCCGGGGATTTTTAAAGCACAGATTTCAGGCCCTCTCCCTGCCCCGAATCCATCTGTCCCCGGCTGCAGGCGCTCCCCGAACTCCTCCCGCCTCTCCTCTAGCCCAGCCGTGGAGTTTTCACCGCAAAAAGAGGGGAGGGCGCGGGACGGGGGAAGGTGTCTGCTGTTCCCCATCCCGCTCGGCTGCAGAAACACGCTGCGGCTTGGACCGGCCTGGGGGCGGCGGGCAGCGGCCGGCGGGTGCTGAGAAGGGGAGGCAGGTTATACCCCCCAGGGTCCAGCCCCGCCCGCCTGCACCTGGCCGGGGCTGCGCGGCCCGCAGAGGCTCGGAGCGGGCGCGGAAGCAGCGCCCCCAGCCCGGGGGTGGTGCCGGGGGAGGGCTGGCGGGGCCAGGGCGTCTGCAAGCGGGCGAAGTCCCCGGCGCGGCGGCCAATGAGCTTGGCGGAGGGGGCGGGCCGGGGAAAAGTTTGCCGGGAGCCAGCGGCGGCGCCAGCCGGCCGGGCCAATCAGAGCGGGGCAGCCCGGCTGGGAGCGCCCGAGACCGGGCCGCCTGCCTGCGCCAGTGCGGGGAGCCGGGCAGCCGCCGAGCGCTCGCCAGCCCCAGGGCGCGCGGGGGGAGCCGGGGCCCGGGCTGCGCTGAGCGCCCGCGGGCGGCCGTAGAGCGCGGCGCCGGGCCGGAGAGGATGGCCGGGGGCGCCCTGCGCCTGGCCCTGCTGGCCGCGCTCTGCCTGCGGGGCTGGGGCCACCCCGACGCCACCTGCCAGCGCGTCCGCGCCGCCTTCCAGCTGCTGCAGCCCGGAGCCAAGGGGGTGCCCGAGAGCCCGGTGGCAGGTGAGCCGGAGCCAGCCAGGCGGCAGGAGTTTGGGAGCGGGGGGTGGCGCAGCGCAGGGTGCGGGGTGACAGGTGCGAGGGGCCCCGGGAGCTCCCCCCCCCCCCAGAGGCGGCTGCATCCAGCCTCCTAAGCGAGCCCCGCGGGCTCGGCGAGGGCAGGCGGGTGCCTGGCTCGCCCTGCTGGGGGCTGTGGAAGGAGAGAGGCGGTGAGCGGAGCTCGGCGTCCCCAGGGAGGCGGCGGTAGCTGCGCCCCCCCCGGAGAGCTCGGGAAGCAGCGTGGCCATCCCCGTTCCCTCGGGCCTGCGGGCGCTTCTCTGGCTCCTGCCCGCGCGTCGCTGCGGGGAAAGTTGGTGGAAATCTCCGGTCCCCTCCCGCGGGCTCGCAGCGCTGGCTGGGTCGGGGTCAGTGCCCGTGTTCCTGGCTCTGCTTTAGCGGCAAACCTCGCTCAGGGCTCGGGCATTCTGCGTGTTCGGCTTCGGGGCCAAACGCGCCCCGGGTGCAGCCTCCTTACACCGGGGATGGAGTTAGCCCTCTGGCTTTGGGTCTCTTCCCCCGCTCCGCTAACCCCCTGGAGCCTGCGGGGGGCTGGCTTTGCTGAGAGCGACCTGGGCTCGGGCGACCAGCAAGGGCTGCAAGCTGGTGGGTTGCCTCTCCGGCCGGGTGCGTGGCTCTCCAGCCGCCGGTCCCGGTGCGGGGGACCCTCCCTCTCGCCCGGCCGGCGGCAAACGCGCTGCCGCGGCTGCTCCGCGCTTGGCTACCCCGAGAAAAGCAGGCGCGTAGCTACGGGAGCGAATTCGGCGGGTGGAGGCCGGAGGGAGAAGGGTTTCCCCGCGTGCGCTCAGCCCCGCACCGCAGCCCGGCGTCCCCGCCCTGGCTCGCTACTTACCCCGGGGTTACACCGCGCCGGCGGGCGGGCGAGCTCTCCGCCTTGAAGAGCGAATTCGTGATGGACCTGACCCGGGGCGGGCGCGGCGTGCCCCGAGCGCCCCCGGCAGCCCGCGCTGGGCAGGACCGAGCCCTCCAGCCCCGGCGTCAGTGTTGGGAAGCTGCCCCACGCACTCCCACCCATCTCCCAGACGGGAGCCCGGGTCGGCAGCCGCGAAAGGCGGGTGCGCCGAAACGCCCGACCCGATCCCCTCCCTCCTCGTCTCCCTGAGCGGCCCAGACAATCCGGGCGTGCGGGGGGGCCCGGTGGTCTCCAGGCCCGGACCGCTTGCCACCTGGGCTTTCGCTTTCCATTTTTGGGGTTGACTAGAGAGTGCGGGGGGCGGACAACCAGGGCGCCCTGCTCTAGACCATGTCTCTAGGACAAGTACACGAGAAGGGTGTCGCGCCGGAGATGAGGAATTGCTCGTTCGCTTCGCGGGGGCAGCCGCCGCCTTTGGGAGCCGTTCTCCGACTCTTCCTCCCCACGCTCTTAACGGGGCTGTGCTCATTGTGTGGAGGGAGCAATATAGACACGGGTGACCAGTGGAGAATTGCCTTGTCTGGGGCTTTCTGCAGTGTCCTGCCTGTTCTGCGACCTTGTCTCCTGCGCGGAGCAGTGTGTTGGGATGGAGATCGCTTTGATTCCCCTACTGGAGTTCACAAACTCCGTGGGGGAAAAACACGCTCTTGGAAAGCTTTCTTCACTGTATATGCGATTCGTACAACATCCCTTTCTTGACAAGCACTGGAGAAAAAGCCAATGTTAAGTGTCAGGTTTCAGAGTAGCAGCCCTGTTAGTCTGTGTACGCAAAAAGAACAGGAGGACTTGTGGCGCCTTAGAGACTAACCAATTTATTTGAGCATAAGCTTTGGTGAGCTACAGCTCACTTCATCGGATGCATGCAGTGGAAAATACAGTGGGGAGATTTTATATACACAGAGAACATGAAACAGTGGGTGTTACCATACACACTGTAAGGAGAGTGATCAGGTAAGGTGAGCTATTGGGGGGGGGGGGAACCTTTTGTAGTGATAATCAAGGTGGGCCATTTCCAGCAGTTGACAAGAACGTCTGAGGAACAGTGTGTGTGTGCGGGGGAATAAACACAGGGAAATAGTTTTACAGGAAGAGGAGAAACAGAATGAAAACCTGCCCAAAGGGTTCATTGGTATTTCCCAGTTCAGTGTAATTGCACAAATTACAGCGTAGCCAGGGTGTAAGGAACTCTCTTGTGTAACTTCAAATGGAATAACTTTTCTAGAGTTTGTCGCTATTATTTAATAGCGAGACCAGAGCTGCAAGTTACATGCTAGTTTTTAAACAGCACAGTGCCCACTTGGCTCATATACAACAGCACGCTAATAATGCATTCCTAAGTATGTTGAACTGGGTCAAAAGAATGTCTTTTAAATAATTTGTCATAAAATGGAATTTGTGATAGATTAGCATATTTTTTTGTAAAAGCTGTTTTAGTTAGGGAAGATTTGGATTACCTGTTAATGATGGCTATTTATCTCTTCTTTACCCAACTCTTCTATTTGATGTCCTTTATACAAACACTGAACAGCATAAAAACTGTGTGTGAAATTAGTCCCCCTGCAGAGTAACTCGCTGCAACCAGAAAGTGACGCTGGGCTCTGACGCATGAGTGAACAGAACACTTAAGAGTCACAAGGTCTGGTTCCCCTGTGGTGATCTGGAGCACCCTGTGTCTTAGTAGTACCCAGTCACATCCCCAGGGGTCTTGAACCTGTCCTCATGTGGTCTAGCCACCTCTTCAAAGGCGATGCTTTGTCTATAAGAATGTTTGCTAGGTGGCAGCTTGGTACATAAAATCAGTACCCAGGAGGAAATCTTTATTCGCAAAGCATCAGTAAGATTAGCCCCCTCATCCCTTCTTTAAGCTGTAGGCAGAGCTCAAGAATGACTTCAGTTTTGAAAAATGAGACTTCGCAAATGGTCAGTTATAATGTGACCTAATGATTTCTGATACTTCAGATGTATAGAAAGAGCTAATGGAGAAGGGGACCTCTTGATCCCAGGTTCTTAAAGTTAGGAGCATCCACAAGAAGGGCCAAACCCAGAACATTTACATCTTCAAGGTGGCTACTATGAATGCATGGGGGACTCCTTCTCAAAGCACTTCCTATGGACTCTTGCTGAGCAGCGTGTAGTGCAGGCCGGCAAGAGAAATTATAAACCGGGTGAAGCTGCACACGAGGAGCCACGGGTGCATTTTAGTGCTTACATACAGATCTACACATTCAGATTAGTGCCAGCCTAAAGTAGAAGGGCGGAGGCATACCTTTGTCTGAACATGCTGTATTAGTACGTGATAGACTTTTATACATAGGAAACAGCTGTTCAACCCACAGTGTACATCGTACATTTGCAAAATTGCCTGGTTATTCGTTACAGATGGCAATGGCTGCAGAGGGCCTGTTACTCTTCTTCTCAACTCTTGCACTGTGAGAAGTCTCTCTCCAGTTTTTTTACCTTTTTAAAAAAAAATGTAAATGGGGAAAAAAACCTGAAATTCACACTCTTCAAAGTCCCACTTTGACTCTCTCAAAGCCAGTCTAGCTCTCTACCTGTCCGGGGTTGCAGAACATAAGGTATGGTACCTATGGTTTGGGGAACCATACAACAGTGAACCTTAAAATATTATTATTGTTTGTATTACAATAGCGCTTTTGTGCTAGGCACCATACAAACCTAGGGCAAAAAGACAGTCCCTGCCCTGAAGAGTTTGCAATCTAAGCATAAAAGACAAGAGACTCAAGGTGCAAACAGTAATCAGGTAGGGGAGTGCAAGGGAACAATGGGCTGATCATGAGCAGCATGATAAGCAGTGGTCAGAAATAATTATGCTGTCTTATGTTTACATAGCACTTTTCATTGAGAGTTTCATAGCACTGGCTGTACTATAGATATAAGAATGGCTTCACCTATTTCTGAAATGCAGAACACTTCACAGCCATTTGGGACAGGCAGTGGAGAAGAATACATTTGCATCTAGTTTGAGACTTCAGAGTATTGGTCTTAATCCCTGTGAGTTCTGAGTCCTTAGCTAGATAGACCTTTGTCATTTTTCAGCAATGTCTTAAATGTGTGATAGTCGCTGGAGAGAACCTAGACCCAAGTACCGGTGAGGTCAGGACACGTTTTCTCTCCTGTCTCCCTTGCCCAGATTTTTGTGGTGTCCTGTTGATGTTCCCTTCAGAATAACTGCAGAACTTTTGCTCCTGCATCCCTAGCTTTTTCATGCGGTTGCACCTTTTGAGGGAGTGTGTTTATATGCCATGCATGACTATAAATGAATTTAGGACCTCTTTTTATATTTTCTAGTCAGAAACCATATTTGTTTGAATGGCACTTTCCTCCAGGTACTTAAAGTTAATTATCTGCATCCAGTAGGTGTAATCTGGCTGACAGGCTGGGCTTTGCAAATCCTGCAAACTCTCTGAAGTGTGCTAAAATGAGTTTATATAGATAACAAATGTGTGGTGGGTAGACAGATAAACTAGAACAGGCTGCAGCAGCTAAGACTGGGCAGAGAAGCAAAGTCTGTTAAAGAGGGGAAACTCTATCCTGTATTGCTCAGCCTGTCAATCTGAGAGCAGAAAAGGTAAGAACCACCTTCTCTGCGGACCGTGGGATGTATTTGGAAATCAAGGTCCTGATCTTGTAATGTGCTTCTAAGCTGTCAAGGTTCCTCCCCCACTCTGAACTCTAGGGTACAGATGTGGGGACCTGCATGAAAAACCTCCTAAGCTTATCTTTACCAGCTTAGGTCAAAACTTCCCCAAGGTACAAAATATTACACCCGTTATCCTTGGAATGGCCGCTACCACCACCAAACAATTACTGGTTACTGGGGAAGAGCTGTTTGGACGCGTCTGTCCCCCCAAAATACTTCCCAAAACCTTGCACCCCACTTCCTGGACAAGGTTTGGTAAAAAGCCTCACCAATTTGCCTAGGTGACTACAGACCCAGACCCTTGGATCTTAAGAACAATGAACAATCCTCCCAACACTTGCACCCCCCCTTTCCTGGGAAATGTTGGATAAAAAGCCTCACCAATTTGCATAGGTGACCACAGACCCAAACCCTTGGATCTGAGAACAATGAAAAAGCATTCAGTTTTTACAAGAAGACTTTTAATAAAAAATAGAAGTAAATAGAAATAAAGAAATCCCCCCTGTAAAATCAGGATGGTAGATATCTTACAGGGTAATTAGATTCAAAACATAGAGAACCCCTCTAGGCAAAACCTTAAGTTACAAAAAAGATACACAGACAGAAATAGTTATTCTATTCAGCACAGTTCTTTTCTCAGCCATTTAAAGAAATCATAATCTAACACGTACCTAGCTAGATTACTTACTAAAAGTTCTAAGACTCCATTCCTGGTCTATCCCCGGCAAAGACAGAATATAGACAGACACACAGACCCTTTGTTTCTCTCCCTCCTCCCAGCTTTTGAAAGTATCTTGTCTCCTCATTGGTCATTTTGGTCAGGTGCCAGCGAGGTTACCTTTAGCTTCTTAACCCTTTACAGGTGAGAGGAGCTTTCCCCTGGCCAGGAGGGATTTCAAAGGGGTTTACCCTTCCCTTTATATTTATGACATAAGCCCTGCAGACAAAGAGGGCCAGCCGCAGAAAGCTCATTTGATGTGTGACGCTCCCCCAAGGTACCCCGGGGGAGAAGACACCTCACCAGTACCTGTCCTGAGTATGAAGGAGTTTTGTCTGTGCCTGCTGTGGATCAGTTCCCTGAAACCACCAGGCTCTGGCCACATTAGACCTGCCTTCCAAGCCCCCACTGGCCTCGCTGTCACTGTACCGGTAGCAAAAGCCACCTGATGCCCCCCCGCCCCAAGCTTTCGGAGTGTTCCCTGAAGTGTCCAGCCCATTTTCTACTGATCACATGCAGAATGACCAGCCCTGCTGTTCCCAAAGGCGCAGGATGCACCCACATTTGGTTTAGCTCCACAGCACTGAGATATATTTATAGTGGAAAAAAATTAATTTATTATCAAAGGCTAGAGAATCAGGTGATAGTGAGTAAGGATATTGGAAACAAATGGCTATGTATAAAACAAAATCATAACATGCTTTCTAGAGACTAAATGTAACTAATAGGCTAAACTCTTGTCTAAAGAAATTTCTCTCACCCAAAGTTCCATTCAATGTTTTCAGCCAAAGCTGGCTGAGACCTTGCTTTCATGAATGCAAACTTCCTAGGTGCAGAATGACAAGGTGTCATTTTTGCCTTTTAGAAATCCCTCCAAAGTTCGTTGTCTTTATTTATAGACAGTCTAACTGCTGATGGCTTGTTGTTTTCCTGTGTACTCCTTTCCTGTAGATTTCACATCTCTTCATCATCAAGGTTTGACTTTGTGTGTGTAAATGGACATCCATTGTGTTAGCTTACGATGTTTAATTGACATCCTGATGGAGAGCTGGATCTTTTGCCTGACGGAACACCTGTTTTCCACCTCTGCTGGTGACTAATGCCTTAATACTGACTCTAAGAACATATTTTCAGTGTGTATATATACATAACTTCTGTGACCTAGTATCTGTACATCCATTTCACCATGATATTCATAACCAGTGTGGCACTGGCTTTCACTGGAGACCTTACTTGATGTTCTTTGGTGAACCAGAATGTACATACCAGAATCGGGTAGTTCTGTAACCCCCTTGCCGGTTGGGGTCACACCAAGATCAAGACCAAAGCTTGTTAGTTACTTGCCTGGAGTTGTTGATGGCAGATTGCTAAAGAGTGACCTCTCTTGTGATCCTGGTGGGTAGAGGGCTACTTGCAAGAGGCTATGAGAATACTTATTCCTGCCTAGGGAATACTTGTTTCAGAACTGGTGGGAAAGCTGTAAATATTTAGATACAAATGTCACTAAGCTGCGTGGAGAAGAAACTGTTCTACTGTGTGATGGCAGCTCTCTCTCTGTTCTGAGCCCAACTCTGTGAGCCTTAATCAAGCAATGGAAGTTTCATTTGTGGAATTTAGCTCTTGGGTATTAGGCTGCTGACTTAAATCAATCAGATGCTTGGGAATTGATGGGGAGTGGCTGAGGATTTCCTCTTCCTTCCCACACTGTCCAACCCCTGACATTGTCATGCAGTGGGCAGATTTTTTTTTTCCCTTGACAAGTGAAATACCAGTCAGCCAGGAAAGAAATGTTGAAGAGAGTGATAAGTGCTAGCTCCAAATGGTCTCCATCAGGGAGATAAATTATGTGGCCCCAAAGATTACTGCTTTGTGCTATAAAAATCGGGATCTGCATAAGAGGCTTTTCCTAGGGAGCTTTTCAGCAGCCTAAAGAAACTTCCCCTTTCTAGCAGGAGATGAGAGAGAGGACCCCCATCTGGTCCTCTTTCCACTGGGGAGCTGTGTTGCATAGAATTCCAATCAGCTGTGTGACCCCAGTGGTGCGGGGAGAGGAAAGGATCAAGCCCAGTCTCAGGAGTGGCTGAATGCCAGGAGAGGGGTGTTTACTGCCCCCTTCAGTTCCTCAACATCCCGGTGCAGAGCTGGGTTGTATTTTGTTCTTCTGCAGCAGGATCAACTTTCCCTGAACAAGCTGGCTTTCATATGCCAGTAGCCATGGCTTTGAGACCTTAAGCCACAGATATGGATGCAAAATTTGGTTCATAAATTTCTTCCTATATATACTGCTCGGTGAGCAGGCATTCTCCACAGTCTGCTCTGCAAACACAGTTTACATGCTGTATAGAATCCAAACTTGTCCCCTTTCTGGAGGTTGAATTTATTAATAATGAAATCAATAAAGTAAGTTCAGGTCTTTCATGCTCCCCAGGCTTGGCTGCTCCTTGAGTTTCTCCATCCAGACTGCTCAGCCCCCACACTAGATCCTCTTTCCCTGAAGAGCCCCTTCCATCTCCCTTATATTCAGGTGGAGTAAGGAGCTGTTTACTTTGGTGAGTCTGCAGAATCTGCTTAACTCTTTACTACCTGGACCAGTAACTGCTAACAGAGTGGGTGTTTACCTGAAACACTGTCCACTTCTTACAATCACAGAGTTACAACTTGTCAGCTGTAAAATGGATTTTCTGTATGCCTAAATACAGAAACTGGATTATAATTCAAGTAATGACTATTTGCATAGACTTTGGATCTGGCCCATATTGGGTGCCTCTAGAAGAGTAATGACATGTCAGAGCACCCTCTGCTTCTAGTGCCAGCTGCATAAATCTCTCTAATAGAGGAAACATCACTCAAGTAGTATTTTCTAGCCTTCTGTTTATTGCTTTTTTTCCCTTTGTACATCTGTCAATTAATTAAAAAACCAACAACCCAAGTTCTGAAATTCCCAGTCACAAGTCACCAGAAACTGCCTATTTACATTTAATATCAACTTAGAGAAATTGAGTATTTAAATAACTTACCTAAAATACATTTTTTAGAGCAAACCAGAAACAATGATTTCTAGGAACTACGCTTTGCTTTATGAGCAGTTGTATCTCATGGCAGACATAGAAGAAATACTCTGGTGTTAGTACTTCAGAACACTTAATGTTACAGGCCTGGGGTCTCTGGATCCATTGTCACTTTGGAGGAGTGCCTTGAAGGGACAGGTGTCCATGCACATAGGCCTGGTTCCAGGATCACACTCTGGAAATGTAAATAAGTTACCCATTGTAACTTTAATACCTCTCAGGAAACGGAAGCAATATTAATTGAAGGCATCCATTAGAGAGAAGAAAGGTGGAGTAAGCTTCCAAATGGCATTGTTTTGTGTGACACCAGAGCATGTAGTGGCGTGTTTGATAGCACTTAGAGACCCTCCTGACCTAGCTACCATCAAAGGGAGTTTATTACTCGAGGGAGCTGCATGGACTAATTTATGCCAGAATTTAGATTTGATTTAGAGAAGAAATTTTTTTTTTATGTATTGGGGAGTGAGGGGCAAATACTGAACACTAGGGCCTCTCCAGGAAAATCTTAAGATGCCAAATCAGTTTCCTCTGATGTAGAGAGATTTTTAAAGATCTTTTTGAAACAAACATTGAATGCCAAACATGAGCTGAGGTGGATTCTGTGCTGGGATAACTTACATCACTGTACATAAAACAGTAATAAGTAAATTAATTGTCTGTCTTATATATTTTCTTTCTTCTTCTATCTTTGTTTAGCTCTTTCTTTGTCATTTTTGTGTCTGTCTCTCTCTCTCTCTTCCAATAGTTACTTGGATTCTGTTTTTTGCAGGCTTTTTTTTTTTTTTTTTTTAAACCTTTCAGGACAGTTTGTGGATAGGTTGGTGGATTGGAAACTTCTGCCAAAATTTACTGATGTGGGTGTCTAAAGTTAGACTCGTAAAGCCATATGTAGGCACCTGAATAGAAGTGGTCTGATTTTTATTTTATTTTTATTTTTTTAAAAGTGCTGAGCACCTGTAGCTCCTAGTTACATCAGTGGGATTTGTGGGTGCCTAAGTCAAACCATTCTTATGTAGGTGCCTAAATATGCCTTTTAGTTGTGGGTGACCCGGGTTAGAAAGCTTTGCCTTTGGTAACTAATGCCGTATTAGAACATCATCTAGTAGCCACTCACAGGAGCTGTGCCTGATTAGTAAATAACGTAAATGGCTGAATCTGCATGTTTCACCCAGTTGGGTCTGAGTGTTTAGACTCACTTTCTGCAAAACCACAGAACTCCTTTGAACTTTCCAAGTGGAGAGAGATCCACTCCTTGTCCCCTGTAGAAATAACCTTTTCTGACTCCTGTGAAATTTGCTTGGGAATCTTGCCTTTCCTTGTGTGCTGCTGGCAATCTTAGCACAGACACAAGATGTGGGAGGTTAAGCCCATGTTGGTTAGAAAACAGAACGTGGCTTCCTAAAAATGTAATGGCCCAGATCTTATCCCAGTTCTGGTGCAGCTTGTGAACTTTCCTTGGTGGGTGGTCAGTGAGGAGGGAAGAGGGGGGACTTCGAGCCATATGTATCTCAGGGGCACAGCTTCTAAAAATTGTGCAGGGGAATGGCTCCTCTTTCTTGGGAATCCCTTTGCCTCGGCCATCCTGGCATGAGCCATGCTGCCATTACATCCCCCAGTGGGTCTGGGCCAGCCCCTGACCTCTCCATCAAGTCCCCTGTGATGGAGTCAGCAGTAACTCCATTGGGCGTTCTCTTGTGGCTTTAACAATGGTAGTCCCATGGAGTCGCTCTCCTTAGGCAACCCACTAAAGCAACAGAGCTCGGATGCTAGGGAGGCTTTCGGTGAGCTCTGTGGGAAGGGGATGGAGTTGCATTGGACCCCCTCCCATTCCTCTGGTGGTTTTAAGAGTGGGATTTTTGCTCACCCTCTCCACCCCCTCCCACTATGCTGTGAAGTGGGATGGAAGGGTGGAATCATCACCTTCCCAAGAGTGAGGGCGTGGGAGAGTTTCTGTCTTGTTCCCCGTAAAGGCTGAGGAATATCTATCTGGCTAGAAATATTCATGAGTGATTACATTGTCTTCTCCTCCCTTCATGGAATTCAGTTTCCAGTGCTCCTTGGTCCTTCCCTTTGAGAGAGGCAAGCACAGAGGAACTCCGAGGAGGTTAACACCTGGCTTTCTGGAATAAGATATTAAAAATGGCGTGCTGAATGGAAAGCCTGGGTTTGTGGGCATTGGAATGGAGCCGGGGAACAGCTTTAAACGAACGTTTCCTGTTGGCCTCATGTGCCATCGCTCGAAGGCGTGCTTGCTTTGTACCCTGTCTCTTTTTTTTTAAATCTGAGTAGGACTAATGATGCTTTCATCCAGGCTACTTTTCCATTTAGCCTAGCACGATAGTTTAAGATCTTAGTTTACTAGATAATTGAGTTTCTGTTCTTAATTATTTCAGGCCTGCAAGTTGCTCTCTTGATAATGAAGAGCAGGAGCAGAACCCTAGAATTTAGTAAGCTCCTAAGGCAATCATTTTATAGTGAGATCATTTCCCCCCCCCCCCCCCCCGCCCGGTTAATTTTAACAACGTCCTGAATAGTGGTGTTCTGGGACTTTCAGATGCCTCTAGGACACGGTGTGTTTGTGTAATTAAAATACATATGTTGTGTATGCACACCTGTAAATCAAACTCCATGTTCTTGAAGGTATAATTTAAAATGGGCATGGGCTATTGTTGAGTAGAGAAACATAAAATCAGTTTACTTATGTCTTTCTTTACAGCCTCATTAAAAATGCTTTTTATAGCACTGTCATATTTTTTGGCAATTGTGTGCCCAACTTTGCAAGACTTGAATAAGAATCCAGCGTCAGACAGCCCTGCAAAAGAGAAGATAGTAAGGGATAATAAATATCCCATGTGGTAGCCATACTGTCCCGATTTTAATCACCTGTTCAGTGAGGTTGGTTTATAATTTAGATCTTTTTAATTAGGTTTTAAAAAAACAGATAAATGGGCACTTGACCTGTTTTCTGAACAGCTGCATTTCCCTTCTCGCAATGTCAAGCATTAATAGTCAGTGACAGATACTGAGTCCCTTTCTCATGTGGTTTAAATAACTTTTTATTAAAAATAAAATACTGCCCTGGCAAGAGGAAAAATATCCAAACATAAGTTGTTAAAAGTGTGAGCCAGGTTTGTGTCTCTGACTAGTCACACTAAAGTATTCAGAAGAAGAATGCTCTCCTTTTGTGCGGGGTTGGTAGTAAAAACAAGACCCATAAAGGAATTGACGAGAGCCACCAGGAATTCCAAAGCACCAGAACTTGGTGCAGTGCCCCGACGCTGTGTACAAAACCCTCCTTGGCCTGTTGTCTGTGAAGGCTGTTGCAGTGTAACATTGTTCAACTTTTAGGGCCAGATGCTCATCTTGTAGCCTATGCGTAAACCAGGAGTATTTTCGGTGCGGTTACTGTAGCTCTAGGCCATGGTGCTGCAATTAGATGTGGATGGACAGATGGATGTTGGTGCCCCTGTAAGCCCTGTGGAAATTAGTGGTCTGTCTGCCTGTCTCTGGTGGCAGGATTGGGGCCGTACTGTGCTGTGACCGAGATCAGAATTTGGTCCTTAAGCCCTTAATAAGAATTTTGCATCAACTGCATGGAGATGATGGGGCTACTGTAGCCCCTGCTATGCTAAACACTTCTCCATGGATGCAGCTCGCTCTCTCAACGAGAATTCGAATGGCGTGCTGAACAGCAGTTGATTGAAGAGTGAATTTTAAAATTCCTGTGTCAAAGTGGGGGAAGTGATGGTGGAGATGGCTGCAGCTCTAGAAATGCCGTAGTTTTGTTTGCCGTGACTGTGTGCAAAATGACTGGAGCGTTTACGCTGCTGTTCCCCAAGATGGCATAAATGCCACAGCACTGTAACGTTCCTTCATCTATAGACACATCTACCTACCTATGGGGCCAGATCCTGCAGCCCCATAGCCACATGTCTAGTGTTCTGCAGGCTCAGGCGTGCACACCTAATATTGTCCAGCTAGAAATAGAAAAAGATGAAAAGAAGATCAATACATGAACGTCTAAATGTGTTTTTAAATAAACCTGTCAGGGTAACTTGCTAGAGATTTTTCTCTCCACACGAAATTGTAATGATCTATAACAAAGGGAAGAGCTCATTTGCAGTGGCTGAGAATGGCATTAAAAGGCGCAGTGGTTTGAAACTAAAAAAAGGAAAAATGTTGCTTGGAAGATAAAACAATCTGAACTGTAAGGACCATTAAGCAATGGAATGATCTTAACTATCTCCCTAGTTAGGAGCCATCACTGGAGATATTTAAGAGTTAGATAAAATACTTGTGGTAGCAAATTTGTAGGGGGTTGGGTTGGATGACCCATGGGACTTTTTACCCCCTTTCATGTAGGTCTCCAGGAATATGCAGTAATATATTAAATGCGTATCTGGGTCTGACCTTACGCTTGTCATATGTTGCCAGATGTTCATCCCCTCACATCAGTACATTGTTGAATGAGCGGTTCTTGATCCAGACTTGTGTAAACAGCATTTTATGCAACATCAATAATACAATGGTCTTCTGTAGCCCACGCAATTTGTACAGCACCTCCCTCAATGGAATCATGGCCCACGGCGAGGGGTCCCCTGCAGTAGAAATAATAGAGGGTCTCCAAACTCTTCCCAAACCAGCCTTAACAGCTGTGAGGTGGAAAAATAGTTGGTTCACCTAGAAAATGGGGATACTAAGGAAGTTGACAGAAGAGTTTTCAGTGGCACAGAAAGCCCTTAAATGCTCAGTTCCCGTTGACTCCAACACTCCTTCCCCCAATTGACTTGTTCTATATTACACAGCAAGACTGTGCCTGTCAAGAATAGTACCCGAGAGTGCCTAACTCTGTCCCATGCTGTAGCCACTAAACTATACCCCCACCCTTTGGGCTGTAAATAGCAAAGCCCTAAACCTTCGCGCATCTCACTCTGAAGTTTCTGTCCTGCCCTTATTGACCTCCAGGATAGCTAATGTTGTTGGCTCCCACCAGACAAAATTTTGGGTCATTCAAATTAACTTCCAGCCTTTCCCCTTTGTGTTCGCTTTCATGCGGGATACATGTGTCATTTGCTTAAAAGTAAAAACAAAAAAACAAAAAAAAAACAACCCAATTCGAGATATGAAATAGCTCAGCTGATCACAGTGAGGAGGGGAGGTGCCTAGATGACATTGCTGGTTTCCATTCATTTCTCTCCCTCTCTTGCACAATTCTCTTCAATGCTAGATCTTAGAGATTTTTCTGTATTAGTATCAACTCCGTTTTGTTGGACATTAGAGCACTAACTTACACCCTGGTTTTAATGAACGAATGTATTAGAGCTAAGCCTTGTGTTAGCAGTACACTGAAAGCTATGCGGTAGAGTTAAACATATCGTGCTATGTACTTTGGGTTGCAAATTGACAGGGATTTAATTCTAAACCACCTTTATAAAAGTGCCTTTATGTAACAGCTTGTTTTAATCATATATTTTTTCATATTTCATTCAAATATTTTATTTCATAATATTTTAGTTCTTTAGGCAATTTTACAGTCCGTTAGTTTTCTGCACATACAATAAATGTCATTGTGTTCCCATGAAGTAATCAATCCTACATGTCATTAATACGCTTGCATGATATTACTACTTTAATAAGCCTCAGTTTTAATATAATGTGCAATATCTGTGTTAGTAAAAATCTTCCCTGTGCATAAAACGTGCATTGGCAATGAAATGTGTCAAATCCCCTTTTATAGTGGAGGAAAATGTTTCAATTTTCGTTGAATCTCTCTCCCTTTTTTTTAATCTCCTCTTAGGAAAGTGGAAGATCACGGTTTACATTAATATTTATCTTGTTCTTTAATCATTTTTTTTCAGAAGTGATTTTTGACACTTTTCCGTGATTAGTTGAAAAGTGAATATAGTAGTGATATTAAAGGAAGAACCCAACAAATATAAGGATGATTAATCCTCGGATCAGAGTGATAATTTACTCAAGTAATGGCAAAATCAATCAGAACTTGCTTCATTTCCATTTAAAAAAACACATCCTACAGGCTAAACTTGAAACCACTCTTGTGAAACGAGTGGAACTGTTATGTATGACTTTATTAAGATTGCAGGATCTTTGGGCCAGGGACTGCATCTTGGTACTGTGTTCGTCAAGTGCGTAGCGCAGTGGGAATCTAATCCTTGCTTGACAGCCTCTAGACGCTACTGCAGTACAAGTAATTAATAAGTAAGACTTTTTTCTGGGAGATGAAGTCAAAGGTTCTCATTGACTTCAGTGGTGGTTGGATTTGGGTCTCTGCACCTCAAGTTGCTTTTTAACAGACAATTAAGTGCTGTGTACCCACCCCGTATTCTAAACCGCAGCAGTGGATTAGATGATTTTTATGATCAAGGCTTTTGATTCTGATAGGAGCTGTTTGTTCTGTTTGCTCTTGTGTGCCTGCAAATGGCTGTTGGAACATAGTTGAGTTAGAGTGAGGGGCGTGGGTGCGTGTGCACAAGTAGATACGAATGTACACACACACACTTATTTATATAGACCTACCAAAGTGACTTGGTTTTGCCAGCCTCAAGCAGTCATAAAATCATGAGACTTAAACTCCCCCCTCCCCCCCCCCCCCGCGCCCCAATGATTTAATGAGCTAAAAGTATTGAGTTCTTTTTGTATCACACGCCCCTAGGAGCTGGGGCTTCTCCAGAATGCCCAAATCGCATGGGCCTCCCGATTAAACTAAGAGACATGGCACCACCAAGGAGGAGTGTTCTAAATATTTGGCTGGGGATACTGCAAGGGACTGTACTTCTCGAGAGTAGGGGCTCAGCCTTTTCCAAAAATCAGGCTCCCCAGGAATGAGGTATCTGAAATGACTCGTTCCTTGGAAACCGGGGGCATCTATTAAATGGTTTTCTGCTCCGGGCATTGCAGTACAAGGCTGCCCAGCACGTGAGTACTGGTTTTCATAGACTGTGTTGTATGCGCGGCTCCGCCTGGACTTTTGCAAGTAGGCCCTGATCCTGCAGTTACGTGTGTGGAGCCCACTGACGCTCTTATGCTGCTCCATGTAGGCGTCAGGGTCCATCCACACACATCCTGTTGCCTTCATGGGGCTGGCATGAGCTAGGCAAGCAGGATTTGGCCTGTAATAATGCTAACACAGTAGGAAAAACACTATATTTGAATAGTCTTCTCTTAGCTGAAAAATAATTGGCTTGTCCTAAGCCCATTCCTGTTAAGGCTGTGGGCTTGGACGGCGGGGGAACACATGCAAACAAGGTAACGCTGGGATTTGTATATTCAGTGATACGCATTACCCCAGTCACACAAACTCCCCTCTATCCAATCTTCGCTCCTCTTTCCTGTCAAACCCCTCATTTTCCCTGAATCCTCAACCCCGATCTGGTTCTCTCCTGTCTCTGGCTCCTTCCACCTATGACAAGCTCCCGGCATGCCCACGGCCATAGAGATGTGAGCAGAATGATGCTCTAACATCACTTTGCCCAACCCAACTGTAGCTATGTCGCTAGGGCAAAGCAGGATGGGGGCCTATGCTTTAAGCAGGGTTTTGGTGACCACTATCCTCGGATGGTGGGGTTCCCCTCCAACTATATCCACCTTGCCTAGAATACCTCTTCCCTCAGCTCTGCAGCTGCTTGGAAGTCCAGTAGGGGATGCACAAAATCGAGAGCGTCGCAGGTAAATCAGGAAGCTGAATCGATCTGCCTGAAGCAATTACTGCAATGGCACCAGACTATAGAGCGGATTTCCTCTTCCACGTGCTAAGGCCAGCTTCTAACGCTCTCATCTCCACACACAGGGGCAGATCTGCAAGTGTGTGTCCCAAAGGGCTCAACCTGCTGCTCAAGGAAAATGGAGGAGAAGTATCAGGCAACGGCCCGTTTGACCATGGAGCAGCTCCTCCAGTCTGCCAGCATGGAGCTGAAGTTCCTCATAATTCAAAACGCCGCCGTCTTCCAAGGTAAGCGTTTGGAACGACTTTCCCTTGCCCGGCCCTCAGGGCGCGTTATGGCACCCCTGGGTGCTCAGCTTCAGGAATAATGATTAAAGCTGAATGGGACCTTTTGCCTCTGAGCTCTGCTAGTAGCAGTCCTTGCTGCATCAGGAAAGAGCAGTGTCTTACCCTAAAGGAGGAGGTGGGGGATATCAGCGGGGCACTGGCTGCTTCCCTGACCTGGGCCAGCACCCGCCTTGCCCGTCAACCCTGCAGCTTGGAGCGTGCTAGCCGCAGCATTCTGCGTGGGGGATGGGCAGAGAGAAGGGGGTCCTCGTGGCCCCCCTCTCTTTCCCGCCCCCCTTTAGTGCCAGTGGAGGACAAGTCATGTAACTCTTGCCTAGTTAGGGCACCTCACTGATGTAGTTCTTCTCAATGGTGCTAGGGAAAGATTTGTGGCGCTAAAGAGCTGGGAGAAGGTAGTCGTCTTCAACATGCCTTGTTACACCTGTTCCCACGACCCGGAAGGGATACGTCCAATAGCCTCTCTTTGAGGTGGAGTCTCTTTCAGCGAGATCCTTGCTCCGTTCTTTGGGCCCTGGAAGTGCAACCGTTTAGTGCTTCTGAGGCTTTGCTGCTGTGTTCAGGGATCTCTCTTTGATAGTGACTGAAGCATGAAATAAATGCTCACGCGGCTTAGTCTGGGCTGTGCCTTGTTGCCGTGCTGCAGTAGCTACGTGGTCAAAGCACTGTCGGTTTTCAGTGCCTGGCTAATTAATTCATTGTGACAATCTGCTGGGGAAACAGTTTCTTTCTGAACTTTCACGGCGTGAGGTCTCGAACGATCAAGCAGCACAGGCCCCAGATGTGACAGTTACCACATGTGGAATAATTCACTATTGCCAGCGAGAAATGACCAGGCCCAGTAGCCGATGTCTGAAAGAGCTACAGGCTTCTGTGCTCCGTTGCTGTTGGCTTAGTGGAGGAAGCGTTATGTAGCTTGCAGATAAACAGCATTTTGAGCCCCAAAAAGCTACGAAAGGGGCTTCCTTGCCAGTGTGTCTTAATTTTGTTTTAAATCCCCTTTGTCAGATGCTTTGTGCCCTCTGGTTCCTGCCCCTTCCATAGGAAGGGTGACTCAGAGCACTTTTGACCTTTAGGCGGGGTTGGGGTTAGAGGGGCAATCAGCCGAGGACCCCCCCAGCGCTGGTGCTGGAGGAAGAATCTTGCAATGTTGGAGCAGATTTTGGTGGGAGATGAGGTGGGGAGCATTGTGCGTGGCCCGAGAGATTACCCTGGGGTAATATGGAAGAGTGGTGGAAGTTTTCTTCGTTGCTAACCCCTGTTCGGTGTGGAGAGGGGGTTAGGATGAATGGCTAGGAACTGGCTTCTCTGAGGCACATCTTCTCCACTTTCCAATCCAAATGGGCTGCTCCATACTAGATTCGGTTTTCGCTTCCGAACCTCGGTAAAATTATAAATAGCCTCTAGTTTGTAAAGCGTAAGGGCTCTTCTGCGGCTAATATAGAAGTTGCCCCTGGACCAAGAGGACAGGAGGAGACTATCCCAGGTGTTTCCTTGGTTCTTGTATTGCCTGTGGCTTTTGTGGCAGTGATTTCTGATGTGGCAGGTTGGGACCTGTGCACAGGTCCCCTAACCAGGTTTGTTTCCAGAACTGTATTTAGATGATGCTAGAGGCGCACCAGCCAGGATGGCCCTGTTTGACACTTTCGTAATAACTTTCCTCTGAGGGTCCCAACGTACTTCAACAGCTTTAACTACTAACGCTGAACGGTGCTCCTCTGACCCTATGCAAATAAGTACTGTATTATTCTGACCTGACAGATGGGTAAACTGAGGCACACAGAGCAGAAACAATTTGCCCAAGATCACAAAGCAAGTCCGTAGCAAGGTCGTTATTCCTGACTCCCAGTCTCTGGCCAGAACCACTAACAAACACAGTAATTTCAAAGGAGTAAAAAGAGATTTGATCATCCCTCTGATCAAAACAGTGGGTACAGATTCTAAGACCAAACATCTTTCTGTGGCGTGCAAATCAGTTAAAAATCCCTTTGTTTAGAACTAAACAAGCTGTTACTTGTACAGTTCTTTCAGTATAGTACTTCATAAACCCATCATTAAAGTGTGTGATAATTTTGCCCATACCTAATTCAGGCTGTAGTCCAGAATGAAAGTCTCATTGAGGTAGCTAAATACTGTCTCTGCCCATGGGACTAGCGTGTTGCTCTGTTCAGTTACCCATGTTTTTTCCCCATCTTTAATTTGATGATATGTTGTTTTCTCAGCAAAACTGACCTCTGATAAACACATTTCATTGCTAGAGAATGGCAATTGGTACAGTCATTTATGTTTGCAATTGCTCTTCATGGGCTGTCGTCAAGAAAAATAGTTTTTTCCATGGCTAATGTGAGATGAAATGATTGCGCGAATGATGACCAACATAGTATTGGTATTAAATCATTCTAACTGAATAACTTTTGTGCTATATTTAAAAAAAAAAAAAAAAAAAAAGGATGAGCAATCAAGCATTTTCCCAGCATGCTAGTATTCTTTGCAGAGTAATCTGCTAACGACAGGCATCTCGTTTATTTTTGACCACGTCTTGCTAAGGGCCAGATCCAAAGCTTAGTGAAGTCAATGGGAGTCTGTAATGAACTTCCGATCAGACCTGAACATAAGCCCTGCTCCGATCCAGTACTTGGCTTGTCAGTGCATGTGCCACACTCCTTACTTCTCTGAAAAAATAAATGGATAGAAGGGTTTCTGGAGCCTTTTAAATGAGGCTGTATTTTATGAGTGCTAAACAGAATAAAGTAAACCTCCTGGGAGAATGAGATGACGTGTACAGGAGGAATGCAAAGCATAGTCAGAAATGGTGCATAGCTAATTAATAGGACTGGCTGGAAAACAAGAATTTCCTCTCCTGACAAATTTTGAGATTTTAGAATCTGCTTTCATTCTGGGTTGGAATGGAACCGAGATCTTTCAAAAAATTTTCAGAGAGAGAAAAAGAGCAAGCAAGAGAGAGAGACACTGACTGCTTGGCTGACCTTTCTTCTACCCCTCTCCTCCAAGAAAAGCTGATAGGCGAGCAGCGAGGAGATTCATCTGGACAAGTGGAAGATCCACCTCTGGATCAGGCAGAGTAGGGACTTGGGTGTGGGAGACCTGGGTTCTAGGTGATTTCCCTAACCACTGTGCTATGGGCTATTCTGGGAGGTGTCTCTCTTTCATTTGGACCAGAAATTTCATCCTGGATCTGCAAAACCATCATGAAGAAAGTTCAGCTGAAATTGACACGGATCTGTGAAAAGTTTTAATTTCAGTGAATCGACGTTTCCTGATGAGAAAACGTTTTGCTGAAAAATTCCCAACTAGCTCCACTAATGAAACTAATCACTGCTAGAGCAGAGCTCTGGTGATCCCATTATCAAAGGGTGAATTTCAAGCTGGAGTCCAAGAGCAGCTCAGTTTAATTAGCTCTGTATAAATTATTTTGGACTCAAAGAAAACCGATTTACCAATGTTAAAATTGGGTTCTTTACTTGCCTTTGGATTTAAAAGCTGATATACATTTTATTTATTTATTTAAAGTAGAACATGGGTCTCCATTCCTTTAAAAATATTTTGGTTGGTGAAGCACCAAAGGTTGTGTGAGCTGCAAAAAGTGGGCCTCGACTCCATGTACGGACTTGTAGGCCAAAGAAGCCATATAAAGGCTGGCTCTGTCTCGGGCAGGAAGCTGTGGAGGTGATGGGGAAGAGAGAAGTTTTTCCCAGTCTTTTCTAGGGTTGTAGTGCTTAGTGCAAGAGATTTTTTTTAAACTTCCCCCCCCCACCCCCACCCCCTTCTCACCTTCTGATTCCCAGTCACAGCTGTGCAATGTGTCTGGAGAATCTGCCATGGGATGGGTGTGAAAGAACAGAGATGGTGGGTTGTCCTGCTCCTGGTGTTGATTACTCCACGGGCTTTAGGCCTGATTTTTTGGGTGTTGTTTAGGCACCTGAAGGTGCAGATACATCTCTAGGGGCTCGGTAAAATCCACTATGTGCCTATCGGCATCTTTAGGCATCTAAATACCACTTTAAAATCTGTATCTACAATCTTTGTATCTACTTGGTCCAAAGTGGATTTGGGGGGTGGGGAAGAGGAGGGTTCCATGACTCTACGAGCTGTGGGTTTTCAAGAAAAAACCCAGCATTGTGAGATTTGCAATACAATTGTGAGAGCTGGCAACACAGTTAAAAGAAAAAGCTGAAGTAATGTGTAGAGGTGGCTTTAAAAAAAAGTTATTCTGAAAAACTGTCCCTTGTCCTCGTCAATTACTTTGACAAAATATCACAGATTCCATGGGTCTGACCCGCGTGTCTCCTGGGAATGGTGTGCTGGGAGGAAATAATTGTGCTCTTGCCTGAAGCAGTGTAATATGTAGGTATGGGAACACATCCTGCCCACTCACAAAGAAGAAGAAACCCTTCAGAGTTCATTTTAATATTTTTAGCCTGACATCTGAAGGGACTGTTAGCCTGACAAACAGTATCTAGCCCAGATGTTATTATTTCGCACTAAATTTAATTTCTTCCTGCTGAAGCTCTAGCAGCTTCTCTGCTGATAAAGATTGGGGAAATTGTCTGGCATTCACAAAAATCTCATCCAGGCATACCTGTTATAGTGTTCACTTAGCAAAATTTATTAGATTATTAGAGTTTTAGACCCTTGAGCTCTTCCTTTATTGCAGTTCTAAGAAAACACAGCAAAAAAAAAAAACCCCAAAAAACCCAGAGCAAAAAAACAATCTTCACCAAATTTAAGTGGTACAATTAGGCCCTGGTCTTGTCTTACAGGCATTTTTAAAATTATGGAGGTGATTTAAATTGTGTTTGTTACCTTAGAAACTTGCTGGGTTTGACCGCTTTAAAATTGAATGGAGCTAGCATCCACTGTGGTATATTCGTGTTCTAGGATTTGTAATGGCAGATTACATACAAAGCAGGATTGTGCTGTGTTATCTGTTACCAAGCACATGTAGACCCTGTGGCTCAGATTCTCAGCTGGTGCAAGTCATTGTTTCTTCATTGTAGTCAACACACACTAGCTCAGGGCTTGGTCCAGTGTGTTTCAGGCTGCTTTTATTGTCGCACTACGATCTGCATATTCTAGATCTGACGGCTAATGCCGTGATGGTTCTATGAATTGCTTGGTGCTTTCCCTCTCCTCTGGCTTCCTGACCTGTGGGTTTCAGGTTCCTCTCAGGCCTGGTCTACAGTACGCGGTTATTTCGGAATTAGCCGAGTTACCGCTAAATAAAACTGTCCACACGACCAAACCAGTTTTTTCCATTTAAAGGGCTCTTTATTCCAATTTCTGTACTCCACCTCGGCAAGTGGAGTAGCGCTAAAATCGAGATCGCAGTTCTGGGTTACAGGTACTGTGGATGCAATTTGACGATATTGACCTCTGGGAGCTATCCCAGAATGCTCCCTTGTGACCGCTCTGGACAACACTCTGAACTCCGATGCACTAGCCAGGTAGGCAGTAAAAGCCCCGGGAACTTTTGAATTTTCTGTTTGGTCACCACCATCACAGGCGACCATCAGCACAGTCCACCATCACAGGCGAGCTCCAGCATGGTCCGAACGGGAGGTACTAGATCTCATTGCATGTTGGGGAGACTAATCTGTTATGGCAGAACTACGTTCCAAAAAAAGGAACACAGATATGTACGCTCAAGTCTCCAGGGCCATGACAGAAAGAGGCTACTCCAGGGACACAGAACAGTGTCGTACAAAAATCAAGGAGCTCAGGCAAGTGTACCAAAAAGCCAGGGAGGCGAATGGGTGCTCTGGGTCACAGCCCCATACATGCCACTTTTACCATGAGCTGCATGCATTTATGGGGGGTGATGACACCACTACCCCACCACTGTCCGTGGACACCTGCAAAGGGGAAGTAGCACGGAGTGAGGAGGATGAGTTTTTGGAGGACGAAGAGGAGGACAGTGCACATGCGGCAAGTGGGGAATCTGTTTTTCCCCCTAGCTAGGAACTATTCTTAACGCTGGAGCCAATAGCTTCCCCCTACTCCCAAAGCATGCTCTCGGACCATGACACTGGAGAAGGCACTTCTGGTGAGTGAGAGCTTGATCGGAGCCACTCAGTGGGGGGAAACCCACCTGCGCTGGGCTGTTCACATTTAGTTTAAAGGGCTCATCCCTGCTCAGAGCCTCATCGGAGCCCCGCGGGGTGTGTGTGTGTGTGTGGGGGGAGAATGTTGTGTGAAGCGATCATCCCAGAGAGCCTGTAGGCTGCCTGCAAGCTGAATTCTGTTGCCCAGCTGTGTGTGATGGCTTACTCACACCAAAGTGGCAGGCACTTCAGTATAAGAGGCAAAATGCGACCTTGTACAGAAAGAATATGTGTTGTGTACTATGAATTGCCTGTTTCACTGAGAAACAGTGTCCCCTTTGTTCTCTAAAATGTATCTTTTAAAATACTACCCTCCTGCAGCAGGTGCAAATTTTTCAACGTGGCTCCTATCTACTCCATCCCAGAGGCTGGTCCAGACTAGAAGGCGGAAAAAATGAACTCGGGATGACATGTTCGCCGAACTCATGCAGTCCTCCCGTACTGATAAGGCCCAGTTGAATGCATGGAGGCAAACAATTGTAGAGTTGCATAAAGCGTTACATGAATAAGAAGAGAGGAGGGACGCGCGCGATGAGAGCAGGCAGGATGCTATGGTCAAGCTCATGGGGGAGCGAACTGACATTCTCCACTGTATGGTGGATCTAATGTGGGAAAGGCAGCAAGACCACAGACTGCTGCTGTAGCTCCTGTATAACAGCACTCCCTCCTCCCCAAGTTCCATAGCCTCCTCACCCAGACGCCCAAGAACATGTGGGGGGGGGGGCTATGGGGACCCATACAGTCAACCCCAGAGGATTGCACAAGCAGCAGAAAGCTGGCATATCCTAGATTTTGATTTGGTTTCTGGACTTGTCCTTCCCTCCTCCTCCACCCTCCTAACCTTCTAATCGTCCTGTTGTCTGGCTGTGCGAAACTGGCTGCCAGGCAAGTTGCCTCAACCTCCCACCCTGCCATAAATGTCTCCCCCTTACTCTCACAGATATTGTGAAGCATACAACAAGCAGCAATTACAATTGGAATATTGGTTGTGCTGAGATCTAACCGAGTCAGTAAACTGCGCCAGCGCGCTTTCAAATGTCCAAAAGCACATGCTACCACCATTCTGCACTTGCTCAGCCTATAGTTGAACTGCTCCTTAACACTGTCCAGGGTGCCTGTGTACGGCTTCATGAGCCAGGGCATTAAAGGGTAGGCTGGGTCCCCGAGGATAACTATAGGCATTTCAACATCCCCAACAGTAATCTTCTGGTCTGGGAAGTAAGTCCCTTCCTGCAGCTGTTCAAACAGACCAGGGTTCCTGAAGATGCGAGCATCATGCACCTTTCCCGGCCATCCCACGTTGATGTCAGTGAAAAGTCCCTTGTGGGCTTGCAGCACCATGGAAAAGTACCCCTCGCAGTTTACGTACTGGCCGCCCCAGTGTTCCGGGGCCAAGATAGGGATATGCATTCTGTCTATCGCCCCGCCGCAGTTAGGGAACCCCAGCACATTAAAGCCATCCACAAAGGTCTGCACGTTTCCCAAAGTCACTACCCTGGATAGCAGCTGGTCAATGATTGCTTTGGCCATTTGCAGCACAGCAGCCCCCACAGTAGATTTCCCCACTCCAAACTGATTCCCGACTGACCGGTAGCTGTCAGGCGTTGCAAGCTTCTACAGGGCTATGGCCATTTGCTTCTCAACTGTGAGGGCTCCTCTCATTTTGGGGTGTTTGCGCTTCAGGGCAGGGGACAGCAAGTCACAAAGTTCCATGAAAGTGGCCTTTCGCATACAAAAGTTTCTTAGCCACTGGGAGTCATCCCATACCCGCAACACTTTGCGGTCCCACCAGTCTGTGCTTGTTTCCCGGGCCCAGAATAGGCGTTCCACGGCATGAACCTGGCCCAACAGCACCATGATCTCCCAATTGCCCCATGCTGTGTCGTTTGTGTCCATATCCTCATCAGTATAGTAATCGCGCTGTCGTCACTTCCTCGCCTGGTTTTGCAGGTACTGCACATGCTGCTGGATAATGCGCGAGGTATTTAGATAAGCTGTTAACAGCAGGAGAGTGGGTTTGTGTGTGTGTGTGTGGGGGGGAGAGAAAACCTGGATTTGTGCTGGAAATGGCCCAACTTGATTATCATACACATTGTAAGGAGAGTGATCACTTTAGATAAGCTATTGCCAGCAGGAGAGTGGGGTGGGGGGAGGTATTTTTTCATGCTTTGTGTGTATAAAAAGATCTTCTACACTTTCCACAGTATGCATCCGATGAAGTGAGCTGTAGCTCACGAAAGCTCATGCTCAAATAAATTGGTTAGTCTCTAAGGTGCCACAAGTCCTCCTTTTCTTTTTGAGGTATTTACAATGGTCAGAACTGCAGCGGAGATCTGATCGGGCTCCAGGGCTATGGCGCCTGCCGGGGTAATCCTGGAAAAAGGGCGCGAAAGGTAGGGGAGCAGAGCAGCAGCGGAAGCTGTGCCGTTTGGTTCACGGTAGCCGAACAAAGGCTGAAAATGGCTGTCTTCTGTGGCTTTCACAGAGGTGGGAGCCCAGGACAGACAACGTGGAGAAGCTCGGAAGCGTGGCAATAGCGGGAGAGCAGAGTTGGTGGTGGAAGCTGTGCTGTTCGGTTCACGATGGCCGAGCAGAGTTGAGTTGGAGAGGTGGATTCATCGTAGCGGGAGAGCAGCGGTGCACCGTCTGCTGAAAGCAGTATGGCGTCTGCACGCCAAAAAGGCGTGAAACGATGGTCTGCCATAGCTTTCTGACGACACACACCCAGAAACACACGTGAGAATGTTTTTGCCCCATCATGCACTGGGAGCGTAACCCAGAATTCCAGTGGGCAGCGGGAACTGTGGAATAGCTACCCACAGTGCACTGCTCAGACATTTGATGCTAGCCTTGGTACTGTGGACGCAACCTGCCAAATTCACGCACTTTAGTGGGGACACAGAAGACCAAATGTATAGAGTAGCTTCCGAAAATTTGAATAGAATAATTTTGTACTGTCGACGTACCCTCAGAGTCTAAGGTTGCCAGTTTTGGTTGGATGTATTTCTGGAGGTTTCATCACATGATGTAATTTGTGACAAAGTTCGTCCTCTGCCTTGGTGGGTCCTGCACTTATTGGCGGATTTTCTCGCCTCAGAGGTTCACTGCATCCCTCAGTTTGGCACTTTCGTGGCTCAAATCTGCCGTTCACTCAGCCTCATCGCTGGCCAGCATGGGGAAAGGAAGAAGAACAATCCCTGCAGTCTCTGCTGATCTGCCTCGTGGATCGGGACACAGGCCAGAGACCTTCCCCTCTGGAGGAACCCACAGTCTAGTTCAACTGAGGCAGGTGATTTAGGCTTTGCACAAAGGAAACTTTTCTCCCAGATGTTGGCTAGAAGTCTGAGTTACACAGGGGTAAACAAAAACAAACTAGAAATGTCACAGTCACACAAGTGCTCCCATATCAGTCTCTTGTGAGATACTCCCATGAGTTTTCCAGCAAAAAAAAATCAGGTAAGGCAAAACCTCAGGTTTCTACTGTAGTTTGTTTGAATGTGAAAAGTCTTTTGGGGTTTTTAAAATACTCTGTCGATGCACAAAGGAACTTTCTTTTGTTGCAGGGTAGAACCCACACTCCCGTGCTCCATAAGTCATGCTAGAAATCTTGCCCCCCAGCAAGCCCTATGGCATGATTGGGGCTGGCAGTTCTAACTGCTGCAGGGCTGCTCTCCACACAGTGCCGTGGGTAGCAACAGAGAGAACGGCTAATGTGGTGCACTCAAGGAGAAAGTTGCTTTCGTGATTTGAAAAGACTGCTCATTCTCCAACCCCCTCAGCTAATACTAGTTGGAGAGCAGAGGGTCATGGTCAGCTCTTGCTCTACGCTGGTGAAGCTGCATAAAAGTTGGTTCTAACCACATGCCAGTTGCTGGATCCCAGTCTTCTCTTGGAGACAGGTTTCAGAGTAACAGCCGTGTTAGTCTGTATTCGCAAAAAGAAAAGGAGGACTTGTGGCACCTTAGAGACTAACCAATTTATTTGAGCATGAGCTTTCGTGAGCTACAGCTCACTTCATCGGATGCATACCGTGGAAACTGCAGCAGACTTTATATACACACAGAGATCATAAAACAATACCTCCTCCCACCCCACTGTCCTGCTGGTAATAGCTTATCTAAAGTGATCATCAAGTTGGGCCATTTCCAGCACAAATCCAGGTTTTCTCACCCTCCACCCCTCCACACACAAACTCACTCTCCTGCTGGTAATAGCCCATCCAAAGTGACAACTCTCTACACAATGTGCATGATAATCAAGGTGGGCCATTTCCTGCACAAATCCAGGTTCTCTCACCCCCTCACCCCCCTCCAAAACACACACACACAAACTCACTATCCTGCTGGTAATAGCTCATCCAAAGTGACCACTCTCCCTACAATGTGCATGATGATCAAGGTGGGCCATTTCCAGCACAAATCCAGGTTTTCTCACCCTCCACCCCCCCATACACACACAAACTCACTCTCCTGCTGGTAATAGCCCATCCAAAGTGACAACTCTCTACACAATGTGCATGGTAATCAAGGTGGGCCATGTCCAGCACAATTCCAGGCTTTCTCAGCCCCCCCCCCCCTTTTTTTTCCCGGGGACACACACACACACACAAACTCACTCTCCTGCTGCCAATAGCTCATCCAAACTGACCGCTCTCCAAGTTTAAATCCAAGTTTAACCAGAACGTCTGGGGGGGGGGGGTAGGAAAAAACAAGGGGAAATAGGCTACCTTGCATAATGACTTAACCACTCCCAGTCTCTATTTAAGCCTAAATTTGCAAATTGGATACTATTAATTTAGGCTTAAATAGAAACTGGGAGTGGCTAAGTCATTATGCAAGGTAGCCTATTTCCCCTTGTTTTTTCTTACCCCCCTCACCCCCCCCCCCCGACGTTCTGGTTAAACTTGGATTTAAACTTGGAGAGTGGTCAGTTTGGATGAGCTATTACCAGCAGGAGAGTGAGTTTGTGTGTGTGTTTTTTGGAGCGGGGTGAGGGGGTGAGAGAACCTGGATTTGTGCAGGAGATGGCCCACCTTGATGATCACTTTAGATAAGCTATTACCAGCAGGACAGTGGGGTGGGAGGAGGTATTGTTTTATGTTCTCTGTGTGTATATAAAGTCTGCTGCAGTTTCCACGGTATGCATCCGATGAAGTGAGCTGTAGCTCACGAAAGCTCATGCTCAAATAAATTGGTTAGTCTCTAAGGTGCCACAAGTACTCCTTTCCTCTTGGAGACAGAGCATCTCATCGCCACTACTAGCTTGTTTACCAGCGTCACAGTGAACCGAATGTATCCCAGGACATTCCCTGCGCGTTTTAATCCATCTGAGTTGACATTTGGATTTGACACTTGGGATGAAATCTTGTCCGCAGTGAGATCAATGGTAAAACCCTCACTGGCTTGATTGGGGTCGGGATTCCACCCTCTCTAACCTCCATCCATATTCTCATTTCTAGTTTATTTACACTTGAATTCTTACACTAATGTAATGTACATACCTGCTGAATCATACCAGTTCTTAAAGCTACAGCTATTGGCGGCATTTTACATTTTTTTTTTTATAGAAATGGTCACCCACACCATTATTTTTATTTAGATTTATAAGATGTCACCGATAGGCACCTCATCCTGTGCTCTGGGAGTTCTTACATCAGTAGCCTAGTAACCAACACTAGGGCTGTCATCCTGCTATAGAAACTCGTACCTCCCTACCATGCTCCAGCGAAAGAAACAGAAAATCTTCAACCCAGTAACCATCTTGCCAAATGCATGGGGAAGAGACGGCCTTGCAGCCTGTGTGGAATGCCAACCAATCCAGCCAGGCAGACCAAGGGGGGAATCCAAATCCGGATGTGAGAGGCAGTAATGATAATACTGTCCTAGACACTTCCTCTTGCCATGTTGTCTACTCTTGGGACATTTGGTATCTTCCTTAAAGCCCCAGGCTCCTGGAATCATGTGATTACACAACACTCTTAGCTTGCTTTTATTTGTTTTTAAAAGAAAGTTCGGAGCCATCATGGTTGCAGAGAAAAGTTTGAAAACATGACCTGAATGCACCCGAAAGGCTCAGAAACCTGAAGGCAATGACAAAAATCCCAACATTTATTATTCAAAAAAAGTCATGATTTTTAAGACCATCTCATGATTTTTGGGGAAGCTGGTTCATGGCTTTTGAACGCCTGGGCATGGCAAACTGTTCTATTTCTGCACATTCTCATGCTCCAGATATTAGCTTCCTAATGGGCATGTATGTTTGGCTCTAGAGAGGCCTATGTGTGTTGGGATCTCGGTATCCATGGTAAAAATTTTATGTGGCTTCTTTTTCTGTAAATGCTTGGACCAGAATGTTTCCCACGCTGGAGTGAGTGGCCTGCTCCACTGAGCTCTGGTGGACCACATATGGAGTGTGTTTGGACTCTGAGAGGATTTTCCAAGCAAACGGTCTGTAACATCCAGGTCCCCTAAGAGCTTTGGGTGCTGGGTGCTCCCAGGGTACAGGGCTAGGGTGTGGCTGAAGAGCTGGCCTTTCGGCTGGGACTGTGACAAGTGCTTGGAGCAACCACTGTTTGTGTCAAGGATTGGCTGTGCCCATCGAGGCACCAGCTGCATTTCTTGTGTTTTTGTGTGTGCTCTGTGTCTGTGTGGGTGGGGATTATTAGCTGGTGGTGGCCACCCAGACCTTGCCTGGCTCTCTGCAGTGTGTTTGGGGCCGGGTGTGGCACTTGACAGCAGGTGGACCCGGCTGTGGGTGGATACTGCAGCTTCTTGCAAGAGCTGGCTTCTGAAAATTCAGGCCCAGAACAGGAGAGGAATTTATCTTCCCGAGCACAGACTTCCCCGCAGAAAGATTAACAGCAAGGTTAGCTTGCATTTCCTTAGCTCCCTTTATCTTGCAGAAGCTGAAACCGCTTTACAAATGTAAACTGATACGCAACCGTGCTTCCCTTCAGCCCACTACTGAAACACAACCGCCCGATGGTGAGAGGTGTGAGCTGTTCAGCAACACGCCGCAACGCTGCACGGCCGAGAGGACAGCGCATCTAGAATATGGCGTTCCGCTGGAACTGCAGCAGGGGCATAGGGAGGCAGAACGTCATTATCTGATTTGGAACCTGGCCAGGGTGCTGCAGTTAACTTCTTTTAGGCTAAATCCGTCAGTCTTGAAGTGCGGCCTCACCCGGCTCCAATTAAAGCCAGCAGCAATAGTCTCACTATTCTTAGTCGTAACAGAACCGCTGACCTAGACTCCGACCCCACTCCAATTGGTTTCAAAGGGGATTTTGCCTGAGTAAGGACTGCAGGCTTTGGGGATGTTTGAGTATAAGTACTTGGGACCTCTGTTAAGATTTACCCAGAGTTCTCTAGTCTCTTTAAGATGACTATGACTGACTCAGCCCAGATAATCCAGGGCTTTTAATAAAGGGAGAAGAATATTTTTCTGACTCCCAGACCTGTAATCTCTCTAGATTGTGTTTAAGCAGCTGCTATAAAGAGGAATCAGACTCATTCCTCTTCGCACTGCAGTAGGATAAAGAGAGAGCTGTAATTCTTAGCCCTATCAGGCAGCCCAGAGGGCTGTAAATTTTCCATTAGGCATAAATGCAGATATTTTGGTTACTTATAGTTATTTATGCTATAACTATTCGTATCTGTCAGGGCTGAAGGCAGCTTTGACATTGCGAGCTTCTATCAGGTTATCTTTTATCGGTTTAGCAGTGCCTAAGACACACACATACACATATCAAATAGCCAATCCTAATGTCGGAGTCCTCTCAAGTATGACTGAATTATTTATTTTGTTATGATGAGAATGTCTGGGCTTTATTGGGTTTTCTTTGAAGAAGTTGATTCTGCCTGAAGTCTGGAAGATAAAAGATCAGTGATTGTCTCTCCAAGATTCTTCTTCAGTCTCCTCCAAGGCTTTTCATTTGTCACTAGCTGCTGTTACTACTTTAAAGTGAAGGTGAGAGAGTTAAGCCTCTAGAATTAAAAAAACCACATTAACTATATGAAAAACTCTTATCTTTGCTAATTATGCCTTTTACTGGTAAATCAAAGATATCTGCAGCATCAATTAGGTAAGAAGCGATCAGGCTGGATGTGCTTTGGGGAGTTGTTTTAAGTACTCTAGTCAATCACTGCAGAATGAAATCACTGGTATCAGGGCTGCTGTGTAGCAATCACAGCTCATGATTTGGTATAATTTAATACTCCAGCACTTTAAAACCAATTATGTTTGACAATACAGGAGGGTGTTTCAGGTGTTGGCAGTAGGAAGACTCCTGTATGTACTTTAGTACCACATTTACTGTACTTAAATGTTGAAAGTTTTCAAGACTGTTGCTTATTGGGTTGAAAAGGAAAAGGGTGGCAGGGGGGAGGCATTGCCTGAAAACCTGTAACGAGAAGAAGAATTTAAAGTGAAACATAACAGAAGTGACAATCCCAGAGAATGTGAGAGGCCAGGAATCTGAATTAGTCCTGAAGTAGGAAGATCAAGGTTGCAGTCTGGTTCTTTTACCATTGGGACCAATCTCTGATAGCCATGCAAAACTAACCCATGTTACAAAGCGACTGCACTGACCATGCTGAAAGGGAGTGTCCTGTAGGGTAGACAGGACTGTTGTGCTTAGGAGATCCCAGTCTCTTGAGTGGTTTGTGAGATGCTGACAGCTGAGTTGAACGTCCAACAGAATTTTAGATTTGGTGGCAACTTTGAAAAGTCAAATAAGTAAATAATTTCAGGTCAAATTAAACATTTTGTGTCGATAGAATCAGTCTGGGGCTTTGTTTCAGTTTTGACCACTTGGAAATGTTTACGAATGTTTAAAAATTTGAAACAAAAAGACACTTCAGACAACAATAAGGAAAGAAATATTTGGTTTTCAGAAAGTTGAAATTGAAATACCTAATTTTTTTCAGGCCCCCACCGATGAACAATGTGATGAAATGGACCCAAACCATTCTGGTGTTGCTGAATTTGCATTTTTCTCTGAGTTTTTCAGCTGAAAAATTTCACCTGGCCCCACTGCTGGCTGAAGCCATTTGGGAAAGCTGCGCTAAAGATGCTTAGTGTACAAATGCTTTGAGAACCTGTCGGCTTCTCCAGCCACATGGACGCAGAGCTGAGGAGGAATTGGTAGGAATTGATTATTTGTATCACAGCAGCACCTAGTGGCCCCAACTGAGGTTGTGGTCCCATTGTGCTAGACGCTGTACATACATAATATCGTAACAGACAGTCCTGGGTTGTGGTGGGCCTGGGGCTGTTGCTCCACTCTCTGCTGGAACTGCAACCATGGAAGGGCTGTGCAAGCCCATGCACTGGCTGCTGTTGGGTGTGGATTATGCCCCTGCCCCACTCTCTGGTCTCCTCCGCATTGGTTTCCAGTGTGTAGGGAGGATTGAATTTCATTCCCAGCGAAGGGGATGATGGTTCTGATTTTGACAATGGTGAACAAGGGGAAGAATTGGTCATAGAATGGAAAGATATCATTTCCTTTTCCACCTGGATCTCACCACGGCATTGTCCCTGCCCAGGGCAAGAGAACATCAATATCTAAGACAAATGTTGCAAAACTTTGTTATCCCTGAGAAGATTGAGAAGGCTGTAATTGATCAGCAGACCTGGCTGCTTGACCTGGCTGCTATGTAAACATAATATAGCATATGTAGTCAAAAGAGTAGGGGATTTTTAAAGGATAAGCACTAACCTTAAAAAAAACAAAACAAAAAAAACCCCTCTTAGTTACAGTGGGTCTGTAGGGGTCAGAAACACAGCTGTGTTGTGAATGGTGCATGCTGAAGTGAGAGGGCTATCTAACTGCTATCCCTCTTGGGTTTTACAGAGCATGTCTGGCTTCTGTAGAAAATAGCAAATTCTCACTTGTGGACAGTCAAATAGTGACTCATGTCATATTCGGTTTCTTTCCTCTTCACCTGAAGGAAATTTATTTTTAGATGAGTGTTTAAGTCTCAAACTTGTGCATACAAATATATAAACATTTTGATTTCATCCTCTGTAGGCCACCCACTGATTTGTATACCTCTATTGTAGCCCCTCTGATTAGTTTAGAAAGAAATTTAAACTCTTGATGCCTCAGTATGTCCTCATCTCACCAGTTTTGCTGAACATCTCTGAAACCCTCCTGTTTGTGGGGTGTGTGAGAGATATAAAGCATAGGAATGGCTAGTTGAGATCAGATCAATGGGCCATTCAGGCCAGTATTCTGACCACGTTTTGTGGCAGATGCTTAAGGGAAAGGTGCAAGAAACTTGGTAGTGGTAAACTATGGTGATGGGTTCCACAGATTGATGATTGTGTTTAAAAAGATGTGTAGATTCGTGTTTGTATAAACATATAACTAGTTATAAGACTGATGGAAGGAATGGTCACATTTCCCCCCAAATAACCAGAACTCCTTGTTCACAAATCAAAGGTAATCTGTTTTTTACAAGTCTAGTACAGTCTGACATGCACTCTAATGCTTAGCTGTAGAAGCAGAGTTGGAATTGTAACAGCAGTGTCAAATGATTTGAAATTTTGGGCCTCAGCAGAATGCAGAACTTTGTTGAAGCCTGGGGCTTTAAGAAATGACTGCTGAGAATTGATGAGCTTCTTTAACAAATTGTAAAATCCATCATGGAGGAGTTAAGGCTGTGTAATTGCCCTCCTGAGTCACATAAAACTTAATATTGGATGTATTGCAAGACTATGCTCACTACTAGCAAAGTAGATTTTAAAGGTATTTGTTTCGCATTTTCTCTGCCTGGAATTTACATTGCTGCGCAGATAGCAAAGGTATGGGCCATCAAACACTACTGACGAACATCCTGGACATCTCTCTGCAAAACTGGATTTGGTAGGATCCATGAGGGCTGAAAAGTCAGGGCCCTAAGTTCATTGTTTTGGAGGGGTTTCCTTTTTGGTACTATGCAGATAGGGTGGAAAGGCTCCCACTTTCACTAGCTTCCAACACAACGTTCTCTGCTGCTGCTGTTCTCTTCTGTGGGGAGGGGAGCCAAGTGTGTTTAGCACTTCACAGTTCCCTTGTAGACATGGCTCCTGTGGCTAGAGGCTGCACTGGATGCTTAGCAGGGGAGGTAGCTAACTGTGCTGGGCTCGCTACAGATTCACCGCTAATCAAAGTGGACTAGATTGCTCTGCCCCCAGTGACCCAAATCAGTCTGGAACACTCTCCAGTGCTTCCCCCTGGGGCCTGTTTCCATGAGTTTTGTGGCTCCTAAAGGCCAGCCCTGAATGAGGGGGTAGGGATATTGGAAAAGGGAATTATGAATATACAGAAATCTCTGAGGGTGAAAAATTAGCTTAAGAGGTTACCCTGACATTGTAGGGGTCCCAAGGCAATGCAGGGAGAGGGACAAAATGAGCCTGGCTTCTCAGAATAGGGATAACATGTACAGCTCAACTCTCTGTTGAAGTCACAGTGGAGTCCGGCATAGACTAATGGCAGGGTACTGCCCTTTTAAATCTGATGCATCTCTGGATTTCCCTTGAGATTAAATATCGCTGGCTCCATTTCGCAGCTGGAGAGACTGAGGCTTTGAGGTTCACCGACGTGGCTGGACAGATAGTGGGTTAAACGAGCGCCTGGGTTCTACTCATGCCACTGACTTGCTGCCACCTTGAGCATGTCCCCTGTCTCTTCTGTTCTGCTGCTTTCCTTGCTGCAAAATCACTGGGGTTTGGGAAACCACCTCTTCCACGGGTTGCAAGAAAATGAGCCTGCCTGCCAAGGAAGGATAGGCCCTGAGCTTGCTGCACTGAGGCCTGCATGGCAAGGAGACAGAAGTACATGAATGCATGAAATTATGGCAGGAGTTCAGTCCTACTGGCCTATGGGCTGTTGTTGAGAGTGTTTACCAGATCACCTCAAAGATCTCACCAGAGCATCTGCCTTCTCCTTAGCTGTAGCCTCTACCTGGGAGGCTAAAAAGCTGGCCCTAGAATTAGAGCAAAGAAATAACGATTCCAGTGGTGAACTAATACAGCAATTAAAGGAAGACCTTAGCCAAGAAAGGACTAGAGTTAGAGAGGAAATCCAGAGGGACATAACAGGGCCTAGCCGGACTTTTGCCATTTGAGGCCTGTCAGTGGTTGAGGTGGAGATAGGCCTGGCTCCCATCCTTGTGCTTAATCCTCTTGGCTAAGGCTTGGCCTATACTTAAAGTTTGGTTGACATAGCTACAGTGCTCAGGGGTGTGAAAAATTCACATCCTGGAGTGACTGAACTATGCCAAACTATTCAGGTTGCCAACTCTGACTGACGCTATTCCGGGAGATCCCCTCTCTGCCCCCCCCCCCCCCCCATATGACATAATGCCATTTTCTTAAAATATCCCATTAAAATCTCATGGATTGCTTTCAATAGTCACCGGGAGATGGATGCCGATTCTGGGAGACTCCAGGCCAATCCTGGAGGGTTGGGAACCCTACAAACTAACCCCCCACTGTAGACGGCTAGGTCGATGGAAGGCGCTTCCATTGAGAGCCTTACTTTTGCTCAGGCCGGTGGTGTTCCTACGGTGACAGAAAAATCCCTTCTGTCACTGTAGGCTGTGTCTATGCAACAGAGTTAGGTCACCATAGTTATGTCGAGGAAGCTAGGCTGGCATGGTCTCCGTAGTGCAGACAAGCCCTGGGTGGCACTTGTGGGCTGATAACCTTTAGGCAGCACTTGCAGACTTTATAAATGCAGTGTCCTGTGAAATTGCTGCTGTGAATAATTCCCTGCACTGGGGGAAGCCTGAATTTGGAGGGCAGTGAAATCATATGAAACAAATTTGCCAAAAACTTTTGAGTGTTTCCATGAGAAGTTTTTCAGGCTCTGTGGGACAGTCAGCAATAGAAGGGAGCGTCATGCTGGCTGACAGCAGTAATTCAAATCTCCCAGACAGAGCCCCGGCCTTCTGCATCTCCACCGCTCTTGCGTACTGTTGGGGTGCGAGGCAAGCATACCGCTGCCTGGATAATGTGCAGCTTCTAGCAGCTTTCTGGCAAAACGTTGTCTTCTGCACATGCTCCTCTGTCAGAAAACAAATTGCTAGGTGGTTCTTGCAGTATAACCAGAGAGAGGGAGCATTGTACGTTCGTTTGAGCTTTCTGCTTTTGGAGCATTTACAAGCTCAGTTAATGGTCTTGTTTTCTGTAATTACGTCTTGAGTCAGGAGTTATCGTCGATAGTTCAAGTATTAACACATCTAATTCCTCCCCTTAATGCTATAAAATAGTCAAATTATGTCTTCCAGTTTGCACTAGGCAGCCATAAATGTCACGCTACCATCCAGCGTGGTATTTATGGAACTCCACGGGGCTGTAATTTTTGGTATCCCCAGTACAAAAATGGATGTGCAAGAGTTTTTCATCGCCTGGCCTGAAAGGATTAAGGAAGGAGATAAATTTTCCCTCTGTGCTAAGTATTCAAAATGCAGAGAGGAGCCAGTGTGTAAACATTGCTTTGGAGAGAGGGAAAAAAACACCTAGACCCAGCAATAAAGTCAAGGACAGGAGGCCGCTTGTGGAAAGGAAACATTTCACTAGATTGTCATCTACCTCACTTTTCAAGCTGCAATAAGATGTAGCAATAAAAAGGCCAATGATGCATTTCATCCAAGTGATATGAACTCTTGCCGAGCCAATTAAACTGTCAATGTGCTATGGTTTCAGATTCTTTCTCACCAACTGGGTCGCCTCAGGTCTGTTACTCACTTATGTGACTTTTACCGCTGATGCAAAATCAATTTTATCAATTTATAATCTTATATTTAATTATGAAAGTAGATTAATTTGTGAAAAGAGACATTAAAATAAAATGTGGGCAGATGGGACCCCCCCCCCACTGTGGTGTGCCGAGACATTGTGGTCTGTAGAGTAAAAGTGATGCCATTAGCCAATGTTTGCAGGTCACCGTAGTTCTTAGGCACAGTGGAATGGGCTACGGTGGAATCAAATTTTAGAGCCAAATCTTTACTCTTTGGTAGGTTTAAACCGGGTCCTTAATGACTTTTTAATAAGAGAAGTGTTTTACTCTGATCCGTCATTAATTTTAAAAGCTTAAAATGAGCTTGACTCATTCCACCCCTAACAAGTACCTTTTCTCTTTTATCAAAGAGGAATAAAGAAACATAAGACAGATTCTCAATACGCAAAGCTTTTTCGGGCTAGGAGAGAAACCTGCTCTCAACAGATCTGTGTAGCATTAGCTCTAGTCTAGAGCAACGCTGATAGAGTGGGGGTTTGTTCTGTAGATGCAGCAACTGGATCCTGTAGCCCAGATTTGTAAAGGTATTTAGGCTTCACTATGCTGTGTGGCGACGGTTACCTGATTTAGGAGCCTAAATCTCATTTTCAAAAGGGATTTAAGCATTTAGGAGTATTCTCTGAAGTGGTTCAGTCCCTTTTGAAAATGAGACATAGTCCTGGTCTATGCTTAAAACTTGGGTTTATCTAAGCTAGGTTGCTTAGGGCTGTGAAAAAATTCGCACCTGTGTGATGAAGTTAGGTTAACCTACCCCCATTGTAGATACTGCTAGGTCACCGGAAGCTACTGCTTCTCAAGGGGGTGGATTTATTACCGCAATGGAACACCCCCTTCCATTGCTGCAGCAAGTGTCTACACTGCAGCTGTTCCACTGTAGCATTTGTAGTGTGGACACACACCCGTAGGCTCCTAAATCAGTTGGGGTTTGCAATTCTGAGTGCAGCAACAATTTAAAAATGTAGGCCTTAGTGCTTGGAGTAGTAGTTCTAATTTAAATTTCCCTCCAGTCCCTGTGAAGGGACTGCTAGCTGGATTGTCAGTCCCGGCTGGTGTGTCTAAGGAGAAATGTCAGTCCAGTCCCAGGTGCTCATCTCCTCAGCGTTCTCCAGATTTTGAAAAACAGGTTGTTGCACAATGAGATGCAGTATCAGGAGTGGCAGAAGGTCCCTAAAAGTGGGTGCGGGGTCAATGGTGGCCCAGTCGTGGTCCTGCCACTGCTCTGCCTATTCTCCTTGAGGCCCCCTCGTCCCCCCTGTTCCGGTGCCCCTGTGCAACACTATCATTTTGAATAAGGTGATGACTTGCCCAGTGAAGTGTGGGCTTCTGGGCCATTTGTCTGATGTTGAGAAACACCTCTTAGATCCTACCCTGGGTACCATAATGGCCACTTTTCAGGTTTTCTATTGTGTTTTGATAGTAGATGTGGGGAGAGAACCATGGAAACGATGCTGTTCTGCTGAAGCTCCCTCTCTACCCCAGCCCCCATGACATTTGCTTCTCCATGAATAAATGACAAGCTTTGACAGCTTTATGGGCTCCCTGAAAATGAACACGTGTGCCCTAAGGGAACTCGGGGCCCTGTTTATCGTCTGTGGAGTCACTTAGAGATGTCAGACTGAGAAGTAGCCTTGCCCGAGAGGGAGGCCTGTGGTTCTGTAGCCTGACTTGGGGATATGATCTGTATCACGTCTGGGCCTCCCTTTTAGAGCCTACTCGCAGGCTTTAGGGATTCTACAGCGACTGGCAGGGAGGGGGGGCCATGTTAAGTGACAACGCTGTTGCAGTTTGAGTGCTGTGTTGGCGGGATGTCGGTGCGATAACCCTAGCAGGGCAACCTGGAGTTCTGCTAGCTCTGTGTGAAGTTGTTAGCCCTGTAGTAGTTGTTGAAAGATTCTCCCCAGCCCGGCTTTTAACATACGTAGTGGTTTGAATGGGTCTGCGTCATCGGAGCAAATCAGCTGTAACCTTTGAGGGAAAAGGAAGCCTTTTGTTATACATCCAGTGATTACATCAGTGCAGTCGCTCAAGGGAACAGAAGGCCTCTGACAGGAAGAATGCCCTGGGGCAATGTGGGAAATGCTGTTCACCGTTAGGGCTCCATGCTTGAGTTATGCTGCAAGGCCCACTTATTTCCCTACAGCTTTTGGGAAGGAAGGTGCCAGGGATGATTGATTTTTGCTGCAGTTCGTGGAGAGTTAGCTGCTGCTTCATCATGGATTGGTTTTTCTACTTGCTAGTGGTACTAGGCTAGCTGTGTGTGTCTCCTTTCTGGTCTCTCTGAGCACCCTCTCTCAGGGATGGGGTCTCTTGCCCTTATACATTTCAGAGTGAGATCGTGATTCTTATTCACTTAGCCTGGGACCTAACTACACTGGCCCAGGTTATATCAATTGTTTATCACCCTGCAGGTTTGACTGGGTATCCTCCCTTTGTGAACCAGTGACCTACTGACCAACAGCCTTCTTGAAACAAAGGATCAAAGAAAAAGTATTTTAAAACCACAAGCAGCCTACACTCATTTAGTTTAATCTGATTTTAACAACTCGCTCCAAGCCAAGTTAGATAGGCTTTCCCCTCAGACTATGGGAACAGAACCAGTTTACATTCTTGTAGTCAACTAGATCCTCTCGTGTCTGTGGGTCTCTGTCTAATTCTCTCTTGTTCAAACTGGTTTGGGTGCTCCACAAGAGAGTGTGACCCATCAATGTAAACCAGTGGTTCTCACCCAGGAATATGCAGAGTCCTGGGGATATGAAGAGGTTTTCCAGGGGGTACTTCAACTCATCTAGATATTTGCCTAGTTTTACAACAGCTACATGAAAAGCACTAGCAAAGTCAGTACAAACTAAAATTTTATACGGACAATGACTTATTTATACCACTTTATATACTATTCACTGAAATGTAATGTGACAAAGCTCTGTCCTTGTCTCCATGGGTCCCACGTTTCCTGGCGGATTTTGCTAGTCTCAGAGGCTCACTGTGACCCTCCACGTAACCCTTCTCTCTCTAGAGAGACAAGGGTCACAGTCTACTGAGCCATTTTCATCATAAGCCAGCAAGGGAGGTGAGGAGAAGCTATTCTCCCTTGCACAGTCTCTGTTGTCTCCCAGATTAATGGGGGGGTGGGTAAAGGGAGGAGCCCGGGCCCGCCCTCCACTTTGGGCTCCCGCCCAGGGACCCTAATAGTATCAGCTATGGTAGCTGACCTTTTAGAAACGTGACACGTACAATTCCCTGGGGTACTTCCCCACAGCAGCCCTCACTTCCTCAAGCTCCACTTCACCCTTACCTCAGGGCCTCTTTCCTTGTGCCTGATATGGTGTGTACTGCTCAGTCTCTCCAACAGCACAACTTCCTCCCACAGCTCCTGACATCCGCCCCCCACACCTGACTGACTGGAAGGCTTTTAACTAGTTTCAGCCAGTCCCTGATTGGCTTCAGGTGTCCCAATCAACCTAGCATTCTCCCTGCCTTCTGGAAAGTTCTTAATTGGCCCCAGGTGTCTTAATTGACCTGGAGCAGCTGCCATTTAACTTATCCTGGTACCAGGGATTTGTTTAGCCTGGAGCTAATATATCTATCTCCCACTACTTTTCTATAGCCATCTGGCCTTGCCCCGTCATGGTAAGTACTATATTTATATTCCACTTGATTTATTTTATAATTCTACGGTAAAAATGAGAAAGTCAGCAAGCTTTCAGTAACAGTGTGCTGTCACATTTGTATTTTTATGTCTGATTTTATAAGCAAGTACTTTTTAAGTGAGGTGAAACTTGGGGGTACGCAAGACAAATCAGGCTCCTGAAAGGGGTACAGTCGTCTGGAAAGCTGGAGAGCCACTGGTGTAAACGGCCTAGTGCAATGTGGGAGCTCTCCAGCAGTGGCCGCACTACCTGCATCAGCAATAAACACCATTGTCTTTCACAGCACACTCCCGCTGAGTGAAATTCCTCTGTGTGCAGAGGGCCAGTGCAAGACCCATACCCTACTTGAGTCCTGATTTCAGACTACCCAGTATGGGTATAGGGAGGCATAGGCCTATGCTGTATTTCTGTACAAGGGTGAATTTTCCCCACTGTGAATACTTAGTCCCAATGCACTACAGGTGTTTCATCTGTAGCATCCTCAAACCTCCTACACTTTCCCCTCCAATACAGTGTTGCCGTCTTTTGCCATATTATAGCGAGTCTCTCCATGTGTAGTGTCTTCTTAGAGTCCCGGCTGCTGGAGAAGAGAGAGAACATAAGAGTTACACCTTTCATTGAAAACGGCAAGTTCCTAGCTCTCATGGTTGCAGAGAAAAGTTCAAAAATGTGACCCAGGTGCACCCTAAAGGTCAATGTAAAGAACCCTGACTCTGTTATTAAAACCAAAGCAAACAACGTAATGGTTTGTGGGCCTGCCTCAATTCTTGAATGCTTGGGATTAGTAACAGAGTTCCAAGCTGACAATCGCAATACTGAAATTCACTCTCTGGTTCTGATTATGATGTTTTCTAAGCCAATTATATAAGACGGGCTTCGGATACTCCCTTCCCCATTAACTTTACAAAACTTCTGGCTACAAAATCCTGATGCTGAGTTTCAAGGATAGTGCAGCCTATCCCAGGTTGTACGTGTGGTGTGTGCTAATGATGTGGCCTGGGTGGAGACCTTGAAATCAATTCCAATCAACCTACAGTGAATTAAAGGCTCGCTTGAGAATATCTTCTTCTTAGTTTTGCATTGCAAATCAATTCACAACTGCTACAAAATGGAGATTGGTGACTTGTGTGCTAAAGGGTAAGCGTCTTTTTTTTTTTTTCCTTTCTGTACTGTAGTGCTCAAAGTGATGTTGGCTGGACTGTAATGTTTTGGTTGGGCCAGATCTTAAATTTAAAATGTTGGCAGGAAAATATTCCTTGTCTAGGGTCATAGAAGTGTAACGACTGTTCAGCAGCAGCCACAGCAATGGTTGGTTTGAATGTCATGCTCCCTTTCACTTGCGCTCAGGGCTGGCTCTGTCTCTGCAGGAAGTTTAGGGCCCCATCTGTAAGTGGGCCTGTGGCTCTGTGATGGGTGGGTCAGTTGTGTGCGAAGGGAGCTGGATGAGCGGGACTGTGTGTGACCGCAGAAGTGGTGGAGCAGAGGCACCGACTTTGTGATTTGCTGGGGGATGCTCAACCCCCTCTCTCTGCCCCAGGCCTGTCCCTGCTTCACCCCTTTCCCCAAGTTCCCACCCCTGCCCTGCCTCATTCCGCCCCTCCCCCGAGCACGCCTTGCCCTCGCTCCGCTTCTTCCTCCCCGCCCCACAGCGCCTCCCACCTGCTGGTGAGTCAGCTGATCACCCGTGGGCGGGAGGCACTGGGGGGAGGGGGAGGAGCTGATCTGTGGGGCTGCCAGTGGATGCTGAGCACCCACTTTTTTCTCCCCCGCCCCCCGTCCCCCATGGGTGCTCCAGCCCCAGACCATCCAGGGAGTTGGCGCCTACGGGCGTAGGCCTACGGCCAAAACTGCTCCTGGTATGTCGCAAGAAACTCTGCTGGCAAAATGCTACATCGCCGCTGCACCTATTGTGTGTGTGTGTTTGTTTCTTTCCTTTTAGGGAAACTGTGTGAACTGCTGCTGATATGGCTGCAGAGGGTGCGAGTATTTCCCGATGCTTTTCAAAATGAGGGTTAGCGTAAAGTTTCCAAACTGGATTTTGGGCTGGACTTTGCCTATATTTGACTTATACCGGTTCTAAGTAAGGTTTGCACTCAAGCCTGGCATGCTCAAAAGTGCACATGTGCTTTTGAAAAGTTTGCGTCTTGCACATTGTCAGTAACACGTATCAGTGTAAGGTCAATTAATTAACTAAACAACTCAGATATTATTTAACCAAGTCACTAGAAATTGTAACATTAAGAAGTAAAAGTAAAACACACAGGATGGATTCTGAACTGTGCCTGTTTAATGTCTTAGGTCAAGATTTTCAAAAGTGGCATCTGGTTTTGGGTGACAAATTGGATACTCCTTAGGAGCCTGATTTTCAGAAAGTGTTGATTAACCAACCTCTGAAAATCAGACCCCATTAAGTCGTCAGTGGAGCCCTCCAAAACGGAGACACCCAGAAGCACTAGCTGCTTCTGAAAATCTTTACTGTAATTACATAGCAAATGAATATAGATCTGTACAAAATGAAGATATCTAATAGACCCATGAATCGAACTAATCTTTTTTGCGATTGCTATTCCTGAAATGTAGGCAGCACTAAATATTTGTGTCTACGATTTTATTTCAAGTTATTAGGAATTGTTGTAATCTTAAAAGTTGTCTGAATATGCCTGAAAAACCGTATTAATCTAATGGCCAAAAAGCAAGGATTTTAAAAAGCAAAAATAAAGCCATAGGAAGGAAAACATTGATCCATTGTAAAGTGGTTCTGTTGCTGATTAGTCCTTCCAAAATTTATTATCTCCCAAGTCAGAAAATCTATGACTAAGTGTCATAAAGAAGTAATTTAAAAGCAGTAGAGAGCAGTAAAGCAGCAGCTAGGACCACAGCTCATAGATTGGATACCCTTTTTTTAAAGGAAATTGGTAAGTAACTGATTATTATAATGCAGCATATTTGTACTGCTGTAGTCTTAACTTATTATTATTATTTATTATTATAACAGTGAAAAATGATGTTCCTTTTTAGGCAAAGGAAATTAATTTGCTTATTAAACCCATGCAGAATCTAACAGGAACAGGGCTGATAGTGCAGAAATACACATTCCTAAGAAGTGCTAGTCACAAAGTGCTCATGCAAACACATCCCAATATCAAGTGGTTCCAAAACATCCCGATACCCAGGATGGTACAAAAACATTCCCTAAGGATAACAGGAACACACTGACCTCTCCTAAAACATAAGGTCAGGATGACAGTACACAATAGAGATGTTTTGATCGAGCCAACATGTACAAGGTGATGGGTGATAACTAGCCATGCCAGGGGGCAGTAACTAGATATGTCAAAGGGGCAGTATGTAAGTCATTTGTATCGGGTATAAATATGTATCTCAGAGGGAGTGTCTTTTGTCTAGCGTAGGGAGGAATGGAAAGTCCTGCCATTCACTGAGCAGGTCCATTGTTACAGGCATACATGTATTAGCGGTCTGGTCGAGTCTACAGGGTACTAGTACTGTGTTTCTTCGACAATAAACCTGGCCTGGTGTCTTCACCCCTTGATGGATCTTGTGGTCATTGGGCTGTTTGCTCAATGTCTGCTGTGCCACCTGTCTGCACAGAGCTGGAGCAGTGCACAGGGAGAACAAAGAGAACACACACGCAGTCGAACATCTAACCACAGCTGGTTCCTGCTCAAACCGCCACCACATCTACATTGAGGGCACAGCACTGTTCCACTCCCCTATGTCAATTCCCACTTGTTGTATGGTGCCCTAGGGCACCATAGCCAACTGTTTGAAAGTAGAGCAGTCTCTAGGCTGCTCTAGCTGGCGTTCGCACAGCTTGAGGATCAGGGAGCTCTGATGGGCACCTCCTCACTTTCCAGCACCAAGCGTAGCTTGACACAGGAAATAATCTAGCGCTCAAATAGGCACCTAGGCTGGTAAAATGCCCATTTTAAGATGTAGGGAGGGGCAGTTTGGATTTGCTATGTTTGGAAATTGGGATCAGCATGCAGGACTAGGAAAGGAAGGATGGGTTTGTGGGTACATGCACACGCACCCACTTATAATTCCCTGGTCAGTGAGTGTTTTCCATCTCCCTCTGAGCCTGATCCATAGTGAACATAAGAACAACCATACTGGGTCAGACCAAAGGTCCATCTAGCTCAGTATCCTGTCTTCTGACAGTGGCCAGTGCCAGGTGCCCCAGAGGGAATGAACAGAACAGGTAATTATCAAGTGGTCCATCCCATGCCGCTCATTTCCAGCTTCTGGCAAACCGAGGCTAGCGATGCAAGTCTGTTACAGACACTGCTTATGAATCTCTGCATAATTAGCTTAAGAGCCAGACTCTCAGGTGAAGAGCTGTACAAGCCTCATCCTTTGTAGGGGCTGGAACACACTCCTTTATGAGTTGGGCACAGAACACGTTGACTGACTAGTGGGTCAAACACTTACAAGTAAAGCACCTCGCTTTAAGTTGGAAGATGCAATATAGTAACAAATATGGGCAGCACCTGTGTTTAAATGGATAGCTAAAGTTGGGGAAGATCTGCTGCTAGTTTGTGATGCAGCTTCACGTGTTCTCTGCATAGTTCAAAGATCTGTTTCAATATTGGCTGTTGCTTCTGGTCTGGCTTTAAAAAAGGTTATTTCTTGAATATGTTTTAACCTTGTCTAAAAAGCAGCATGTGCTATAGATGTGAAGGGCTGACACATTTTGTTGAGAAACAGCCCCTGCTGTGCTTTTTAATGTGCAGCAGCTTTAAAGTTGGAGGTGACAGGCTTTTCTTTTTCTTTTTTCTTGATTATCTAAATAATCTATCTGGAAATTATATTTGTAACCATTTCGATCAAATTCTGCCAGCAGCAAAGAGTAAGCAGCGTAATTGACATTCCCCCCCCCCCCAAATATTAAAAAAAGACACTGCTCAGACTGTGATTCTTGAACTGATGGGCAGTATAACCAATTTTTTCTGCTAGGTTACATGCAATTTATTTTAAAGACACAATATGAAGTGCTGTGCATGACTAGGATTAAGTAAAAGCAGATGTTTAACATCTAATAGGAACGGAGTTTTTGAGTGGTGAGAAACTGAAATCTGCTTACATTTCTCACCTTGTGATGTTTATCTGCGACATAAATTTGCCAATAAAGAATAAACTGTGACTATGAAGTAAATATGGGTCTTGAAATTGATCTTGATGAAGAATCAGACCTGGAAGAAGTTAATCTGTCCAGACACATAATGGGTCTCTCTGAATTCTGACACACTGCAAAGTGCTGTAGAAACAACCTGATTCTGAGATTACACACAACACTGTTAGAAGAGCATAATGAAGGACGAGAAGTCAACCATTCGGAAGCTAGGAAATGCCATGATTAAGATTGCTTGTGCAACCTTCGTTTGCCACCTGGCGTGCAGGCATTATGATACAGTCCTTAATTACATGATCACATACTATTTTCCCATGTCTCATTCAGTGCATAGAATGGAGGGAGCTCAGAGAATGAGCAGCTATTCAATATTTTGTTTTCTCCTGGTTGTTCAAAGTGGGGCCCGAAGTCTTATTTACGGCACACTATACAAATCCTGCTCTGAAGGCAGAATTATTAGGCTCTTCGTGGGCTTTTCTATGGCACTTATCATTACAACATCCCAGTGCTTCACAAACTTTAACGAGTTTACCCTCACAGTGCCATTGTGAGGCGAAGGGGTAGTACGACTCCATTTTACAGATGGGGAGCAGAGGCATAGAGAGAATAAAGTCAAAGGTATCCACTAACTTTCAGTACCTATTCTGAGAAGCCTAGACCTGAGTTTTCAGAGTATTAGCATTATCTAGCACTTCGTATGTTGAAGTACAGCTCCCATTAACTTCAGCGGCAGCTGTGAGAGCTCAATGATTCTGCAGATCGGACCCCAAGGTATCAAATTGGTCACCCAGAAAATGAGGAATGCACAATTAGCGACCCCATGTGAAAAATTTGGTTGAAGTGACTTGCCGAGCATTGCATAGGAACTCGGGCAGAGACAGGGCTAGAATCTAGTTCTCCAGGGCAGCATCCAACTGCCTTCACCATGAGTCAGTCTTTTCTCTTCCTGCCATTCCCTGCCACCTTCAAACTTCTGCAAAAAATGAAGCACCATTTCTGCAGACAACAGCGTCCTTCACAACACAATCCTAATTCATTTCCAAGGCAGGTCCGTTCTGTGCACTGAGTGAGGGAGGGACGCTGTGGAACAAACGTGTAATTAAATGCTGTATTGTACTGTATACACACAAGGGGGCCGAAATAATGTTGCACAGGCAACCTTTAACCAGGCCATCTCCTACCTTTTTGAGTGGTTGAATTTGTGACCTTCAATCATGTTCCTTTAGTTCAGTGTTTGGTGTGTAATTTCCTAGGTTTTAGAAAAGCAAACTATAAAAACAAATTCCATCATGTGATGTCATGTTGATGCTCCGTTTGTTCATCAGCAGGGTTGGAACCTGTAGATCCACTGTACTGACGCTTGCTACTTGAGCTATTGGAGTAGGTGGTAGCAGTAATAGGTTGTTATCCTCTATGTGGACTAGCGGGGAATGTGACACACTTTGCCAATGGGTTTCACAGATGGTTGCTGACTGCAGAGGAATGGTGAGACTCAAGAATCTTGGGCTCCTTTCCAGGTTCTGGAAGGGAGTGTGCTCTAGCGGGCACAGACTCTTTTGTGTATTTCCCTTTGAGTATGACCTCTTCTGCCCTGTCCCCGGCAACCTGGCCTTGACTGGGACAGGGACAGATCCTGTCTCTGCCCTACCTCTGGCTTCTTGTTCGAGCCCCATCCTCCTTGCAGTCCCAGTCTGCGCTCCTCGGGCTTCTCAGCCCAGTTTCTGGGCTCCTCCTGTATAACCTCAGTCTCCCCTCTCCCTGGTTCCTAGTCCCAGCCTTCTTGTCCATCCCGTCCATCTCCCACAGCTCCTTGTGCAATCTCAGCATCCTGGCTCGGCTCCCACTCTCCACCTTGTGTCTTTCACAGCCCCAGCCTTCCCTCCCCACTGCTTCCAGTCTGAGTCCCCTTCCCCCAGCTCCTCATCTGAGCTCAGTGTCACCCCTCCATCATCCATCTCCTGTTTCCCTCGAGCTCCCAGTCGCCTTGCCCAACCAGGTCCAGGTAGGGCTGCCAACCATCTAGGATTGGCCTGGAGTCCCCAGGAATGAACGATTAATCTTTAATGAAAGATTATGTCATGTGATGAAATCTCTAGGAATACATCTAACCACAACTGGCAACCTTTAATTCCAGGCCCAGTTTCTCTTACACCCTCCCCCGCATGCCTCCAGTCCCAATTTTGCCAGACTCCTTGTGCCAATCTACTCCTTGCCCTTCCTCCGGTCCAGCTCTTGTCCTTTCTGCATTCAAATCAGCTGGCTTCTTGCTCCATGCTGCCCAGTCGGGGTGGTCACGGAGATCACAGGAGGGACATGTTCCCTGCTCTTGGTTCCAGTGCCTGGCCTCACCCTAGTCTGGAGCAGAGCAGCTACAGGGAAAGTCCAGCTTTGCTGTGCAGTCCTAGGCTGGAGCATGCTCAGTTACTCTGTGGATGACACCTGCACAGTCTGGAGCTGGACAAGGAGCTGTGAGGGGTGGAGCATACTCAGTGAGAGTGAACATCTTCTGAGATTTTAGCAGCTATGATCTAAGCTGTCTCTACTGCGCCTGTGTGAACTGTGACCTTGCAAAGGTTTATAACTTGGTCAAGTTTCGGCAGATTTTCATGAGCACCGCAAAAGATACATCCCTGACGCAAACTGTCATCTTCTCCCCGCCCCATCCATCAAAATTCAAGTCCCTGCCCCAAAGCAGGGGGTGCTAGAGTTGTTCAAAGAAAAGGTAGCCAGAATTTATTAACATGAGCAAAACAATGTACTTTTCTCAAATCTCATTCTTGGAAATGGATGAAACCAGTTTGGCTGAAAATTCCCCCCCCCTCCCCAAAATAAACTGCCTGAGGCAGATACTTGGCATGTATCATTTAAACACAAATGGTTAAAGTTTTGTCAAACTTACAAGCAATTGAAAACAGGGTCTTACGATCGGCAGCATCAGGCAGATGCTGCTGCCAGCTCCACCTACAATAATAATAATTCTAAAATTCAATCTAAATATCCGTGGCCGAAAGCTCTTCCGTTAACTGTTGCAGTACAGTCGTGGTATTGAGCCACAAATGTGATGATTCTTCTTGAGGTTTGTCTCAGAGACGTGCATATGCTTGTTAAACTAAGATTCCTTGCCAATCCTAGATGGATTTTTATCCTTAGTATTTGGAATATTAGTAGCACATTATTTAATACCTAGACTTAGTTAAAACAGTATGGCTCTGCACCACAGATCTTTTCAGGGTTTTTTTTTTTTTTTTTTGCTGCTTTAGTCTCCCTGTAACTGTCCTGTGCAGCGGACTGGGCTTGATTATGACATTTTAATCTTTCTTTCATTTTTTACAGCTGAGTGAGTAGCATATTCAATTCAAATGTTAGCTCTGATCCTGTGAACACTTAAGCATGTGCTTTACTTCACTCACAGGAGTAGAGCCAGTCTAGTCAACCTGCGTAAAGTTAAGCATATATGTACTTTTTTTTTGCAGAGTACTGGCCCTAGAATCCAGCTCTGCAACTGTCGTACTGAAGGGAGAAAACCTATGGGAGAAGTCACTTCAAAGTCAAGGAAAGATTATTTATGTAGGCAGTTGTAGGATTAGACCATAACGTCTACACAGTATAACTCAAAATGCATTGAGTGAAGTAATGCATTTACAGTATATTTTTTTAAAAGAGAGAGAGAGTAGAGTAGGGAGAGGAGAGAAGCTGAGTTTATTTTCAGAAGAAAAGGGCAGAGATAGCCATGCCAGTTTCCGATAGCAGGTGGTGTGCAAGAAGGCTCTTATGTAAGCACTGACATAGTTGTATGGTAGGCTAAATGGGCTGAAGTCCTAGCTGCCACCCTTGCTCACACTGAGCAGCGCTTGACAGCATGAGTAGAACTTCTGTACAAGGAGTCAGGCTCTCATCAGTGTGAGTAAGGATTGCAGAGCTGGGCCCCAAAATAATGGAATGGCTGTCAGGCAAGTTGGAGCAAATCTGTGAGAAGTGTTGAAAACAAGGAACTGCATTTCAAGAAGTTTGCTGTTGGTTGGGAGGGGGGAGAACAATAAATAGACTTGAGCTAATCTGCTGTTTTAGTAGCAGTAATGCAGGCTTTTGGTAGTAAAACCAACAATTAGCTGCACCTCATGAAGAACTCAAGCAGTGGAATGAATGCTCAGTTCTCCAGTGCTGAAAAGTGCTTGTTCCCTGTAAAAATGGGACCAATGATCTCTTGTGGAGACTGATGAGTAATCTGTGCCAGTTGCTCTCCAGCGTAGCTTTCCGTGTGCTTGTATGAATATACCCTCTCTTCCTTTCAAACCAACATTTGCATTGTGGTTTGAAAATGTGTATAATTCATTTTCAGGCACAAAGAGGAATGACTGTGCCCATGCTGGAGCTGAGATTAGTATAAAGCAGTATGCAAATACATTTAGGAACAAAGGGGACTGAGAGTCCTGAGTTCCGGTTGGAATATGCCACCATCTCTGCAATCTGCACTGTGTATCACGGTCCTCTAGAGGCAGGATCACCAAAGGTAACCTCCCTAATTCTATTACTGATTGCTAACGGCAATGGTTACTCTCTGTACTAGGCGGAGTGCTACATTCCGAGCCAGTAGTGTTACCTCGGATGTTCTGTGTATGCATTGCCGCTAGTAAACGTGTACGTGTGTGTGTAGCTGTTCCCCTGAGGTGGAGGCTCCGCTGTGGTTCTTGCTACTTGGCGTGACTTCTCCTCTGTCCTTGCATGAGTTGCATCCTGGGATTCTTTTTTGTGCTTCCACCCAGTGTGACTCCTCACTGGGCCAGAGACCCACGGGAATGCTGTCCCTCGGGAAAATGAATAATGGTACCACTGCGGGCTGGGAGTATAAAACGCCATATACATGAAACAATAGAACGCATCAACACAAACCGCAGCGGAGAAATGGCACACCAAAACCACCAATACAACACTGGGGGACTTGTAGGAAAATGGGATCTGGGATGGAAAGGGTTAGGGTTCACTAATAAGTACTAAACATTAACAACGCAACAAGTTCTCCACTTCCCAACCTGCAGTTTCTTCCCTGGCACCCTCCTAGGAAGGTACCACACTGGGGATGAGTCCAGAGAAGAGTGCTGCACCGTTGTGACCACTGGCCAGCTTAAACAAAGAGAGTTCTCTTATGGTATCTTCACCCTTGGGTATGGCAGGGTCCTCTCCTGGCTCCCTGGCCTGGAGTCCTGCATGGGTCTCGGCTGGCTCTCGTTAGCCAGCACTGCAATTTCTGCCACTCTGGATGCTGATCTCTGCGGAGCTGGAACGGCCTGACCCATGCACTAGATCTCTCTATAGTTCAGTATCTACCTTTTGAGGGAGGGGTGGGGTGGGGGGAGATTAATCAGAGATTCCCCGAGCTGTTCTGATTCTCGCTCAGCTCCAAACCCAACAGCCCCACACTGACACTAAACCTCATCTCTTTGTCCACAGAGGGCCGAGCCACCTGGGCTCAGCATTGTCTCAGCAAACTGCTTATCCTGATCACCCCATGCAGAAACCTCCCAGCTGGCCTCAGCTGGAGTTCCTAGTCTGTTCTGTCCCCACCAGTGACTCCAAGCATGCTGGGAAATGGCATCAGAGGGTGCTGGTTGCCATTATTGTTGTAGTCTATAGGGTTGGACCCTCTAGAGGCTCTGTCTGGCACTCCAGGAGCTGGCAAACTCCAAATGACGGTTACAGATATCTACGGGTTCCTCACATAAACAGCGTGCTCCCCATCATTGGGCTGACTTAGATCTGGGCTGAAATGGTAAGCACAGGTATAAATGAACTGAGCTAAGTGCCTTTTTCTTTCCGTTATTTTTGTGTGTGTGTGTGTGTTGAACAGCAGACTATTCACATTGATTTAATTCACTAATAGTTTTCAGGGGCTGTACCTCTTTGTGGGGAGCTAGCCTTACGTTCCAGTCTAAGCTGCCATAGGTTGGTTGTACTAGGAAGCTTCATGCCATCCAGCAGCAAAGAGAATTGGCCAAGGTGAAACTGGCCATTGAAAAGGGACCGTGTCACTTTCAAGCATTCTGGGGAGAGAGCAAAACCTCAGCACAGGTGCTGTGTGCTCGTGTGGCTAGGTGGCTGGTCTCCTTCCACCCTGAAAAGGAACGGTTCATCCCTGACAGTACATTCCGAGGCACGTCCTAAAAATGGGGGAGATCTGGAAATGGTGGGCATGGTGCCAGCCACTGGCACTTCATTCCAATTCAGATTTCAATAAATGGTCATTTTATACATTATCGCTCTGAAGCGAATTCTTCTCAGCCCAACTCAAGGCCCAGCTTTTTCTTCCTCTGAAACCGCTCGAATGACTAGAACTTAACACTGACTTTAAAAAGACACAAACCCTGCCCTCAGTTACAGACAACCTGAGGAAGTGGGTACACTGCTCCAAAATAACAAAATTTCCTCCTTGTATGTGAAGGCCAAAGGCATAACAGGTTCATAAAAGAATTCAATAAGTTAATGGAGGTTAGGTCCAGCAATGGCTATTAGCCATGATGGTCAGGGATGCAACCCCATGCTCTGGGTGTCCCTAAACCTTTGACTGGCAGGTGCCGGGATTGGGGATCAATCACACAAAATTGCCCTGTTCTGTTCACTTCCTCTGAACCATCTGGCACTGGCCACTGTCAGAGGCGGGATACTGGGCTAGATGGACCATTGGTCTGACAGTATGGCAGCTCTTATGTTCTTTATATACCAATATTTTTTCCTGTCGCTACGGTTAAATATACCTGGAGTCAGAGAGGAAGGTGAAGGCTGAGGGCTAGGACGCAGGAGATCCCGGCTCAGTTTCCAATTCTGCCACAGACCCCCGTGTGCCCTTGGGCCTGGATTCAACAGAGCACTGAAGCGTTATGCTGAAAAGGGATGGACTTTATTTTGTGCTTCGGTGCTGTGCTCTGAACTGGGGCCTTAACCTTTCCATGCCTCAGTTTTCCTCTCTAAATGAGGATAGTAATAACACTTCCTTTCTCCCACATTTGTCTGTTAAGACTTTAATTTCTAAGCGCCAGGGCTGTACCTTACACTATATGTATGTACAGTGCCTAGTGCAATGGGGTTTGGATCTCTGCTGGGGTGCTGCTGCAATATAAATAATTGGTGATAATGTGTAAAGACAAGGCAATTTTTTTGCACACCATTCTTAGTTTGTTGAGTGTAAATATTTGATTTGATTTTATTTGTTTGAAAATGAGTTGCTGTTAAAACCATCCACTGGCCAATATTTGTTAGTGAGCAGTCGCCCACTGTGGAGATAGAGGTGGTTAGGGACTATTTAGAAAAGCTGGACGTGCACAAGTCCATGGGGCCGGATGAGTTGCATCCGAGAGTGCTGAAGGAATTGGCGGCTGTGATTGCAGAGCCATTGGCCATTATCTTTGAAAACTCGTGGCGAACGGGGGAAGTCCCGGATGACTGGAAAAAGGCTAATGTAGTGCCAATCTTTAAAAAAGGGAAGAAGGAGGATTCTGGGAACTACAGGCCAGTCAGCCTCACCTCAGTCCCTGGAAAAATCATGGAGCAGGTCCTCAAAGAATCAATCCTGAAGCACTTGCATGAGAGGAAAGTGATCAGGAACAGCCAGCATGGATTCACCAAGGGAAGGTCATGCCTGACTAATCTAATCGCCTTTTATGATGAGATTACTGGTTCTGTGGATGAAGGGAAAGCAGTGGATGTATTGTTTCTTGACTTTAGCAAAGCTTTTGACACGGTCTCCCACAGTATTCTTGTCAGCAAGTTAAGGAAGTATGGGCTGGAAGAATGCACTATAAGGTGGGTAGAAAGCTGGCTAGATTGTCGGGCTCAACGGGTAGTTATCAATGGCTCCATGTCTAGTTGGCAGCCGGTATCAAGTGGAGTGCCCCAAGGGTCGGTCCTGGGGCCGGTTTTGTTCAATATCTTCATAAATGATCTGGAGGATGGTGTGGATTGCACTCTCAGCAAATTTGCGGATGATACTAAACTGGGAGGAGTGGTAGATATGCTGGAGGGGAGGGATAGGATACAGAGGGACCTAGACAAATTGGAGGATTGGGCCAAAAGAAATCTGATGAGGTTCAATAAGGATAAGTGCAGGGTCCTGCACTTAGGACGGAAGAACCCAATGCACAGCTACAGACTAGGGACCGAATGGCTAGGCAGCAGTTCTGCGGAAAAGGACCTAGGGGTGACAGTGGACGAGAAGCTGGATATGAGTCAGCAGTGTGCCCTTGTTGCCAAGAAGGCCAATGGCATTTTGGGATGTATAAGTAGGGGCATAGCGAGCAGATCGAGGGACGTGATCGTTCCCCTCTATTCGACATTGGTGAGGCCTCATCTGTAGTACTGTGTCCAGTTTTGGGCCCCACACTTCAAGAAGGATGTGGATAAATTGGAGAGAGTCCAGCGAAGGGCAACAAAAATGATTAGGGGTCTGGAACACATGAGTTATGAGGAGAGGCTGAGGGAGCTGGGATTGTTTAGCCTGCAGAAGAGAAGAATGAGGGGGGATTTGATAGCTGCTTTCAACTACCTGAAAGGGGGTTCCAAAGAGGATGGCTCTAGACTGTTCTCAATGGTAGCAGATGACAGAACGAGGAGTAATGGTCTCAAGTTGCAGTGGGGGAGGTTTAGATTGGATATTAGGAAAAACTTTTTCACTAAGAGGGTGGTGAAACACTGGAATGCGTTACCTAGGGAGGTGGTAGAATCTCCTTCCTTAGAGGTTTTTAAGGTCAGGCTTGACAAAGCCCTGGCTGGGATGATTTAACTGGGAATTGGTCCTGCTTCGAGCAGGGGGTTGGACTAGATGACCTTCTGGGGTCCCTTCCAACCCTGATATTCTATGATTCTATGATTCATTTCATCTTGCCATGCTTTCCTTTCTTCCCCCTCTTCCAGTGGTTGTCCCTCCCTCATCCTCTCTCTCAATGGGAATGTCCAGTTTTCTTTCACTAAGGGAAGCAGTTGAAGAGGTCATGCAGTATTAATAGGAAAGCAGAACACTGAATTTATTTCCACTCATACGTTCTGACATTTTTGACATTTCCTGAAGTGATAGATGTTTCAGAGAAAACAACAACTTGGCTTTTACTGAAAAATTAATTATCTTGGCACTTTCCTCATCACGATGGGCTTCTGTAAGAGGACAAAACCATTCGAGAGGGAAAAAGATTAGATGGTAACAGGATGACAGTAACATTAAAAAGGTCTGCATCAGGGTAAAGGGATCTAATTAAGCATTGATTATCAGCATGGTGCTACATGATGTAAACGCTTTTGGAAAGTGCTACACTCCTTGCAATTATCGTATTGAGCGAATTTATATCCTAGAGTTTCATTTGCATCATGAACTAGTCTTTTCTCTAATTACAGTTAACAGGGTATAGCTCTTATATTCTCCAGTGATGTCTTTCTATATTCTTGCTGGCCTCTTTACCCATCAAGTGCACGTGGCTGGATGGAAGCGTGTATTACTCCTTTTGGACATGCTTGACTTAATATTATGAGCGATAGTGATGGAAAAACAACAGCTGTTTTAAAGTCTCCAGAGATCTAATTTAGTTAAAAATTCAATTAGAGGTAGCAATATAGGAGTGCCCTGGTGATCCATTTTGACCTTTTTTTATGCTCCGTTGACTTTCCTTAAAAGAAAAACTTCACCAGAGGGTGTCAGCCCATTATAACTATTTTTAGGTTTATATGAACACGAAGTACCAAAATAATAAGGTAGGTTCTTGTTCAAATGCAGGGGTTAGGTGTTACTTGTCCTCTTGAGTGTTGTAGTTTTAGAATACAAACCTTATACACACAAAGTCTATAATTCTATATTATCATATATATTCGACATATCTTTAAAATGGTCCACTGTTGAGAAGTAACCTTAAAGAAGAAATTACGAGCCATTATACAGAATAACAGGATGAGTTCAGAACAGGGTGGCAATTTGTTTTCTGACTTTAGTGCATTTGTTTGGAACCTTAGCCTATTAACTTTCCTCTGCTTCAATATGGGTGGAGACTTTTAAGCACTAATCCCTCAGAGCTGGTTCATAGCAGCATCCCAAACTGCCCACCAGTTGTGGGAGGAAACTTTGATGGGAGAAGGTGCCCACAGGGAGACATATTGAGACAACCTTAGCTTTGTTTACATTCGAGAACAAACTAAACCAATTTAAGCCTCCTCTCTAGCCACGTGGAATCTACTTCAGACCTGTTGCAAGTTCTCCCCAGGTCCACGTAAGACCTGTTCCAAACCCTTTCAGTTGCTATGTCCTCTGGGTACCTATCCCACAATTCCCTGCAAAGGGCCTCCACAGCATTGTGCTCTGCTAACAAAGCCACAGGTTCACGGTGTAGAACGGGAATGGAAATCTAGCTGAACTGTTTCATTTTTGTCTCTGTCTATGCTGGTCCAGATTGACTTGGTTAGGATTTAACTATAATTACTAAATGTTTGTTGGTGCTAACCAGATATAGAGCATTTAAGGCCTTTTTGTGTGAACACAATGTTTTACGAGTGATCTGGGGTTTAAGCAGCATAGCTTCTCTGGTGTGGATCAGTTTGCACAGTTCCCCTTTATTTGGAGCATAAGATGACTAATGCAATGCTTGTCACAGAACACCAGCAAGAAAGAGTGCCTCTAAAGAGTGGGTTGATCTGCATGCAAGGCAATGCAGGTAAGTAGAAGTAGGGGGTCCTCCATGAACCACAGATCTGATGCCACACTTGGGAAGAAGTCTCTCTGTTTAGCTGATACTTGACTGTTTTGCAGCCAATTCATCGTGACTGACACCTCCTGTATAAGCCTGATAGCAAAATGTATACCTCCCCCGTGAGTTAAAATCCTCCCCTTCCTGTTCTCATTGCTGTGTGGATATCCTGCGATTGGGCGTGCATATTTGGTTTGCTTTGTACTATTTAATAAACTTTTACAATGTGAATGGAACATTATTAGAATTGTAAAGCCCTGCTAATCACCATTTAAAACTACAGGTTAATGAATGATTACAGTAAGGGTTGTCTAATATGATTGTAGGAGCTAAATAATTAACATTTAAAAAAGGCAATTTAACATCTCTTTGACACACTGCCCAGAGAGTAGGCAGCAGTCTTGTTTTAATCACTTAATGGCAATTTAACAAGTACCACAATGTGGTTGATGTAGGGGCGTTAGGAAGTGCAGTATTGATGGAGTATTCAATTGGATTAAGAGACTGGTTTAGCAATAGAAGTCAGGGAGTGATAGCTGGACACCTGGTGGGAGGGAGAGCAAAAGGGAGCAGTAAGCTTATGCTGTACATCCCTGATCTGGAGGATACAGCTAAGTGTTCAGATGTGAAATTGACTAACAATTTGAAACAAAAGGGACTGTCCAAATTGGATAAGGGACCAGGAAAACAGGAGCAAGAACTGCCCAGTGACTGATGCCTTGTAGCGTGACAAATATCATATTGAATGAGGATTGGGCCAAAATTTAGTAAAGCAAACCAGAACCAGAGGGCACAGATCAGGAGAGGTGGTTAGAACACTGTGAAAAGGGCTGGCTGGAGGGTCTGAGCTCAAGTTAGGTGTTTACCGTCACTTATAAATAAAGTTACAGTCAGGTTGAAGATCTGACTCTGTGGTTTAACCCTGGAGTACTGGGAAAATAACATTGCCAACTACAGTGTTAATGCCCAGCGGTGCTGTGTGTTGAAAGATCCTACTGCTGGATCACCCATGCTGGCTTGAGAGTGAGATGCAACCCATAGAGCACTAAACCACAGGTAGGAGGCCTTCTCGTCAATGCAAGATGAGGACAAAGCTGCTCAGCTGTAGCTATTTGGTGCTATTGAACTAAAATATCAAGCCATTTGTATTCATCAGTGAAAATACCATGTTGCCCAGTCTTGTAAATGCTCAGTATTAGAAACTGACTTACTATATATGAAGCACTTGGAGGATTGGGGCCCATTATGGTTCTCTGTGTGTGTGTCTTTTTCCCTAGCCTATCTCCATGTCACTGTGTGAAGTGATTGTCTCGTATATAAAGGGTCAGGCCAGTCCAGATCTTGGTTGGGAGATCTAAGTTCTCAGGGAAGTGGTGATGTTTTTGGTGTCTACACTGGAACTGAAGGTGTAACTTCCAGGTCAAGGGGACATACCTGTGTTAGCTCTGATCAGGCTAACGTGCTAAAATAGCAGGGTAGCAGTGCCTTCTCAAATACCTGCAAGTTAAGCTGGGGCATTGCCGTATCTGCTAATTGAGCCATGCGGCTTGCTGCACCTCATTTAATTTTATAGCTTTTTCTCTTAAGTTTTTAGTTATTTTTCTTTTTCTTCTGTTTTTTGCACAGTTGTCATCAGATATTATTGTGGAAATAAATTATGTTCAATCTGCCCAGAGCATGGGACCGGAGGTGTGTGTGTGGGGGCATGTTTTATGAATCTATTTAAATAAATCAGGGATTTTCCAAAGAGCTTAAGGGAGTTGAGCGCTCAACCCCCATTGAAATTCTGTGGGAGTGGGGTGGCCAGTTTCCATAAAAACCTTGGCAAATTCCAGCGTGAATAAATGTCCATGAGAGAGGGGGGCTAGTGTGTGTGGTCATTTTTTGGTGGGCTCAGGAACTCCAGGTAGTTCTCCTCACCCCATGTGCCTATTCCACAGACAGTAATATTTCTGTGTCTACATGTGCATAGAACATCCGGAAGTCTTGTTGCAGATTTCCTCAGCCAGCTTTATTATCCCAGAAATTACTACTGTAAGCACTCTTCCTTTTAAAACCTCTCCCTTTCCTCTCTGTTTGTCGTCCCTTCTCCCCTGGTTGTCTCGGTAGTGCCTGTTTAAAGCTAAAGAGAATTATGCATGTGCATCAAGGGAGACCAGAGCCTCCTGAGTTGTGGGGAGCTCAGCGAGAAACTGGCAGGCCTACAGGCTTGTGATCTGATTACGCATGGTTAATTGCACATGGCAGCTAAATGTGTTTTCAATGTTTTACTTCAGAAAATTGTATGAGACACAAAGCTGTTTTGAGACAAATGCGAAATGAAACTTGTTTTGGGTTTTGTATCTATTTTTTTATAATAAAAAATGGCGTTTTAATGCTGCTGTCTGAGAGCTGAAACTCAGACCCAGCTGGAGTGTTAGAGGTGAATAAAATTTTAGGGTAGAATCACAGCTGTCTACATGCAAAGTGAGAGAGGCAACACCCGATTCGTGTGCACAGGACAAAAGTCAGTTGTGCTACCTGAGTGCAAATGTGGGTCTGCATGCTGCCCTAATGGGCCATGTTTGGGGGGGGAAGTGCTATACCCCAGCTAGAGCGGTGTGGAGAACCTGCTCCCATAGTTGGAGTGCGATAGTGGCTCTGCTCAATATGCTCCCACAAGGTTCCCTGGAGGCGTTTACGCCTTACTAAATGCTGGTGTGTATCATTACCACCATGTCCGGGAAGGTTTAGCTGTATGTGTTACTATTGGGGATTACATCATCGTATAATATAATTTTCCTTGACATTACAGCTAACGAATGGAAATGAAGCCAAGACAGTGAAATGAGTCAAAAATGCAAACCTTTGGCTTTTGTTGTTTGTTTTTGTTTTAAACCCTCCTTTTTCTAAAGGAAATATTTTAACTTGCAAGTGGACAAAATCCTGCAGTCTTCTCTCAATTCCCAGAGCAAGAATGGAAAGATTTGTCCCTTTGTATTACTGGAAACCATACGTGCTGTCTGCACATTTCAGTCTTTACCCTGCTGCTCAAAACTCAAAATTATTGTGTTCTTTTGCAGTGATTCAATCCATATAAGTCATCCAAATTCCTGGAGAACTAGTTACATCTGAATAAAAAAGCCAGCATGAAAATATATGGCCTGATTCTTATTTCCTTTAAGTCCCCCTTTGACACTGTTCTGGCAGTGTGAAAAGAGTCTTAATTTGTGGATCATTTACATTAGCACCCACTTGGAGGGCCTTCTACATGGCAGGAGCAGTGTAAACGGAAATCATGCTCTTCATAGTAAATGTATGTTAATAGAGTTAAATACAGCCTTTTCCTCGGGGCATTATGGGATGGACATTAGGCAGGGTCCTCTGTGCCTTTACTTTGACTCCCAAGGAGAACTGTTTGCAGCAGAGGGGATCCTCTTTTTGTAGAGGGCCTAACTAGACAGCTTTGTAAGGTGAATGACGGAGAAGTAAACCGTCTCCAAGATATCTGCTCCCTTGCCAATTGGAGGTGAGATCTGGGGTGTTATGATTATTGGTATGGCCCAAATTAGGGCCTAATCCATAAAGTTCTCCATATATCAGTCTCCCATTGAAGTCAATGGCTGCTCTTTTTGGAGAGCTTGCAGGTTCGGGTGCTTCGTCTGCAAGTTCCTTGGGGAAGGGAGACAGGACAGTGTTGTCTTACACCTTATGGGTGTGCAGTATGGCGCTCCCAGCCACTGCTCCATAAAATTTCCATTCTGGAGGTTCTTTATTAATTCCTCCAGGCCTCAATTCAGGTAATGCCACGCTTAAAGATAAACATGTGCTTAAGTGCTCTCCTGAATTGAGGCTTTTGCAGATAGAGTCTATTGCTACTTGCTTGATAGCTAGCAACAGACTGTGAGAAAGATGGACATCTTATAACACGTGGAAAAACAAAATGAAGATGAATGACTGAGGGGAAAACACACACACACACACACAAATCAGCAGGAAAGCTGTGTCTATCACAGCTTTTGTATCCTCTTTGAATATTACTCTGCCAGTTCCTATTGTTTTTCTCCTGATGTAGTTTTTTCATTCTAATCAGCTCATATACATATTTGTTCCTCTTTTATTATACTTTTTAATTCATGATTTGAACATAATGGAGAAATTTTGTAGATTTTTTTTTTTTTTAAATGGGGAGCCCCTCAAATAACCAGTTGAAAATTAGCACCACAGGTTCCTATTTCTGCGGTCTGCTTTGCGCACCTTTCATCAGGCTTATGTTCCACTGCATTTTTTGCAATTGAAAATTGGATATATTTTTAAAAGGACTTTTCTTTTGTGTCAGAAGTTTTGCAACTGATAGTTTAAACTATGTGGTTTTTAAATCCTCATCCGTACTTTATTTGGTATTCCATTGGGAGGATAACAAAGGTTTCCTGCGTTCTGGTAAGAGCAAATCTTTCGTTTAAGCAACAATTAACAGTCAAACAGATTTTTCCATTTACAGCAGTCCACCTGATTTAAAGCTTTTCATTTGTTTCCTTGTTAAACAAACAACCCCCCCTCCACTCTTCTGGCAAGTTAATGTGATGGTGCTCTTAAAGTTAAGCTCTGCTTCTGAGGTCAAGTCACTTTTTTCAATTTGGATACATACTCTGTGAATATGTATGGGATGCAACAACTTTATAGCCGAGACATTTAGCAGCATAAGTGGCAGCAGGCTATCGGTTTTCCTTATGACAGACCAATCACAAATTCCAGACTGCTTGCATATCAAGCTTAGTGCAGAGACTCACTGCTCTGTTCCTTAGAGGTTCAGTGTGATAACACATTCTTGCCTGTTTGGATTTCCAGAGAGATAAAACATTAAATGGAACTAAAACAGCATTCAAATCCTGAAAGCAGGGGTAAGATTTTTATCTTGCTTGGGACTGTGTTGTCTCTGGTGTTGTCTTACTCCTGGAGCCCTATTAAGTGTTTAATAGGTGCAGTGGCTTCTGAGATTACAAGTGCTGTGCCGGAAACCCCATTTTGTACACTGATATGCCTTTAGGGAAGGCAATGCTTAAGAGACTGGATTCTATTTCACTTTTCCCATATTATTACAAATCATATTATCTTAATGAAACCGGGATCTATGTAATATAAATTCTGTTGTGTTTGCAAAAATTAAAGATGCATAGGAATTTTGATCATTTTGCAATAATTGCCTGAAATGTAACATTAATGCTTTTTCACTTCACTTGGTCCTTGTTGATTGAACAGCTTCTGTAGACTGCACATCTCAATGGTTTTAGTAATAAAGATGTAAATAGCCTAATGTTTCCAAATGTGGCAGAACTATGTTGTTTTAGGAAATGACAATTTTTCATCAAAAAAACAAATCCAAACAATTGAACGTAAGTGACAACAATTTAACTGTAAAGTGGTTTTATTATAACTAAAGCCTTGATTATTTAACTGCTTTTACAAAACGCCGGTTCAAAATTCAAAAATCAATTGGCATAGCATACAGTAATACAAAACCGTGTCAAGATCATTGAGTCGAATCACCAATATTCATTTTATACAGAAGTATCAGAGCTGCAGTGGGAACTTATCTGGGAACAGAGCCACTTGTGCAGTATATCTAATGCAAATGACACAGCAGTGTAATGTCAGTCATGAAAGACTCAGATTTTCTCTCTCTAGTTGAAAACTGCATTTTATTTTGGAAAATCTAGTTTTCCCCTGAAAGCAGGTATAGGAAACAATCTAACTGCTAGCCGGATCAGCTTTCACCACCTGTCTGAGCATCAGGGCAACTGCCACGGTGTTCCAGGTGAAGGTGTGCTACGTGGAACACTTGAGAACTGGGTGGGGTGGTGCTGGAGGAGGGAAAATGGAGAGAGTTGTGAACAGGAGATCCATGGCTGTGGGTCTCACTCCTGTTGCTTTGATGTCAGAGCCTGAGCTATGTCTTCCAAAGTGTGGCACAAAGAAATGGGCACAACCCAGAATCTGCATATTGGATCTCTGGGTGCTTGTCTGGATCCCAGATGAGAAAAGGGCCCTTTTTGGGTTTTAATTTAGATCTGATCAGAACTTCACAAGGACAGCTGATCTCCTAGAATTTCTACCATCTTAAGGGCAAAAATCTCATGAGAACAATATGTGAAATTGTTGGTGTTGTCTAGTTTGAATACTAACCATACATCCTCCAGACCCAAAGATACCTTTTAGGGTCAAGTTCCAAAATAGAGGACGCTGTTGGGGGGACGAGAGGGGATGGGGTTGCCAAATTTGGGTTGATGAATTCCTGGAGGTTTCATTACATGACATTGTCTTTAATCAAAGATTAATCTTTAATTCCTGAATTCTCCAGGACAATCCTGGAGGTTAGCAACTCTAGAGAAGGAGGAGCTGGAAGGGGTATTTGGAGGGCACTGGAGGGGGTACCTGTGGCAGGGGACCCACTGGAGATGAGCTGCCAAGTGCTGCAGGGGAAGGGGGAGATGGGCTGGCTTAATAGGGGAGCCCCAGCTGCCGCCCCATTTTTGCATCCCTGCCAGCTCTGAGCCGCGGGCGGCTGCCCCTTTCATCCTGCCCTGCTGGGAGCTTACTAAAGAAACAGCCCCAAAGGAATGGACTGTGCATCTGGGAGCTTACGAAAGTTGAACTTTCAATAAAGATTGGGTGTCTTTCTAAAAGAGATGCTCGCATCCAGTGTGACATGGGCTTGATACAGGAATCGTTGGGTGATGATCCATTGCCAGTTGACCAGGCACTCAGACTAGGTGATCACAAAGGTCTCTTGTGGGCCTAAGTTCTATGAATCTTGTGGATCTGCTGTGGCACAAAATGAGTGGCATACACTGGGATAAGAGGAGTGAAAGAGCAAAATGCTGGCCCAGAATGGGGCAGCTGAGTTGCATCTTCACGTTCTTCCTCTTCCCTCTCCGCTTCCTTTTAATTTCTTTGCTTCTGATGCTGGCGTGGCTGTGGATGGTGGAAGGGGCTTAATATTAAAAAGTTGGTTTGGATGTATCATGTTAAATAACATGCACCATTCTTCCACTGTGGTAGTGGGCTCTGGAGGCGTGATCCCCAGCTGGTAGTTAAAAGGGAAAGGACATTACGCTGATTTACACCAGCAGAGGATCTGCAGTGGGTGATGTGGGCTATGCTCAGATTTTCCTTTTCATTGCCAAATTAAACCTTTAAAGCCATCTTCAGAACTGGAATGTGTAGGTTAATGGTGAACAGAAAGATCTGAAATGCTCATCTGGAAGCATTCCATATGGTTTAAGAACATGAACGTGTTATCTAGGCAGTCCAGCCATCATTTTTGCCTCTGTGTGTGAAACAGTGGTTAAGCTCATGATTTATTGTCTTGCTTTTTGCTGATAGCTTCAATACAAGATTTTAAGAAGTAACAAATTGTTATCCTGCAGCTATCCCTAAGGCAAAGCCCGGAAAGTGACTGTTATTTTCAGCTGTTCTATGTGGGGAGTGAAAAGTATCCAGTCATCTGGAGCTATTGGGTTTTTCCAGTTCACTGAATGACAACTTTGCTAATGGTGGGTATCTAACAAGTAACGGCTGCTAGCATACCCTAATCCAACTGACGCTGTAGCGTAGCCATGCGAAATGCAATAGCGCTGGGTTTTGAAATCATCATTTGTGCAAGATTAAGATAACATCTTAATAACAGATATCTTAATAATATATAACTATAATTATATGTAATTATTATAATAATAACATCTTAATAACATCTTAATAATAAATAAGATAACATTTTAAACATCTATTTTAGTAATGCCAATCGGTCTGCCCAACGAAGGGCTTGAACGCTGTCATTTCTAATGCCATTGTACATTCTGAGGGGTGAGTGTGTGATATATACACTGGTGTGACCAGATGTCCCAAGTTATGGGGCCAGTCCTGTTATTTGGGGTTTTGTTTTATATAGGCTCCTATTCTCCCCTACCCTGTCCCAATTTTTCACACTTGCTCTCTGGTCACCCTACTGTGCACATATATATGTATCTGTTTATCATACAGACAGACCTGTTCAGTTGAACTCTGTCATAGCTCCAGTGACAAATATCAATAGAATGGAGAACCTTGGGACCCTCAAATATTCAAACTTGGGGTAGCAGAAAGTTTGCTCCCCATACGTGTAGCCCACCATGTAGTGTGTCTTTATAGCCCACAGCTGGATTTGAGTGCATGCTGTTTTTTCTTTTAAGTAGAAGACTGTGCTGGAGACTCTAGAGAATTTAGCCTGAAGAGTTTATACCCTCTTCAGGCAAACTGTTTCCTTATCTGCAGCATCTAAATTCTGCAACCCTTGTCTTACAAAGTGTGTATATCAACCAGGCAGCAGTGCCCAGCAGATCCCTGTTTATACAAACCCTCAGTTACTGGAATGTGTTTTATTTCCCTGATGACAGATTTCAGAGTAGCAGCCCTGTTAGTCTGTTTCCGCAAAAAGAAAAGGAGGACTTGTGGCACCTTAGAGACTAACACATTTATTAGAGCATAAGCTTTCGTGGGCTACAACCCACTTCATCGGATGCATAGAATGGAACATAGAGTAAGAAGATATATATACACATACAGAGAAGGTGGAAGTTGCCATACAAACTCTGAGGCTAATGAATCCTGTTCTTTTTTTTTAATTTCCCTGTTACGATTACAAGATGTTTGCCATCCCTTTTCCAGTGAAGTCTGTGTAAACTGAGTTCTCTGGTCTCTCTCTCTGTTTTATGTGGTGACTATATAACGATCTAGAGGAGGGGAGGGAAGTAGGGACAGACAGCGGAGCAGCGTGGGATTTTACTCTTAGCTCTGAGGACTTGCGGTAATGGAGACAGCCAGAGGAGACTTGAGACCAATGAAAACTGAGATGGGGGAGGGAGAGGAATCTGGCTGAAAACAGCAGAAGTCCTGTAGGGAGAGGAGAACAAATGAATGGGCTTAGAAACATCCTGTGAAACTTTTCCATTAAAGCAGTAACTGCAGGATGCTAAAATCCCTGATTGGCGGCATAAACTAGAGGAGATGGCAGGGGGAGTGAGCTGAGCAGAGCAGCAGTGACTGTGACAAGACAAGGGTGGAAGAGAACAGGAGAATACAAAAAGCAACCAAATGGAAAAAGGAGCCCAGCGCAAGGAACAGAAGATTAAATAGTGACAGATTTAGATGAGCAAAAGTGAGGTAAAGTGTACAGCAATAATGAAGAACCGAAAGGCAAAAGCAGGTGGAAATAGGCACAAAACTATTTGGAAAGCAAAGGAGGCGAAGCAAGCAGGAGAAAAACGGGTGTGAAATTGTAAATCAGCTCAAGTGAGATGAACAGTGTTACAGAGTGCCAGTTTGAATGAGAGCAGAGGCTTGGAACTGGGACCAAATTAACAAGATCACTGCAATAACTGACACGCTAACTAGCTGACTGAGACTGTCAGCCAGTTTCGCTAGGGCCTGGATACTGTGGTAAGGTCCAGGAGGCTGGACTCTCTCTTCCCAGGCTGACTTCCATGGACCCCAGTGAGTGTCTGTGTGGGTGTAAAAGTCAGTCCATGCATGCAGATCCCATTGGAATTCCATAAATCTATGGCATAGGACTTGGTTCATATGGGCCTTTGCTTAAAGATGGATATACCTTTCCCAATCCTGCATGTGGGTTCTGATCAGCAAGAAACTTCTACTCTGTGGCAGTAGTTTATCATATGTCTCCCTACACCTTGACACAAATACCAACTTGGAAAACCTGAACTGTAGGAGGAGAGAAGACATGAGTTTTGGGAGTACTAGCCCCAGAAATATCTATGGGTTGTGTTCCCTCAGGAGCCTTGGAAAACTTAAGCTTATCTGAAGTAATGAAATGTTTGTTACACCTACACGTGTTCTGTGCTTGGTCAGACAGTGGCCTCAGGGACAACCCAAGTGCAGTTAAGGTGACGCTATCCTCTTTAACAACAAAAAATCAACTTTTCCCGAATGCCCCTTGCGTTCAGACTGAAATCAGTATCTGAGTCAAAGTGGGTAGAGCTGTAGTTACCTAGTGGCACTGTTACCTCCCATTCCCTGGCTGGCAGTTGATACCCGTTCATGTGGGCAGAGGCAGAACGGGTGCTTTGTTCCTAATGATACTGGATGGGCTCCTCTCTTTATGGTGGGGAAGAGCCACAGTCAGGCAATGCAGGGATTTCCGTACCCTGAAAATGCCTGTTAGCATAGCCATTCATTGGCAATGTCGCTGCATTTGGTTCAGCCCATCAAAGCCTGTCTGTTCACCCTATACAAGGATGTCACTCTTCCTTGGTTAGGTTTCTGTTGCCCTTGGGTGAGGGTGAGGAATAGCATTGGCTAGAGCACAGGCTAAAAGTCTCCCTGCCCTGCTCCTGTAAGTGCCTCCCTTCTGGCTCAGTATTGCCCCTGTTGTATCCAGAGCTGCTGCTGACCAGGGACCCTTCATTGGACCGAAGTATTCTAGACTGGTCAGTGTGCTGGTGAGGGGCACCAGCATTCATTCCTGCTGCATGTTGGTTTTTAACCAGCAGCTAACCAGGAACTAATCTCACTGGGGAGGGGGCTGCTGTGGCCAGTGTTGTTTCACCACCCTGCCCCCAGCTTCGTCCCCACTGTTGTCCGGATGTATGCTGTGCGTCTTCCATCTGTGCACAGGGGGAAATGCAGAGCAGGGGAACCTCTAGATCAGTGGCTCTCAAGCTTTTTTACTGGTGACCCCTTTCTTATAGCAAGTTTCTGAGTGCAACCCCCCCTTATATATATATATTTTATATATTTATATATTTTTTTATATATTTAACACCATTATAAATCCTGGAGGCAAAGCAGGATTTGGGGTGGAGGTTGACAGCTCGCAACTCCCCACGAAATAACCTTGTGACCCCCTGAGGGGTCCCGACCCCAGTTTGAGAACCGCTGCTCTAGATACCGGAATATGATTCCTTGACCAGGCTTCGGCTCTGTGGAACTGAACTGTGGCAGCCCATTTCAGCTCTGTGTCTGGAGCATGGGCACTCCAGACTGGCTCCCCTGGAGAGTTTAATGCACTGGAATGAGCCTTCTCTGGTTTGAATCTGATACTTAAATCCGAATAAATTTTTATTCGTATTTCCTGGGTATTTCTGTATTTTGTGAGCATTTAGTCTTAGATCACGGCTAGAGATTCACCACTAGAAGGTAAACAATGCTGATATATGCATGGTACAAGCATCAAACACTGCTCTTCTTGCTCCCAGCCGCAGTGCTACCTGATGAAGGTAAAAGAATGCTCATTAGATGCACTGTACATTTTCCCTCTAGACCAATTCCTCATTGTTATATTTATAATCTAGAAGAAATACGATTTTTACTTGCTGCTTTTGCAGCAGGAACACACTGCCGTCAGAAAATCAAAACTCCAGTCTGTTGAAAGAGCATAAATCGGAATTTGGTGCGAAGTTCAATTTCGTTCGTAATGATACCAATGTGTGCTCTGCAGATTGAACACCAGTAACCTAGTAAAACTTAATGAAAAGCTGGGGAAAAGCTCCTCCACTTCAAAGAAAATTATAGCAATATTATTCTAATATACGATACCAGAATTTTATAAGCAGTCTAATATGTTGAACAAGCATTGTTAGCTAAGCTGTTTTAGGTGTTTTTTAGTTGCGTACGCTATCATGAGTTAGAGAGAGAGCTCTTTCCTCCCCCCCTTGATAAATGGGCTCAGAGAAATAATTTTTATATTTACTTAAAGATGCCTATTTTGCCTGCATTCTAGTTATATCCTATATTTGCTGTCAATTTGCGTGCTGGCTAATAAATGCTCTTCTTTTGAATCCATAGTGTAAAACATCTTTGGTGCTTAAAAGATGGCGTTTTGATTAGCTAGACTATAGATTTGCATTGTCATGTCATTTTTATTGTTCTAAAATGTTCTGACAATTCTGTTTATATCTTTGGCAGCCAAACAAGCAAATTGGTACATAAAGCCATTGTTCGTTCCAGAAGTGTCATTGCTAAATGAGGTAGATTTTGAGCATTTGATTTGGTTCGTGCAATTGGTACATGATGGGAGGTCCCTTTCTCAATAATGAAAGCAGAGTTTTCATGTGAGACTCAGTTAAACTAAAGATAAGACATAAATCAGACCCGAGCTCTTGCTGAGTCCCCATATGTCCCTATGGCTGCAGTGATAGGCATAGAAAGCATTCATTTTTCAAAATGGTTCTGTTCCTTGATTTTTTTTTTTTTTAATCTAGTGGGCTGAAAAGGATCATGGGATGCAAAACCGGTTTTTTGCAACCTTCTATTTGGGCAACAGCTTTTGACAAGTGCTCAGACGAGGGTGAAAAGAATGGTGAAACTCTACTCCACATTCCAGAATATCTGGGGATTTCTACTGAAATATGCAGCAATAGTAGTAAACAGCGCTGATTTGTTCCATGGCCATCATTAGGGTTCAGAGTTGATGACCCATTGAGATGAATGGAGACCGTTGATCCCTCTTGGAAAGGTAGAATAATATAATTTCTCTAGCTGCAGACTCCACACTGCACATATTCCGTAATGGCTAGAAACTTTCACTTTAAAAACAATGTAGAAGTTTAATTTTTAAAAGTTTAATTTTCATGGGGCCATTAAGAAAGTGCCATTTTGGCCTATTGCCACAAACTGCATCAATCCATCCTCTGTTTTTGACACTAAAATTCTTGAGTGGTTATACATTGGCTGAGAAAATGTTCCATCGATGATGGGTGTATTGGGGCTACAGGACATGTCGGTCAGTGCTGTGACTGGTCATTCCTGATATTTTGTGAAATTGGCACTTAGTACTACCTTTGGCGTGCATTTCCTCCTTCTGCTGTGCTAGGCTTCCCCTCAACTCTGCAGAAAATCAGTTGTAGGGGGGAAGATGAAGTAGTGATGATGTAAATCACGAAGTGCGTAATATTACTTCAAAGTACTCTTATTATGTTAATAAAAACCCCAAACCCTCAGAATAATTTGGAAGAGACAGAAATTGTGTTTTACATGAAGGCAAGATGACTTCTGCTCCTACAACTCGAGCTTGGCTGTTGACTGAGTCACATGACGCTATGAACAAAAACCAGATGCCTCAACACAAGCTATATGAAGCTGGAGAACAAATAAGGTCAGAGAATTTTTAAAAGCAAATAATGGGCCAGCATTCTCTCTTTGGCCTTACTCCACTGAGTTCTGTAGCGTTACACCAGGAATGCATTTGACCTGCTGTATGTAGACTTTACCTGGATAGAACTGTGCTGGGTGAGTTGGTGAGCTTCACTGGAGAGACCGACTGGGAATTTTAGTTTAGAGAGAGAGAACAATTATGTCTCTGGGTCAGTGACCTCCAGTGAGTAATGAGGCCTTCAGCCTGTGGCTTCAGGCATTACTTCACACTATCAGTAACTTTTTAACCTGGAGACCCGTGAGTTTCTGCTATAAAAGTCCAATAGCCTTGTGTTTGGATTAAAATACACTGATAACATACATCTCTTCAGCGAAAATGCCAAACTTCACAACGGTTACCATGAAGCCTGTTTGCAATTGAGGAAGTCAAATTCTCCCCGCACCTTGACAGAAGAGCTCAGAGTCAGGGTCTTGGCTGCACACTTTGGTTCACACTCATCTCTCTGTGAGTAAACAGTAGTAGCCCATAAGACATCATAATTGATTGAGTCGATTATGTTCTGAGGGAACAGTAACAGAAAATTAGGAGTAGAAGGTTTTGTCTGAGGCATGTTGTGGCACTTTTAATCCACTATAGTTCAGAGGCGCAACCCTGCCTTTGGATATCTGTGGATACTTAAGACACAAGCAGATGTTATGAAGGACATGCTTCAAAGATGGAAAAATTAGAACTGCCAGTGCTGAAAGTGGAATAGACCAGTGATACTCTAGCTCAGCCTTTGATAAACATGAAATTCAGGACGAGCAAGTCGAAGTCAAAATTTGTCTTTTTTGCGGGCTGGAGAGACATATGATACTGTGGTCTCCGATGTACTCTTTCAATCCCTGTAGAATTAGCTACAAATGTGTTTTTTTTTGTTTTGTTTTGTTTTGTTTTGGACATCCTGATTTCTGCAACCATCACTGCCAAAGCCAACAAAAAACTCATTTAAGATTATCTCGAGAATTTTAAAAAATGCCCTTAGTTCAGCTGTTTGAAAATATTGTTTTCTATGTTAGTGTAAAATATGAATGGCTAACAAGAATCTATAGGTTAGAATAATCCAGAAATAGATCTTGGAATATCTAGTTCAATTATGTTGTGTGCTTTTAGTGGAGACTATAAATTTTGAAGAATTAAGAGAGCCATAAAGATAGGTGTTACAGGGGAGCATCTCACTTTTCACCTTCAGAAATTAAATATTCAGTGTGAAATCACACATTATAAGGGTCACTGCATTGCGAGTGGTCATTAATAGCAGCAGTAGGTAACAGTTTGAAGAGCTAAAGGAGACCACTTCCCATAACAGTGAGATTTAAATGTGCAATTTACTGAAAACCCCCTTATTAAAATAGAAAACTAATGCCAGATTGTGCACTAATGGAGACTTTGCTTTATATTTAAAATCTGCATATGCACATGCCATCTACAGTTGCATTTGCTATGTATGAAATAGATAAATTTCTGTAACATGAGGTCATTCTATTTTTTTTTAGTTTGTCCCATTTAGATAGCTGCTTTCTCCTCTTTATTATTCACACTTAACAAAGGTGTAAATATTTGCATATAAGAGTGGATAAGTAGTCCAGATAGGCTGTCACCTTTGAAGAAATAACTATCATATTGTGTGTGTGATGCGCGCTCTCTCTCTCTCTCTCTCTCTCTCTCTCGTCTGCTATTGCTTAGCTAAAATTTGCATGACAAGTAACAATTACTTTAGACAACTACTTATATTGCTCTAAAAACCGCCCCCAGACATTCATGTAACAACATTTTCCACTAGAAAGAAAGTAAAACCAATGAGGCGCATCATGCCTAACCTCCTACTTGCGTTAGAGAGTGGGATGGAGGGAGGTTGTTGATGCAGTGAAATAAATTGCATAATACTCCTAATTGTGTGTGAGAGTTACTTCAACGTTGTAACCATTTTTGCTAGACTTTTGGATGCTGTCTCTACAACTGCCATCTTGTTCGCTTGCTTACAGATTTTTACGGAAATAGGGGAAAAAATGATGAGCACAAAAGATAATCCATGTGAATAATCCCTCTCCCCTGAGATGCAGGCTTTGTGACCCTCTGTAGCATTTATTCCCTAACTTCATTCTTTATAGGTGAGAAGGAAGGGTGCACGATTTACATCAGAATAGATATGATTGATTTTAGAGGTGGTGCTCCCTATTAAGGATGGCATACTGTAATATCCAAGGTCCTCTAGTCATTTCACGGTGCTGCGCACCATGGCCTCTTGAAACTTCATGGCAACAGCAGGGGTAGAACCCTGCTCCACCAACTCTAAAAGCAGATGCCCCACCTCTTCCCCTAAAGGAGAATGCCAGGCATAGATGAGTAGTTCTGATACTATCCAGATGAGGGCAGAAGTGCATGTAGTCACACACCTACGGATTTTCCAAAAGGAAATGACAAGAGAAGGGGAAATACTTCATATCCAGTAGTTTATTTGGTGAATTTTGTCTCTTTGTGAACTGACAGTGATCAGATGGTGGTGTCCCGCAAATGTATTTGTAGAAATTATTCAAATAATTTCTAACAATTCTGAGTCCATAGATCATTTGCTAGTAGTTTGTGATGAGCATTTGATATTTGAAATTTAAGCTGCATTGGATGGATGATCTGATCATATGATCTGATATCATCTGATCAGATTCTCCCCACGTTCCCTTCCTTGAGATCAATGGGGGCCAAGGATATTGAGCCCTCGTGGTATTGGACCCCATGTTCATACAGCTTTTGTATGCATGATAAAAGACTGGGAAGATGTGAATGTCCAGGAGCTTGAAGTAAACACCATTAGCAGTCAGTTAGCCCGTGGCTGAAAAGTCAGGGCTTCTGAACAGGGCAAAGTTGCTCCAATTTAAAATTACGCTTTCAGTTAAACCAGAGCAAAGGGCGTTGTGGACACTCTCTTATTTCAGTTTAAAGTAGTCTTACTTAAGCTAAACAGAAGTTTGTTTGGAGCTGGTTTTAAGCTTCAATGGATCTAATCCCTGATTCTAGTAAGCAGTGCCTTAAGCACACATGGCATTGCTAGAGCAATTTTGTAAAGGATTTTTGGGGTGAAATCTGAAGATTTTGGTTGGAATGGCTGTATCTCAGTGTCTGACAACACTTTCTTTCTCAGGACTGCTCTCCCCGCTCCCCCTGCATAGAGATTTCCAAACATCAAGTCTCCCATTCTCATTCTACAACTTGAGTTTTGTTTTTACTCTATCCCTTCTGTTTCTCATCCTTTACTAGTGATGCACACAAACATGTCAGTCAAACTTTCCTTTTTCTCTGTTTGTAATTTCTTGTAGTAGGTGCCGCATGGAGGTGTGTGTGATAAAGACTCATCCAAGTCGTCATTACGATATATTTGTCTGTGCTCAACTGTCTATTTAATCTGTAAGCCTTTATTTGATCCAACTCTTTTTCTTTCTGGCTACTCTGCTCATTATTTACTTTCCTACAGCATCCACTCCTGACTAGGACTCTTATTTTCTGCTGAATTTATGAGCCAAATATAATATTAATATTCATGCTTTTCAACACAAAATTCATACCTGATTTTTTTATTACTTTCTAAGATGAAGAAACTTCTAAGTAATATTAGAAAAAAATAAATTGCTTGATCTTTATCCGCATTCAGTGTCCAAGTGAACTGGAACCAGATAATCACTCGCAGTCTGGCTGTAACCCAGTGCTGATTCTTGACTGCGTTCTTTCGTGGAAAGGTTTGAATTTTGTTCTGTAATGGGAAAATGGCAAACTAAAGTTACTTAGCCCTGGTCTACACTAGGACTTTAGGTCGAATTTAGCAGCGTTAAATCGATGTAAACCTGCACCCGTCCACACGATGAAGCCCTTTATTTCGACTTAAAGGGCTCTTAAAATCGATTTCCTTACTCCACCCCTGACAAGTGAATTAGCGCTTAAATTGGCCTTGCCAGGTCGAATTTGGGGTACTGTGGACACAATTCGACGGTATTGACCTCCGGGAGCTATCCCAGAGTGCTCCATTGTGATCGCTCTGGACAGCACTCTCAACTCAGATGCACTGGCCAGGTAGACAGGAAAAGAACTGCGAACTTTTGAATCTCATTTCCTGTTTGGCCAGCATGGCAAGCTGCAGGTGACCATGTAGAGCTCATCAGCAGAGGTGACCATGATGGAGTCCCAGAATCGCAAAAGAGCTCCAGCATGGACCGAACGGGAGGTACGGGGTCTGATCGCTGTATGGGGAGAGGAATCCGTGCTATCAGAACTCCGTTCCAGTTTTCGAAATGCCAAAACCTTTGTGAAAATCTCCCAGGGCATGAAGGACAGAGGCCATAACAGGGACCTGAAGCAGTGCCGCGTGAAACTTAAGGAGCTGAGGCAAGCCTACCAGAAAACCAGAGAGGCGAACGGCCACTCCGGGTCAGAGCCCCAAACATGCCGCTTCTATGATGAGGTGCATGCCATTTTAGGGGGTTCAGCCACCACTACCCCAGCTGTGATGTTTGACTCCTTCAATGGAGATGGAGGCAACACGGAAGCAGGTTTTGGGGACGAAGAAGATAGCTCACAGCAAGCAAGTGGAGAAACCGGTTTTCCCGACAGCCAGGAACTGTTTCTCACCCTGGACCTGGAGCCAGTACCCCCCGAACCCACCCAAGGCTACCTCCCAGACCCAGCAGGCGGAGAAGGGACCTCCGGTGAGTGTACCTTTCAAAATACTATACATGGTTTTAAAGCAAGCATGTGAAAGGATTACTTTGCCCTGGCATTCGCGGCTCTCCTGGATGTACTCCCAAAGCCTTTGAAAAGGTTTCTGGGGAGGGCAGCCTTATTGCGTCCTTCATGGTAGGACACTTTACCACTCCAGACAAGTAACACGTACTTGGGAATCATTGTACAACAAAGCATTGCAGTGTATGTTTGCTGGTGTTCAAACAACATCCGTTCTTTATCTCTCTCTGTGTTATGCTCAGGAGAGTGAGATATCGTTCATGGTCACGTGGTTGAAATAGGGTGCTTTTCTTCGGGGGACACTCAGAGGAGCCCGTTCCTGCTGGGCTGTTTGCCTGTGGCTGAATGTTCCCCGCTGTTAGCCACGGGGAGGGGGAGGGTTGAAGGGGTAGCCACGCGGTGCGGGGAGGCAAAATGCGACCTTGTAACGAAAGCACATGTGCTATGTATGTAATGTTAACAGCAAGGTTTACCCTGAAAGAGTGTAGCCACTGTTTTTATAAAATGTGTCTTTTTAAAGACCGCTGTCCCTGAAACACCAGCTGCATGTGTTTCAATGGTCACAGGATCTTCTCCTTCCCAGAGGCTAGTGAAGATTAGAAAGAAAAAAAAAACGCACTCATGATGAAATGTTCTCTAAGCTCATGCTGTCCTCCCACACTGACAGAGCACAGACGAATGCGTGGAGGCAAATAATGTCAGAGTGCAGGAAAGCAGAAAATGACCGGGAGGAGAGGTGGTGGGCTGAAGACAGGGCTGAAGCTTAAATGTGGCGGCAGCGTGATGAGAGGAGGCAGGATTCAATGCTGAGGCTGCTGGCGGACCAAACCAGGATGCTCCAGTGTATGGTTGAGCTGCAGCAAAGGCAGCTGGAGCACAGACTGCCACTACAGCCCCTGTGTAACCAACCGCCCTCCTCCCCAAGTTCCATAGCCTCCACGCCCAGATGCCCAATTACGCAGTGGGGGGGGCCCACCGGCCAACCAGCCACTCTGCCACAGAGGATTGCCCCAAAAAAAAGAAGGCTGGCATTCAATAAATTTTAAAGTTGTAAACTTTTAAAGTGCTGTGTGGCATTTTCCTTCCCTCCTCCACCACCCTTCCTGGGCTACCTTGGTAGTCATCCCCCTATTTGTGTGATGAATGAATAAAGAATGCATGAATGTGAAGCAACGATGACTTTATTGCCTCTGCAAGCAATGATCGAAGGGAGGAGGGGAGGGTGGTTAGCTTACAGGGAAGTAGAGTGACCAAGGGGCAGGGAGTTTCATCAAGGAGAAACAAAGAGAACTTTCACACCGTAGCCTGTCCAGTTATGAAACTGGTTTTCAAAGCTTCTCTGATGCGTACCGCGTCCTCCTGTGCTCTTCTAACCACCCTGGTGTCTGGCTGTGCGAAACCAGCAGCCAGGCGATTTGCCTCAACCTCCCACCCCGCCAGAAACGTCTCCCCCTTACTCTCACAGATACTGTGGAGCACACAGCAAGCAGTAATAACAGTGGGAATATTGGTTTCGCTGTGGTCTAAGCGAGTCAGTAAACTGCGCCAGCGTGCCTTTAAACATCCAAATGCACGTTCTACCACCATTCTGCACTTACTCAGCCTGTAGTTGAACAGCTCCTGACCACTGTCCAGGCTGCCTGTGTATGGCTTCATGAGCCATGGCATTAAGGGGTAGGCTGGGTCCCCAAGGATAACTATAGGCATTTCAACATCCCCAAAGGTTATTTTCTGGTCTGGGAATAAAGTTCCTTCCTGCAGCTTTTGAAACAGACCAGAGTTCCTGAAGATGCGAGCGTCATGTACCTTTCCTGGCCATCCCACGTTGATGTTGGTGAAACGTCCCTTGTGATCCACCAGAGCTTGCAGCACTATTGAAAAGTACCCCTTGTGGTTTATGTACTCGTCGGCTTGGTGCTCTGGTGCCAAGATAGGGATATGGGTTCCGTCTGTGGCCCCACCACAGTTAGGGAATCCCATTGCAGCAAAGCCATCCACTATGACCTGCACATTTCCCAGGGTCACTACCCTTGATATCAGCAGATCTTTGATTGCGTGGGCTACTTGCATCACAGCAGCCCCCACAGTAGATTTGCCCACTCCAAATTGATTCCCAACTGACCGGTAGCTGTCTGGCGTTGCAAGCTTCCACAGGGCTGTCGCCACTCCCTTCTCAACTGTGAGGGCAGCTCTCATCTTGGTATTCATGTGCTTCAGGGCAGGGGAAAGCAAGTCACAAAGTTCCATGAAAGTGCCCTTACGCATGCGAAAGTTTCGCAGCCACTGGGAATCGTCCCAGACCTGCAACACTATGCGGTCCCACCAGTCTGTGCTTGTTTCCCGAGCCCAGAATCGGCGTTCCACAGCATGAACCTGCCCCATTAGCACCATGATGCATGCATTGGCAGGGCCCATGCTTTCAGAGAAATCTGTGTCCATGTCCTGATCACTCACGTGACCGCGCTGACGTCGCCTCCTTGCCCGATATCGCTCTGCCAGGTTCCGGTGCTGCATATACTGCTGGATAATGCGTGTGGTGTTTAATGTGCTCCTAATTGCCAAAGTGAGCTGAGCAGCCTCCATGCTTGCCTTGGTATGGCGTCCGCACAGAAAAAAGGCGCGGAACGATTGTCTGCCGTTGCTCTGACGGAGGGAGGGGCGACTGACGACATGGCTTACAGGGCTGGCTTACAGGGAGCTAAAATCAACAAAGTGGGTGGCTTTACATCAAGGAGTATTTCAGGTAGGACTTCACGGTGGGTTCCAATAAGAAATGGTGCACCTAAGTTATTGTTCTTATTGGAACAAGGAGGTTAGTCTGGCCTCTGATTGATACATGGCTAGATTTACCTCCCTGCACCTTCTCTGTGAGTGACGGGGGGCGGGGTTTGCAAATGAGTACAAAACAAATCTGGTCTATTTCTTGTTTTGATCCACTCCATCTATCTTTTACATCTTTGGCTGGCAGCAGACGGTGCAGAAGGACTGCATGCCATCCACATCTCATGGCTGCTCGGCAGAAGATGGTACAGTACGACTGCTAGCAATCCGTATTGCCTGCCTGCTCACCATAAGACGATTCAATAGGACTGACTGCAGGACTAAAGAGAATGACCTGGTCAAGTCACTCCAAATTTAGTCCCTGCGCCCATGTCTGCCCAGGCGCTCCTGATCGACCTCACACAGGCAACCAGGAGCACCTCGGACATGACGATTACGGCTACCAGTCCTATTGCACCGTCTGCTGCCACAAGGCAATGGGTTGCTGCTGCTGTGTAGCAATGCAGTACTGCGTCTGCCAGCACCCAGGAGACATACGGTGACGGTTACCTGAGCGGGCTCCATGCTTGCCGTGGTATGGCGTCTGCACAGGTAACTCAGGAAAAAAGGCGCGAAACGATTGTCTGCCCTTGCTTTCACGGAGGGAGGGAGGGAACGGGGGCCTGACGACATGTACCCAGAACCACCCGCGACAATGTTTTAGCCCCATCAGGCATTGGGATCTCAACCCAGAATTCCAATGGGCAGCGGAGACTGCGGGAACTGTGGGATAGCGACCCACAGTGCAACGCCCCGGAAGTCGACTCTAGCCTCGGTACTGTGGAAGCGCTCTGCCGAGTTAATGCACTTAATGCACTTAGAGCATTTTCTGAGGGGAGACACACACTCGAATATATAAAACCGATTTCTAAAAAAACGACTTCTATAAATTCGACCTAATTCTGTAGTGTAGACATACCCTTAATGGTTAAACTTGGATCACTCAAACAATTGTTTAACAAGGAACATCTAACAGAATGTCTTTAAATATATAAGTGATGCCCCTTCCACTATCTCCCTTTGTGCACCCAAGTGGTGTATGGTATCAGTCCTAGAATGAAGGTTTGCACTGCATCCAACAGACAGTAGCAGGTGCTCAATACCATGGATAGTTCTGTAGCTGCTCAAAAGTAAGGTTTTCCTGCTAAGTGTCCATGGACTGGACAAGGCGGCCCCCAAAAGTGTCTCTGTTCTTAAACATCTGTCTATCTAATCACTTGGTGTTGGCCGGAATAAGTGGTAGACTCCACAAACAGACTTCCACTATGTGGCAGGTTCTGTTGTAGTTACCATTGTTTGATGTAGCTTCTTTTCCAGCTATTACAGCAGCACTCAGCATTTCTTGGGTCTCTGTCTAAATCATTTTGCCTCTGAACGAGGCAGCTGTTCTAAATTACAGTGAGGCGTAAGAAGACCGCTCCGACCATCATAGTACTAGATTTGTGTACTTCGTGTTCTGTAGCAATCTGACATGCAGAGCTAGAGCAGCTACTCCTCCTTCGAAATACCTCGGGCTTGTACAGAATTGGGAGGTTTTTACTTTCCATTTTCCCCCACAAGGAATACAGAGGTTTTCGCAACAACGGGTGATTTTGGGCAAGTGTAAAAAATGTTGTCTAAGATGCAATGAGTCTCTTTGGTGGACTTGACAGAAGACTATGCAAGCCTTACAAAGGGTAATACAAAGACTGAGTTCAGGTTTCAGAGTAGCAGCCGTGTTAGTCTGTATTCGCAAAAAGAATAAATGGACACAAATCAGATGTCAAGAATTATAACATTCGTAAACCAGTCGGAGAACACTTCGATCTCTCTGGTCACTCGATTTACAGACCTAAAAGTCGCAATATTACAACAAAAAGACTTCAAAAACAGACTCCAAGGAGAGACTGCTGAATTGGAATTAATTTGGAAACTGGATACAATTAACTTAGGCTTGAATAGAGACTGGGAGTGGATGTGTCATTACACAAAGTAAAACTATTTCTCCATGTTTATTTCCTCCTCTTCCCCTCCCCCTTCCTCAGACATTCTTGTCAACTGCTGGAAATGGCCCAACTTGATTATCACCACAAAAGGTTTTCTTCCCTTCCCCCTCACCCCCCACCCCCGCTCTCCTGCTGGTATTGGCTCATCTTAAGTGATCACTCTCCTTACAGTGTGTATGGTAACACCCATTGTTTCATGTTCTCTGTGTATATAAATCTCCCCCTGTACTTTCCACTGCATGCATCCGATGAAGTGAGCTGTAGCTCACGAAAGCTTATGCTCAAATAAATTTGTTAGTCTCTAAGGTGCCACAAGTCCTCCTTTTCTTTTTGCAAATAAGACTGAATGTGTCTGGTTGGCACTATTGTTTGTACCCCCAGTGGGGATATACTGTGGCAGTGTGACTGGATCCGTCTTGAAGGTTTGTTTTTATATATATTTATATCTATATGTATTAGTTTTTATATTATTACTAAATTATACATATATATGTTGACTTGGTCAGACAGCAAACTACTCCACATTCCAGACTGAGCTTGAAATTTGTCCTTGTCTCTTCCACCGACAGAATTTGGTTCAGGAAGAGAGACAATCTCAGCCACTTTCTAATAGCAAACATGGTCAACTATCTGGATACAGTAGAACAGTATGTTCGTTGGGGAATGATACATGACATGAATTTGTCCTGTGCAGTCCAGCTGAAGCCATGGTTTAAAAGTTAGAGGGAAACATATGAGGGTTCGTGAATTCTGTCATTTGAAGTACAAGTTGCAAAAGTAATTCAAGTTCAGCTGCTAATCTTAAAACTTTCTCCTAGCTGTAAAAACTGAGTAGACTTTTACTCTGCAGATCAGTTGGGCCGTTCCTAAAGCTAAGTACTACAGTTGTGAATAAAGGGTGGCAGAATCTGGCCATTGGAGAGAACTGTAATTTAGTTTGAACAGTGCCTATGTAAACAGTGCTGACCACTCTCTGCTTTTATCACATATCTCATGATATTTGGTATATGTATGCAAGCCCCAGCTCCCCGATTCATCTGATTACAAGAGAATTTTGACTTTTCTTAAACAAAAGAAAGTTTTTAGCCCTCATGACTGCAGAGATCCTGACCCAAAGGCACCTTACAGGCTCGAGTCAGGTGGCGAAACACATCCACAGGGTTTTAAAAAAAGCTCATGATTAAGTCAACCTCATGTTTTCTGGGGGGGCCTACTCATGATTTTTTGAGAGCTTGCGGATGGCAATACAGTAAACAGAGACTTTATTTATCATAAGGCATCTGAAACATTTGCTCGACTTTCTGCCTAATATGGAATTTCTGTGTCTCTTCTGAGCTTACTTTCCTCTGTTTATATTCTTAATTCTGGTGGGAGGCTACTGAGTGTTGTTAGAACCTACGTGATTATACCAGTGCCTTCCCCTGGAACTCCCATCTGTTTTGCTCTTAGTGGCGACAAATTTGCAGATGGCAGGTGATTGACTAACTTGTGTAATGAAGAAAAGAATGATCTATGCAAACTCTTCAGCTGTCCAATCCATAAGGCATTTCATAGCATACTGAATACGTGACCTTATACTATGTTGTGGGGAATAGTTCATGGTACGACTTAATAGTATGAATAGCAGGCTTCCTACTGTACCAATTCACAGGACGGCCAGTGTTAATGGGTCAGCATTATTGGAAAGTTGCTGGTAGGGCCGGTATATACGGTGTCATGGGGTCCACTGGCCGCTAGCAGCACCTCCTGCTGGCCGTCCTGTGAATTAGCTCTGCCAGGATTGCGCTTCCCCTCCGGTGGTATCTTCCCTTTGTCCCATCTCACGGTGCAGCATCTCTCACTCCAGGGGCTGCAGTCTCCTCTTCGTGGCTTGGCCCTCTGGCCAGGTCACTAAGGTCTCTCTCTTCTCTTTCCAGACCTGCTGTTGGGCTGGTGTGTCCAAGGCTCTGGCCACTTCCCAGTGGCTGGTAGGGGAACCCAGGGACCCTATAACAAGCTGCCAAGGTCTCTGTAACGTCCTGCCCTTTGCTGCTGTTTCTTTAGTTTCTTCCTACCTCTCTGGGTTTGCCAGCCTACCCACTCCTTCCACTCAGGGTGCGACTGTGGCCTGCTTCCCTTTCCCAGCTGCAGCCCCCATGTCTGTAGCAGCTACCTGGCTTTATACAGGCCCCGCTTGTTCCTGCCCAGGTGAGCCTGTTCCTCTAACCAGGGCTTTCCTTGCAGCATTCCATCTACTAGGTTAATGGGCCCATCTGGCTTCCATTAACCCTTTCCACTCCTGGGTGGAGTGGACACCCCATCGCATGCTGCGACATCTATGTTTTTAAAATTGCAGGTCGAGGTATCACCTCTGAAAATTGTACTTATAAGAGTAATACTACAACTTAAGCAAATGCCAACTGAGAGTTGCTGCGAAATCTTTCTAGGAAGAACCGTGGAGTGGAATTTATTACATGTTGTGTATGTACCCCTTGACTTCCTGTTCCCAAAGTGAACCCCAACTCCATCCTCTGTCAGCTCTGGCTCTTGGTGCACTGGTTGAAAGTGGACAGTAATCCTAGATGCACTGGAGGCCCAGCAACATCGTTTGGTTTATTAAGACCAAAGGGAGTTGCACGGCTACTGTTGTCACTTTGACAGATGCCGCACTTCAAGCGCTAGGAAAATTCATTGTGGTTACTTCTATTGAGAATGCTCAACTGGAGTGTAAAACCCCCCCAAACAAATCTGAACAATATCCTAGCCTGCCAAAGTAACAGAGTGCTGGTGTAAGGGGAAAAAAATCCATGTGAAGGACAACCGCCACCATTCCTCTGCTTCATCCTTCAGTTGGGGCCTTTCTGTCACTAAAATTTAGCAACGCTCAGAGGCATTCTCAATCCAGTGCTGCTTCTGGAAAAGTCACGCTTCCCGTCTGTGCCCAAATACCACAAATAGTTGGACATTTGTCACCCAGGGATCCTTCGGCAGTCTTTCTGGGGCTTTCTAGGGGAAATGGTCACAGAAAGAGAAATGAGGAATTTATCTCTCATCTGCTCCTAGCTGCTTAGCTCCTGATAACCTCTCACTGGAAAAATAAAAATAGCTGAACCGCAGAGAAATGGTTCAAAAAATATGGGAGGTTGTTGCTACGGGAAAAATTAACACATCAATTATATAGCCAGCAAAATAGAGAAAAATAGAGATTTGGTTACCTTTTTATTCTGTGCTCAGACAAAGTACACTTACTTGCAAAAAAAACCTCAACGCGCCTGTCCGTTTTAAAAAAAATATTAACATTTGATAGCTTTGCTGGGTCTGTTAAATGTGTGTAATGAGAGATGTCGCTCAATTTCATAAAATCACCTGAAAGATGTCAGAGGTGATGCTCACTCAGTAATATGGTAACACCTTCTTAAACAGAATGAGCTGACAACTGTATTTCTGTATAATGTCTTTTTATACAAAAGCTGACTGTTGTTATAATTATTTTGGTTCTGATATTTATATGGCGAGGATTTGTAAACCTGTTACTAGTTCCTCAGTCAATAAATAGGGGCTTTTAAAGTCATGCTTCCCTAAAATAGAGTTTCATTGAAACAATTTTTTCCCCTCAAGTCTGCATTCGAAATTTGTGGCTACAGGATACATAACGAGTTGCGTCTCTCTAGAGCACCAAAAAGTTCACTGTACAAACACTAAAAGTTGAGTTGGTCTTTCCTGTATAAAGACACAAGGAATTCTGTGCATTAGTTTGGAGTTTCTCAGCCCTTAAATGGCTATTAGTGTTGGAACCACAGAGAAGACTAATGCATTCCAAACTTAGGTTTAAAGGTACTTTTATAGAGTAGAAGAACAGATGGAAAATGTGTGTCAAATTCTGCCTTCATTTACTCTCCAAAAGATCAGTTATGTCAATTTTGATCCGTTATGTTGGGCAGAATTTGGCCCACAATCTGGAATTATACTTAAATGAACTGCCTTAGTTTCAGAACAAAGGACAACAACTGTAACAAACGTATTGTTTTATGCTGTTATGTACACATAAACCTTCTGCTTTTGTTATAAAACTGAAGCCTCATCACTGATATCAAGGGAATTTCTCCAGATTTACCACAGTTCAACTCAGTGCAGAACTTGGCCCATTTCTCTTCATTTTAAAATCCCCTACCCAAAACTTTTCCTGTTTTTTTTTTGGCTTGTGATTCTCTTCATCCTTTCCATATCCAGTTGTCTTATTTGTGTGTGTGTGTGTGTTAAATGCAGTTTTATTTCTAGCTGGTCAAGAATCTGTGCTGGTTTGAAATCAAGGCACTCCTTTCGAAGCACTTTACTTGAATAATGTCAATTATAAGAAGAAAGCTTTTGAATCAAAGCAGGAATCAGCTCCTTTTCAAGTGTTATAAATAGGTGTATAAGACCAAATTTAGAGGAAGAGATTATAAATTACCATTTTGATGAGAGAGAAAAAATACTCTTTACTGCAGATGGCCAACTGCAGTGAAATGCCCCATATGTGGTATCGTTTGCAATTACAACATTTCATCTTGATAAGTTTCAGGCATTTACGTAGCTGGCTGGTTGTCATTTCCCCCTCCCCTAAACAACCAGGTTTTTCAGTAGCATTTTAGATTCACGTTCTCTTTGGTTTGAAGCAAAGATCTTGCCGTGAACCTTTGGAATGTGATCTGGGTGTTGGTTGTTTGTAGGTTAAAAAAAAAAATTGGATAGAAACTCATAAATGTTCCTCTCCGCAGACAGAGCTAGCCTGTCAGTCATTAAGCCCAGTTGCGGGGAGCATGTCTGAATCTGATAATGGAATGCACAAAAGGAATGTTGGGAGTAAAGTCTCTGCTTTAGTTCTGAAGTCTTGGTTTTAAAATGTGATCTCAAGTCTCAAGTGTAGAAACACGGTAGAAAGAATCCATCATCTGTAACTCACAGGCACAAATGTAATACAGCATGTACTGTTGGTTTGGGATGGATGAACTGCTATTAAAAAATAGGGAAAGAACAGAACTCCATTCCACATGCTGGGAGATGGAAGAGCAATGTGAAGCAAACAAAGGACGTGGTTATCTGAATCTCTTCTGAAAGAAGGTGATTTTTGGAAAGCAAGGTGCATTCTTGTACTGGTCTTAATGCAGCCCAGATTTTAATGTAACACATTTATGAGTGGATGACAAAAAAGCAAACCCATCTGTCTGGTGGGTAGGTGAAGGAACACAGGAAAAGTAGCACAGAAAACACAATATGTACTTTCTCTACCCATTAGGGTGACCAGATGTCCCGATTTTATAGGGAGAGTCCCGATATTTGGGCCTTTTTCTTATATAGGTTCCTATATAATATTATATATATATAATATTATATAGGTTCACCCCCCCCCCCCCCCGTCCCAGTTTTTCACACTTGCTGTCTGGTCACTTTACTACCCATACGCTATGGGGATAGCCTTAGTCCTCCAGCTGCAGAAAGTTCACTTTGATAAATAAATACCACAGGCCTGTGTCCTGGCCTATATTTTAAATACAGATACATAATTTTTCCAGCATATGATTTCCTCTTCATCCGCCTACAAGTTGGAATGTGGATTTTTAATGCCATTACTATAAAGATTCCATTTTGTCTGCTTGCATGTGGAGTGTGCATTGTCTGGGGTAGTAGCAAAGGTTATATTCTGTCTTGGGCTTGGAGTAGGAGAAGGGGTGAGAAGGCCCTTCTGCAGGCAAGCGGCACGGCAGGCTAGCTCCAGAGTGCACAAGGGTCCTGATTCTCTGTCCATTTCCTGACTTGATGTGTGGGGGTGAAGGTGACTTCAACTAACTTTTGCACTTGCCGCATTTGGGGGCCTTACAGGGTCCTATCTGGCCTCTGGTGTAAGTTGCAGCAGCCTTGTAGCTGCTCTAATCTTATACTCTGCTTCCCTTTGCCCCCACAGGCTCGGGTTGCCAACTTTCTACGAGCACAAACACCGAACACCCTTGCCCTGCCCCGCCCCTTCTCCGAGTCCCCGCCCCCGCTCACTCCATTCCTCCCTCCCTCCCTCTGTCGCTTGCTCTCCCCACCCTCACTCACTCGTTCATTTTCACCGGGTGGGCTCAGGGGGTTGGGATGCAGGAGGGGGTGAGGGCTCCGGGGTGGGGCTGGAGATGAGGGCTTCAAGGTGCAAGAGGGGGCTTCAGGCTGTGGCTGAGGGGTTTGGAGGGTGGGAGGGGGATCGGGGCAGGGGGTTGAGGCATGGGAGAGGGTCAAGTGTGCAGGCTCCAGGCGGTGCTTAGCTCAGGCAGCTCCTGGAAGCACCGGCATGTCCCCCCTCTGACTCCTACGCCGAGGCACGGCCAGGCGGCCGTGCGCTGCCCTGTCTGCAGGCACTGCCCCTGAAGCTCCCATTGGCTGTGGTTTCTAGCCAATGGGAGTTGCAGAGCTGGCGCTTGGGACGGGGGCAGCACGCGGAGCTCCCTGGCTGCCCCTACGCTGAGGAGCCGGAGGGGGGCATACCACTGCTCCCGGGAGCTGTGTGGAGCCATGGCAGTCAGGGAGCCTCTCTTAGCCCCGCTGCGCTGCTGATGGGACTTTTAACCGCCCAGTCAGCAGTGCTGACTAGAGCTGTCAGGGTCCCTTTTTGACCAGGTGTTCCGGTCGAAAACTGAAGACCTCGCAACCCTAATGCAGGCTCCGCGAAGCAAAGAATAGTGGCCGCTGAGCCTGAATGTCTACACAGCAACTTTGCAGCCTGAGCCCTGCAAGTCCCAGTCAGCTGATCCGGGCCAGCTGCGGTTGTTTAATTGCTGTGTAGGAAACTCTCCACCATGCAGGGAGATGTGTGCTGGACGTATTCTCAGGGTGCTGTTTCTGCCTGCTTTGCAGTCCCTTTATGCTGGCAGAGTAATGTAAGGGGTCCTTAGTGTAACTGAGAATTGGGTCTGATGTGCAGAACTCCCATTGTACTCCTCATTGTGGTGTGGTGGGTCAGTGTGAGCTATGGGACAATTTCTCTGCTGCCCCAGTGTACCAGAAAAGAGGATCAGTGAAAAGAGCTTTTTCCCCCAGTGCTCAGCGTGATGGGATGAAGAGTCAATGGGTCTGTGGTAGATACTGTAGCTTCTGTAGCTACTGCCATCTTCTAGCAGAAGTGTGTCGTAGGGGTTGAGGGTTTTTTGTGAAAATTAATTACACACCATTCCATTGATGCCCTGCAGATCAGAAATTGTCAGGAACTTTTAAGTGTTATAATAGCTTTAAAAAACAATATTTCTAAATGTCAAGTTAATGTGCTGTGGGAGTAATGAGATTCAAGGACCCAGTGTGAGCATCACATTACATCTGCTTTCACAAGTACTTTTGGGATCCTTTCGGGCAAAGGCAGCAGGAGCCTGGTGTTTTTTTTTTTTCTATTCTTTTTAAAATCCTTTTCTTTTGAAAAGAAAGAGTTTATTTTCCTGTTACCTCCTCTTCTCTCCCCAAATACAAACCAAGAACTCTGAGACAGCAGATTAAAAATGAGACCTTCATGAATGAGAAATGCAGCTTGCATTTTTTTGTGATGGGGAACACGTAAACCCATAGAAAGACATGCATATTTTAAAAAGAAACTCAGATAGGTGTGATGTAGCTATTTGTAAAATTTTAATACCAAAGAAACAATCTACCAACAGATTTTAAATAAAAAAAGTCTCTGACTTTTAGGCAATTAAAAATGATTGTTTGTTTTTCAGAGTGGAAGTAACATGGTTTTCAGCTAGCCTTTGGAACACGGCCATTGCTGAATAAAACGTTCAAACGGCGCATTGTATTTCTTCAGTGTAATCGCACTAAAAGGACACACTGTGACATGCTGTATGGATTATAATGAGCTTGAAGCAAAAAGGGGGGAACCTCCCCATAAGCCCCAATGATGGATTTGTGACTCTTTTTTCACTGAAAAGAAAAGTTGGAATCAGGGATCCAATAATTGGTAATGTGTATAGTTTATTATAATGAAATTGGTGGGATTGGAGTGTTCCCTGTAAATGGTCAGATTTAGAACTTCAGCACGAGGATGAACCTTATGTGAAAGTTTGGGTTCCTCCCCCTACTTTTGGCTGTGATTTTCAAAGAAGGCTAAAGGAGTTAGCCACTGAAATTCATTGGGAGATGTACACCTACCTTCCTTAAATCTCAGCCTTAAACTAAAACTGCATTGAAGAACACCAGGGTTACAAACTCAAGCACACACAACTTAGCATATGCTAGAATTAAGGTTGCTCAATTCACCCCTCTTGGGGTATGCATTATGGTAGTCTTTTTAATTGCATGATCTCACACTTTTCCCTCCCACAGCCAGTCCCAATCTTCCCTCCAGCTTCCCCAGCTTCCCATCACAGTTTCCCCCCCAACTCCATACCAGCCAACTCTCAGTTCCAGCCTCCCTGCCTTTCTCTCCCACAGAGAGTCCAGGCCTTGTTTCCTCTGCATTCAAGTCCGTTAGTTTCTAATTCTTATTCTATGCCATCTGGGCACCAGCAGGGGAAGCATCAATAGCTTAGTGCTACAATGGCCTCCAGGAAATGGCAGAAATAATTGCAAGCAAAGTCCTGTGCAGTGTGAGGATGGAGCATGTTCAGCGCAGACAGAATCTTCAGAGAATTTAGCAGCTGAAGTTGAAAAAGTCTCTACTGAGCATGCCTGAAATGAGATTTTTTCAGAGGGTTATAACTTGATCACAGTTGGGCAGTCTTTCATGGGGACAGCAAAAGACACAGCCCGGCCACGGCCGGCCACGTTTCAAGTCTCTGCTCCACAGCATGGAGGTGCCAGAGCTTCTCACTTCCTCCCCACCCTGCTCATTTTGTCTCTACCCCCTGCTCTTTTTGCACCTTCTTCACCTTCCCAGAATCCATCGCCATCACCATTCAGCCACTCTGCCGTCCCACCTCACCAGCCAGCTGTGGTTCTTTGTGTCTGGGTTGTTCTCCGTGATGTCTCCTGTGCTGGCTGTGCGTTGGGTTGTCAGTTCCTTGGAGCAGGGACCCGTACCATCTGCAATGGGCTGGGTGCACGGAGGTGCTCTCTCAACCCCGCTGAATGCTCCATGCTGATTTCAGCTGGCGAAAGCAGAGCTGCCAACTTCTTGGCCTCTCCCACTCCTCCCTACCTGTTGCAGTCAGCGTGACGTGGTGCTGCTCACTTTCCTAGCTTGCCCACAACACCTGTGGACAACAGCGAGTTAAGGGTACAGGGTGAATGGGGAACCTGACTCTTGAGTATCACATCCTCCATAAGCCAAAACCTCTGTATCATTTCAGTTTGGTGGAGCTCTGTGACAGCACAAGGCTGACAGCCCTGGAGGTCTTACCCCAAGAAGAGATACCGCCTGAAAATGGAGCCAAAGGGCTTCCACTGTGTCTGGAGGGAGCCTGCTGCAGAACCATTGCTCTCCTACCTCTGGGGGCTCCTTTGGAAAACCAGCTCCCTGATGGTAACTCTGGCCGCGTCTGCACTACAGGGTTAGGTTGATGTAAGCTGCCTTGCGTCAACCTGGCTCTGGAAGCGTCTTCATTTAAATTTTGGCTCCGGGCAATGTAAGTGCCTCTCTCTGTCGATTCAGTACCACCTCCCTGCGCAGCGTAGAGCCGTGGTCGGTGTAATTAGGTTGACCCTGTGTCAGTGCATTGCTGATGTCGACTGTCATTGGCTTTCAGGAGCTGTCCCACAGTGCCCCACTCAGACAGCACAATTGACCCAAGCCCTCTGGTGAGGACACTGGTGCAAGGAGCCAAGTATGCACATACACAAGTGATTTACTAATTGGTGGACGTAAGTTAAGTCAACATCATTTTGAAGTGTAGACATGGCCTCTGATAACACCAGGCTGCGTACTGTGACTTCCTCTCTCCGTGTCGTCTCCGCTCCTCTGAGTTCCTGCTAGCATGCAATTCGTTACATCTGCCTAATGCTCAGACAACTGGAATTAGTGCAGGTGAAGAGAAAGGGATAAAGCCCCCAATCCAGGGACAAGGCGTGGGACTACAACACAGCCCCCCTGCAGCAGCTACTTCATCCTTGAAGGGTGTGCATGATGTCTGCAGCCCCTCCCCCACAGTTTGCATGGGGGTGGGTTGTTAGGGCCACTGGATCCATGCGCGGGTTGATTGGAAGCCGTCATTCCTCCCCATGGTGAGCCTTGCCGTTGGCTTATATGGGACTGTCATGGATACCCCTACTAATCTGCAGGACCCTTCTTTACTGTTCCACTAGTCATTCCTGTACCTCCCACCAATCGCTACCATGGAATGTAAATGGGGCAAAGGGGCTTGGGCCGGCTGTGACCAACAGGTGAATCTGTGCTTCTGATACTCCCTACTGGTATAAGATGGGAAGAATGGTCCACTGGTTAGGGCATTAATTTGGGTTTCGGACAACCTGGATTCAATTCCCTGCTCCACCGCAGACTCCCTGTGTGTCCTTGGGCAACTTGGTCTCTCTGTGCCTCAGTTTCCCATCTATACAGCGTGGATGATAACATTTCCCTTCTTCACAGAGGTAGGTTGAGGACAAATATGGTAAAGAAATGCAGGCTAGGGGGAAATGCAAATTAGGGAAATGCAACCTAGATGGAGCTACTATAAGGTGGGTGCATAATTGTTTGGAAAACTGTTCCCAGAGAGTAATCATCAGTGGTTCACAGTCATGTTGGAAGGGCATAAAGAGTGAGGCCCCGCAGGGATCAGTTCTGGTCCGGTTCTGTTCAATATCTTCTTCAATGATTTGGATAAAGGCATACAGAGTACACTTATAAAGTTTGCAAAAAGAAAAGGAGTACTTGTGGCACCTTAGAGACTAACCAATTTATTTGAGCATGAGCTTTCGTGAGCTACAGCTCACTTCATCGGATGTAGCTCACGAAAGCTCATGCTCAAATAAATTGGTTAGTCTCTAAGGTGCCACAAGTACTCCTTTTCTTTTTGCGAATACAGACTAACACGGCTGTTCCTCTGAAACTTATAAAGTTTGTGGACTGTACCAAGCTGGGAGGGATTGAAAGTGCTTTGGAAGATAGAATTAAAATTCAAAATGATCTGGACAAACTGGTCTGAAGTAAATAGGATGACATTCAATAAGGACAAATGCAAAGTACTACAGTTAGGAAGAAACAATCAGTTGCACACATACAAAATGGAAAATGACTGCCTTGGAAGGAGTACTGCGGAAAGGGATCTGGGGGTGATAGTGGATCACAAGCTAAATGAGAGTCAACAGTGTAACTCTGTTGCAAAAAAAGCGAACATCCTTCTGGGATGTATTAGCAGGAGTAGTGTAAGTAAGACACGAGAAGTAATTCTTTGGCTCTACTCCATGCTGATTAGGCCTCAACTGGAGTATTGTCTAGTTCTGGGCGCTACATTTCAGGAAGGATGTGGACAAATTGGAAGAGAGTCCAGAGAAAAGCAACAAAAATGAGTGAATGTCTAGAAAATATGGACTAAGAGGGAAGATTGAAAAAACTGGGTTTGTTTAGTCTGGAAAAGAGAAGACTGAGAGGTGACATAACAGTTTTCAAGTATATAAAAGGAGGAGGGAGAAAAAATATTGTTCTTAACCTCTGGGGGTAGGACAAGAAACAATGGGCTTAAATTGCAGCAAGGGTGGTTTAGGTTGGACATTAGGAAAAACTTCCTATGGTCAGGGTGGGTAAGCACTGGAATAAATTGCTTGGGGAGGTTGTGGAATCTCCATCATTGGAGATTTTTAAGAGCAGGTTAGACAGACACCTGTCAGGAATGGTCTAGACCAGGGGTCGGCAACCTTTCAGAAGTGGTGTGCTGAGTCTTCATTTATGCACTCTAACTTAAGGTTTCGCGTGCCAGTACTAACATTTTAACATTTTTAGAAGGTCTCTTTCTATAAGTCTATAATATATAACTAAACTAGTGTTGTATGTAAAGTAAATAAGGTTTTTAAAATGTTTAAGAAGCTTCATTTAAATGCGAATTAAAATGCAGAAGCCCCCCGGACCAGTGGCCAGGACCTGGGCAGTGTGAGTGCCCCTGAAAATCAGCTTGCGTGCCGCCTTTGGCACCCGTGCCATAGGTTGCCTACCCCTGGTCTAGATAATTAGTCGTGCCACGAGTGCAGGGGACTGGACTAGATGACCTCTCGAGGTCCCTTCCAGTTCTGTGATTCTAAGATTGTGAGATGTTCAGATACGGCAGTGATGGGGCTGTATAAATATCTGAGAGAGAAGAAAATAACTCTGAGTTTTGCTTACCTTTTAATTTAAAATCGGGACCAGCCCAAATGTAAATTCCTAAAATTAGGTCCAACCTCTGCACATATTTACACCCAGAAGCCCAGTGAATTCAGTGCAACTGTTCATGTGCAAAAAGTTAAGCACCTGCATAAACACGACTGGAGCCTGAATCTTCCTCCTACCATTACACAATGAGCAGTGCTACATCAGGAAGGCTTCTAAACACTCGATATATTCAGAGATGGTGCAAACTAGCTGGATTTACATAATCCTGTTTGTCTTAATGTTCCAAAGGCAACCTTCTGTTAAAAGTAAAATTTCACTTCACTGCACTGGTCAGCATTGTACACGAAGCTACACCGGTTAAAAGACACTTGCATCAATTAATAGTGATGGGCAATTTATTTTTACAGGAATAATCAACACAAGTCATTAGACTTTCTTTCCATTTTTCCCTTTTTAAAAATGTATCTTTTTTTTTAACCTTTGTTAAATGCTTGAGCCTCGCTGCCTTTTCACTAGCTGCTCCAAATGCATATTAAGGAGACACAGTGAGCATGCAAAAATGAAGGTCATATAAATTAATAATTTTCTGAGTGCCTTTCCTCTAACTGCCTCCAGAAAAAACTTCAAACAAAATGCAGATAAGTCTCCAGAACTAGCTTTCTGCCCCACCTGTTTTTGCTGCAGTGTTTAATCTGTACTTTGTCATGTATTTCACTGTCATGTTGCCTCTGTTTGAGCTAGAATGTGAGTTTTCCCTTCCAAATTTGTGTGGATTTGTATTTCATAGAGTACAAATAGATTAATCACGAACCACACAGAACTTGTCATTATCAGTACTTAGAAAATGGATGATGTATAAATCATGACTTGTCCTGGTTTTTAGCAACTAATTAAGTATGTGAATTTAAGCTGTCTCAGTGTTAAGGGTTTTGTCTAGAAAATTTAAGTTAATAAGTGTCACAGAAATGCTATTAATGAAGAGCCGGTTTGCTCATAAATTCTCGTTAAGCCCTCACTGGATTTGTGAAATGTTGGCGTTACTGGAGTAATTAGGGATGTGTGTTTGTTGTTGAGTGGAAACTTAAAAGAGAGAGCTGGCCCAATGCATTATTTCTGTGGGACCTTCACAATATTTTTGTTGACCCCTCGATTTGATGTATACTTGAGTGGTATAGTGCAATTTACGGTGAATGTAAGATAGAACTTAAAAAGGAAAAATAATGAGGAGCAGGATATCTTTTGCTGCTAGCTCAATTGGGCATTTGGATTAGGAACTCATGCTTAAATGACTTGTGCATTGGGGCCTAGCTGAATGCCGACTTTTGAGCAATTTCAGATATTGGCAGAAAGCTCTCCTTTAGCACAGAAGGTCTGTATAAGATGCTGTAACAGGTGACAATCATTCTAATATCCACTGGTTTCCTGTGTACATACATCCCATTTATTTGCACACTCATCATCTTATGTGGTCATTCCTCCATGTACCACCACTGGGAGGTGCTGCCTCTTACTGCTGTGTGGTCTTTCTCTTCCTCCGTCCCTGCTACTGTTTCTTGCGTCTTCTTTCAGGCTGGATGGTAAATGCTTCAGGGCAGGGAGGAGTGTGTGGGTAGAGTTGCCTTTCAGTGGTATATATCCCAAGATGCTGGAGGGTAGGGGGTCAGTAGGGTTCTGGTTTGTCTACTTTCCTGGCTAATGCCTGTGTAAAGCCGGAAAAGAAGCTCATGAAATTTTTTGGCTGGCAGCAATCTGCAACTCCGTGTCGTTTCATGAAACTCGGATTCTCCTGCCTCATTTGTCTGCCAGTACCTGTCTGTGATAGGGATCTGGATTACAGAAAGCGGTTGGGTGACCCAAACCCAGTAAGGCAGAAGTGATGTGGATTGGTAAAGGGAAACGTGTACAGGAACAGGCAGAGGTGGTATCATCTGTTTGTGTTTGTCCAGTTTTCAGAGAGAGTTTGCAGCCTCAGAGTCACACAGTCTGTCAGTAGACAAAATAACATTTTTCTTGAGGAGAAATAGGAATTAGGAGTGGCTCGGTCCTGAGCATTGCTAGCTCTGAAATTGTTTCGCTCAGGTTTTGTTTTGCTGCTTTAGATTCCAGTCCTGCTCTCACTGAAGTCAGTGGCAAAAGTTACACTGGAAGCACCTTACGTAGGAACCACCCTTTTCTTCCATGTTCGGACAGTGCCTAATGCAGTAGGATCCTGCTCCATGATTGGGCGACCATCGTGCAAATGCTGTTATTAACCATAATTAAACGGCCACTGACTTATTAGGATCAAGAGCAAAACCTTAGATTTCTGAGGGCAGAGTTATGATGTCTGCAAATCTGTTCTCTGAGGGCGCTCAGATGGCCAGTATCCACTATTTATGCTGAAATGTCAGCAATTCCCAACCAGTACATTGGTTGGTTAGATGCAGGAAACCCAAGGTTTCTTTTCAGTCCAGATCCTTGTTATTTCCCAGCCCATTACAACGCCAAGTATACCGGTGAGGACACTAGGCAACCTTGCCAATGCCTGTTGTAATTTTAAACCACTTTGGTAATGTTCCCCTCAGCTTTAATGTTACACGTCCCTGAATATGTACCTTGGTAATTGAAAGGGATATTGGGTAAATTTGATCTGTCTAGCTTTGACTTATGCTGTCCTTATCTTGGCCTTCATGTCATTAAGAAAAAAATTGGTATCGATCTTAGACTATCCCACTACATTGTGCTGCAATTTTTCTTCCCTGCTAGTGGAATATAAATCGATAAAGGCAGCTGCTTGAAACGCAGGCTAGCTATGGTGCTGTCATTTATATATTGTAAATCCAATGATAGCTGATCAAATCAGTGCTTCTACTGTTCCAAACCTGACATGATTGAATTGTCAATAAAAAAGATTTTACAGTAAGGGAAGGAGAGTTGACAGTGTAAATGCCTGGAAGCCCCCACTAAGTTTGATACAAAGTAAACCAGTAAGCCAGGTTATTGTGTTATAATTTCCAAAGCAAAAATATTTGCACACTCTTGGAACTGGAGAGAGAGGGCAGGAAAAGAAAACTTTGCATTATAATTTGTTTTCAAGTATAATTGTTTGGAGTCCATGAAATACAGATGGCTTTCACTGGGAATCTGTTAAGGGCTAATAAAATTGCTAATTTGCTGTAGGACTTCCATACTAAAGCTTTGCAGTTCCATTGTATTGGGAGAAAGGACGAAGGTCAGCGTTACTGTTTGTTCACAAACAAAGGGGGCATTACAGGAATGTGTGGGATTTAAAAGAAACGCTTGCTAAAACGAGCCTGATTCTAGTTTCATTTACTGTCTCAGTGAAAATGAGATCACAATCTGCCATGAATTGTTGTCTGGGCTGGGAAATACACTTGTTTATAGCAAAGAAGTGTTTAGCTCTGTGTTCTGAAGTCCTTTTGGGTCAGATCCTTAGCTAGTGTAAGGTGACTTCAGTGGACGTATGCTGACTTTCACCAGCTGAGGATCTAGCTCTAAGACTTTGTATAGGACCTATGTCTCTCCTGGATAGAGGGAAAAATCAAGGGTGGCAGCAACAAAAATGGTAGGTAGGCAGCTCTGACAGCTTAGCCGTGAAACATGATGCAGCAGAGTGCTGGTGGAATCTGGGCCGCGCAAAGCATATTGAAATGCACCGTGAAAGCCAGAAAATGTAAATTTCCAAGTTTCAGAATTGTGCCCCTGATGAGGCAGAGGAGTTTATAGTTTGTGAAGTCCTTGGACTCCGTCACGTGTTGTTTTTTATGCTGAACATACGGCGGAATGTGGTGAGGTCGAATAGTATTTTAAGGGGAATCCTATAAACAACTGACCGTTTCACACATGCTATCTTTCACACATGCTATCTTTGTCCCCTTGAGTGTGTGCAGGACCGGACTCTCTGTCTCTGCAGCTCCTGGAAGAAAATGTTCTTTGTTTTATTTTCTGAGATCATTTTCTGTAATAAGGATAATCAAAATACTTCAAACATAAGAATGCCTACCCCTGGGTCACTGTCGAATGTGTAACTTGGGCAAGAACCCCCTCTCGGTGCCTTGGTTTTCCCAGTGCTTAACTGGTAAGGAAAGAGGTACCGGGGCTCAAGCAATTAGGTGCTGGGGTTCAAGCAACCTTTTTACATTCATAACTGATGCAGCAAGTCCAGAGATGCCGGAGCTGTGAACTGCCAAGCTTAGAGGTGCTTGGGCTCAGCCCTGGCAAGCCCTGGCACAAATTAAGCCCTGGGTTTTCCCAATCATTAAGATGGGGATAACGATACTTAGCTCTTAGAGAAGGAAACTATTATTCTATATGTCTGTGTGACTGATTAAAAACCCAGAATTTATACATACAGCATCTCCATATTGTGGCATTCTCTAGTGTATCCTTGATTTAACCACTGACGGTACGTTCTGCATCTTCAAGCTCATGAAAGCTTATGCTCAAATAAATTTGTTAGTCTCTAAGGTCCTCCTGTTCTTTTTTCAAGTGTGTGATATGTTTGCATGCACAACAGGGCAATCATTTAATAAGTGTTATTAATTCTCACAAGCCTTGCAAACTCTGTCGCATCCGGGAGGAGACATAGTCCACCGGTTAGGGCTTGGACTTCGGAGACCTGGATTTAAGTCCCTGCTCTGCCACAGATTTTCTGTGCATCTCTGGGCAAGTCACTGAGCCTCTCAGTCCCCCATCTGTATGATGGGGATAATAGCACTTCCCTCCCTGACAGGTGTGTTGTGGGGATAAATACATTAAACACTGTGAGACGTTCAGACGCTATACAGCTGATTGGATACTGGCCCACACCAAAGCCCTGGATCCTCATTTTTGCGGCAAGAGCTTATTCTTAATTTCAAGATGTAATGTCAGAGCCATAGCTGTACGGTGGGGGTGGGGTACACCCTGTTGGTACAAGACATGAGCAGTGCTTGTCTGCCCCGTTGCTGTTCTTGTCATCCAGTGCAGTGGCTCTCAACCTTTCCAGACTGCGGTACCCCTTTCAAGCATCTGGTTTGCCTTGTGTACCCCCAAGTTTTGACCCACTTACAAAATCAGACAGAAATACAGAAGTGTCACAGCACAATATTACTGACAAATTGCTGACTTTCTCATTTATACCCTACCATTATAAAATAAATCAATATAAATATTGTATGTACATTTCAGTGTATAGTACACAGAGCTGTATAAACAAGTCATTGTCTATGAAATTTTAGTTTGTACTGACTTGGCTAGAGCTTTTTATGTAGCCTGTTGTAAAACTGGGCAAATATCTAGATGAGTTGATGTACCCCCTGGAAGACTCCTGTGTACCCTCAGGGGTACATGTACCCCTGGTTGAGAACCACTGGTCTAGTACATAGGATGAAGACCTAATGTAGGGGAGTATTGACATGTTATGTGCCATGAGGAAGAGCCCTTAGAAGGGAGAGCTGTTGTAGACAGCATGATGGCTTGGGAAGAGAACAAGATGAGGAGGGAGACAATTACAGAGAGATACCATTGTTGCAGCAGGAAGAGGAGTGAAGAGTTTCTGTGGCAAGACCCAGGGTAGAGAAGGAGTCAATGGATGGTCTGTTCTGCCATATCATCACAATCTGAGTTGGTTTATTTAATATGGGACAATTCACACATTAATGCCAGTTTTCTTGTTAGTTCAGAGACCTCTACCATAAGGAGTTTTCCTTTAAAACATGCCAACCCGTATTGCTCTAACATGTGCCTGAAAGCAACAACTTGCATTAATAGAAACTTTAGTTTAACGTTTCACTTTCACTTATTGACCTGACCCATCCATCAACACGCTCTCCCAGTTGTTTTTATACTGCACCAAGGTACAGCAGACCCAGATACCCCAGTGTACTGTGTTGACACATGGTTCAACAGACCTTTCCCATAAACTAGTCACCTTGTTTGTCATTACCTACCTGAAATGCTGCAGCAGCTTTATTCACTTGTATTATTTATATACATTAGCTCCTAGAGAACACAATTGGGGATCAAGGCCCCATTGTGTATCAATGTAACCCTTGGATGGGCTAGAGATTACTACCCTGTCTTTCTCCTAGTCCTTCAACATAACTCCTACAGAAAAGACCCAGAGCAGTCATTGAGGATTTTCAGCAAGGATTGTACAGGGTCGGCCTCCCTACAATCAAGTCCAAAGGGAACAGAAGGAATGAACTGAATGATAGAGATATATACTAATAATTTCTACTACATAACAAAGCTGCTTCATAATCCACATACGTTATCTTCACAGCTGTACATAAACAAAAGGAACAAATGAAAACTGAACAGGTCAGTCCCCAGACACACAGTAAGAAGTGACTCAGCGGTTCCAGAAGCTTAGGTTGAGTTCACCTGAGTCCGTTAGTCTTTTGTTCATCAGCTTATGCAGGCTGCTGAGCCGAAAGCACTGAGGTAATATCTTCCCCCGTGCTTGCATAAATCTCTGGCCGGAACACATGCAGGCTCCCTCTCCTTCTCTGCTCTCCTCTCCATAAACACACTAAAAAGCTGGTCCCTTCCTCAAGGAGCTTACAGTCTGGGCGCATGGCAAGATCCAGGAGCTGGGGGAGGAAAGGCAGGGTAACCGTGACAGAAGTGGGTTTGCGTAACTGAGCACGGGATAGCTCACCATTCTGAATTACAGCAGTCTGGAACCGCGGTGCCTCACCGCTATTTATCCCTCGCTCCCACTGAGCGTTCCACGTTGGAGAGGAGAGCTCTGGGTGTGCCGGCAGGCTGCTCTACTGGGCAGGTGAGGCAGAGGAAGAAAATTACACGTGACCTCTAGTATTCTGAATAAACAGCCCCCCGTTCCCCGTGAGATGTGCGTGCAGCCTTGCTAACAGGCCTCTCTCATTCCCCGAGTGTCGCTCTCAGCGGGTTGCATGGCATCCTGCTGTTTACTTTTCTTTAATGCTCGCTCGTGCTTCCCATCCTTCCTTCCTCTCTTGCTGCTGCTGTTGCCATAATGTCCGCACACAAAGCTGTACCAGTCCGGGGGGTTTTCTCTTGTGGGTAGGAGAAAAAGCCCTGAAAGATAGGGCGACGGCTGGAGAAAATGCATTGGGGGAAGGACAATCTCTTGAGAACCACAAACAATGTTGGGTTTGTCCAGCTCCTAAGTTCTTGCTCTGGCTAAAGGGAGAGGTGCTTTCACCCTGTTTCTTTTCTGGTGCCAGTGATTCATACACTAGAGTTCCTGACGGCCAAATTAAAGATCAATTAAATCCCATTGTGTTTTGGTCCTGTACAGATGTAGAACAAAGACAGTTCCTGCCTCAGAGACTCACAGTCTACATGGCAGGCAGGGTGCAGCAAGTGGCCAAAACAAACTAGGGCAGGGAAGAAATTTGTTTTGTTTTACATTGGGCCGTATCTGCACACACCAGCTGCACCAATTTAGATTAATCCTAAACTGATTAAGTACTCTTCAACTGATGTAAGTGCGTCCACATGAGGCATTTGTAGTGAGGTAAGAAAATCCAGTGCAATTTTTGGCTGTAAACAAGGCCTTAGAAATTCAGGTGGTGTCTGGGCTGGAAGACTGAATGGTGACTAGAGAACTTGTGCTGGACTGCGGACACCATGGAGTCAGGGGTGTGGATGCAGAGCAGGTGGGAGAGGAAGGGATTTTTAGTCAGACTATTAAACATTGCTCTGTTTTTGTTAACACACATTTAACTTACTAACCAGTCTGCGTTGAGGATGCAGACGCTCACCCTCTCACAAGCTCACGGTGCACGTCTCTGAAACCTCCAAGCTATTCTTCAGCAAAACCAAGCACATAGCCCAGAAGAGGACTAAGGAGGTTCGCTCCTGTGACCAGCCCTGGTAGAAGAGAGTCCCAGAGGGGAAAAGCCCTATGAGTCACACTTTCTCTTGCGTCCATGCTGATGACGACTTCTACTTGATAACAATCCAAAGCAGCGCAGACCGACGCATGTTCATTTTCAACATCTGAGTCAGATGCCACCAGCAGAAGGTTGATTTTCTTTTCTGGTGGTTCGGGTTCTGTAGTTTCTGCCTCGGAGTGTTGCTCTTTTAAGACTTCTGAAAGCATGCTCCACATCCTGTCCCTCTCAGATTTTGGAATGTACTTCAGATTCTTAAACCTTGGGTCAAGTGCTGTAGCTATCTTTAGAAATCTCACATTGGAACCTTCTTTGCATTTTGTCAAATCTGCAGTGAAAATGTTCTTAAAATGAACAACATGTGCTGGGTCATCACCCGAGACTGCTATGAAATATATGGCAGAATGCAGTTAAAACACACAGCAGGGGACATACAATTCTCCCCCAATGAGTTCAGTCACAAATTTAATTAACGCATTATTTTTTTAACAAGCATCATCAGCATGGAAGCATGTCCTCTGGAATGGTGGCCAAAGCATGAGGGGGCATACGAATGTTTAGCATATCTGGCACGTAAATACCTTGCCATGCCAGCTACGGAAGTGCCATGCAGATGCCCGTTCTCGCTTTCAGTTGACATTGTAAATAAGAAGTGGGCAGCATTATCTCCCATAAATGTAAACAAACTTGTTTGTCTTAGTGATTGGCTGCACAAGACGTAGGACTGAGTGGACTTGTGGGCTCTAAAGTTTTACAATGTTTTGTTTTTGAGTGCAGTTATTTAACAAAAAAATCTACATTTGCAAGTTGCACTTTCACGATAAAAAGATTGCATTACAGTACTTGTCCGAGGTGAATTGAAAAATACTATTTCTTTTGTTTATCATTTTTACAGTGCAAATATGTGTAATAAAAATAATATAAAGTGAGCAGTGTACACTGTGTATTCCATGTTGTAACTGAAATCAATATATTTGAAAATGTAGAAAAACATGCAAAATATTTAATAATTTTCAGTTGATATTCTGTTGTTTAATAGTGTGATTAAAACTGCAATTAATCGCGATTAATTTTTTGAGTTAATTGCATGAGTTAACTGCAATTAATCTACAGCCCTACCCAAAATTCGTCCTGAAAAGCAGAGTGGGTAATCGCACTGCTCTGATCTGTGGTGTGGCCATTCAAAGCAGTAGGATGCCCCTTCAATCCAAAAGGCTCCAGGAGGGGAAGGGCCTCTGTGGGATTTTTTCCCCATGTTTTCTCTAGCTCAAGTTTATCAGTCTGACTAATTGTGGGACTCATGCAGACTTTTGTCCTAATGGGGCAGAGATCATGGTGAAAACCAATCTTAAAATTAAGGGTAAACCTGCAAAATGTTATGCTATCTTTTTAAACTCTAAGAACGTGGGTTTCAGTATTGACAACCCCACGGATCAAAAGTCATGATTTCAGGCCCAAAACCCCATGAACTTGGCTTAAGTCATAGCACTTGAAAAATAATACATTGTGGGTTCTTTTTATTTATTTTTATTTTATTCTTTCTCTTGTTTTTTAAGCATTAGGGGGTCGCATTTTTAAGCTTTTCTCTGCACCCCTGAGGGCTATAGTCCACTGAGATTTTAATAATTTTTTGCGGATACAGACTAACACAGCTGCTACTCTGAAACCTGAGATTTTAATGTAATCACCTGATTCCAGGAGGTGGGGCTTTAAGAAACAACAAATATCACAAAACTCATCATAAAATTGTGAGAGTTGGCAATAGTGTTTTGCCAGCCGTGAAACTTTTCTGTATCTGCTGCTATGACTGGAGTGAGGAAGAGAGAGAGGCAATTTATACTTCTGGTTTTAATTCTAGCCCACTTTAAGTAGGACATTTCGCACAGTAAAACATAGTACTAAAAGCATTTTAACATACAAAGAAGAAGTTTGCTCATTAACGACATATTTCATCTAGATTTGTGTTTGAGCATGCAGTGGGGAAACAGAGAATCTGCCCAGTGTATGTACAAACCAGGACATAATTAAAGTGAAGTTCGCGATAGAGGCATGGAAACACAGCAGTTGCTTTGGACAACAGAGATGTAGATGTCAGCACTTCTTTTCTTTTTCTTTTTCTTTTTCTTATAATTGCTGCTGCTTTTTTCTCAGTTGCACCCTCTCTTTACCTTGATGGCTAATTCATTCATATGCAATTAAACAGAGAATGCAGACTGCATGGAGACAGCCCATAAAACACAAAGCTTAGGAGACCTATTAGCAAGGTTCATCTGTGTGCCTGAGGTACAGGGGATCTTTACAGCTTTAACTTAGTGTGTCTCTGAGCGTTCTTTGTTTAACAGATAGCTACTAATACATGTTGTGCCCTTTTACTGGCCTTGACCTTTTCAATTAAAATCACTTAAACTGAAAGCTTTTATGAGCAGATCCTGCAATCCTGACTTCCATGGCTCCTTATCTGAGCAAGGACTGTGGGCTCTGGCTGGTATTTGGATTTAACACAGCGTTGCATGTTTACTGACTTTAATGACACTCAGTGTGGTGGGATTTTAACAAATTCCCCACATAGGCAAAAAAAGCTTTTTCTGTAGATTTTTTTTTGGGGGGGAGGGGGTCATTGTCCTTTTTATTGTATTTTATATTGCTGAAGCATATAAAGTGCCATTAAATCAGTGGCAGCAAAGGAAGAAAGGTATACACAAATAATAAACATAACCATGGCAAATCAGGCCAAAATATACACAACACAAACAGGTGCTGAAAGTCATGATTTTGTTGTATTCTTTAGAGAGAGAGGATTCATTTTCACAACGAAGACAGACCCTTGCAATCCACAGAGGGCCTGATCCAAAGTCCACGGAAGTCAATGGCAGCTTTTTCTTTCGACTCCAGTGGACTTAAGTGACCATTATCTGTCTTCATTGTCCCTGAGTATAGGGATTGGGTAAATCATTGTCGGTGGCAGAATTTGCATTTAGCCATGTATTGTATGTACATGTACCTTTGGATAAACTAATGTACATGGTTTTGAAAAGTACCTACAAATTATGCTGCATGTGGGCTGACGCTGTACAGAATGTCCGCACCAGCCGCTTTGGGTAGAGGAGAGGCATTGCCTGTTTTTGGGTCAGTTACAGTGTGATCTTTAGCAGCTGTTGTTCTGCATATGCATTTATCTGTGTATTTCACTGTCTGTTTTGCTTGCCAGCTTTCAAATGTGCCCAGCTTTCCCTCGGGGATTGATAGGGTATATGCTAAAGGGTGTCACATTACAGAATTGTCCAGTATGGCACATTTCTGAGCCTCTTCATTTTCAGTTTAAACCTACTTTTACTGAAAAATTCCTGGGTTTTACAAAAAGTATTATTCATTTTTTTTCTGATTTTTCACCCTTCTTCTGTATCATCAAAATGTTAAACTTTGAAGCAAAACCAGGACCCTTTAAGGAAGATGGCTTTTAGTATCAAAATGCAAAAAATTGAAATTTTTGCTGTGAAAAATGGCTATTCTCTGAAAATGGTGCACAACATTTAAATTCAAGGTAAATAAAATTACACAGCATAGCAATTTTTGCACAGAATTTTTTGAGGGGCAGCGTGATCCAATGGAAAAGACTGTAAACTGGGATTCAGTTCTGCCACAGACCGGCTTTGTGACCTTGAACAAATCGCATCACTTCTCTGTGCCTCTGGCCCACGCTCACGCTTTGTCTTGACACTTTTGGATTGTAAGGCTCTTTCACACAGAATCTGATCCTCTGTGTATGCACAGCTCCTAGCAAAATGTCACCCCCCCACTTGGTAAGGCAACTCCCATCTTTTCATGTGCTGTGTATTTATACCTGCCTCCTGTATTTTCCACGGCATGCATCTGATGAAGTGGGTTTTAGCCCACAGAAGCTTATTTCCAAATAAATGTGTTAGTCTCGAAGGTGCCACAGGGACTCCTCGTTTTTTTTGCTGATACAGATTAACAGGGCTACTACTCTGAAATCTGTGCTGATTAGGTATCAACTGGAGTATTGTGTCCAGTTCTGAGCGTCACATTTCAGGAAAGATGTGGACAAATTTGGAGCAAGTCCAGAGAAGAGCAACAAAAATGAGTAAAGGTCTAGAAAACATGACCTATGAGAGAAGACTGAAAAAACTGGGTCTTTTTTCTGGAAAAAAGTCTGGAAAAGAGAAGACTGAGAGGGGACATAACCATTTTCAAGTACATAAAAGGTTGTTACAAGGAGGAGGGAGAAAAATTATTCTTCTTAAGCTCTGGGGAAAGGACAAGAAGCAGTGGGCTTAAATTGCAGCAAGGGAGGTTTAGGTTGGACATTAGGAAAAACTTCCTAATGGTCAGGGTGGTGAAGCCCTGGAATAAATTGCCTAGAGAGGTTGTGGAGTCTCCATCATTGGAGATTTTTAAGAGCAGGTTGGACAAACCCCTGTCAGGGATGGTCTAGATAATACTTAGTCCTGCCATGCATGCAGGGGCCTGTACTCGATGACCTCTCAAGGTCCCTTCTAGTTCTATGATTACACATTTATTTGTGAAACGTGAATTGTTCTTCTTAATTCCTGTCACTGTTGCATAGGCCATTTGGAGACAAGAGAGCAGCCCTGTTAATTTTCTTTAGCATTTATGGTTTGCTTTTGGAGTTTTAAGGAGTGCAACTGCCTGAAGGTAATATGGTCATAGACTGGGATGGTTTATGTTGATACTATTGTGGTTGCAAACCTCCCTATCTACAATCATTTGTCTTTTCTAAAATAATCCTAAAGCCTTAGACCGGGCTTTGTCTTCTTGACTCTGTCTTCTCCAGCTGCACAGACCCCTAACTTTGCTACAGCTTCAGGCTCCGGGGATCTGAATGCAGGTATTTCACTTTCTACAATCCCATAAGTCAGGCTGAAATAATGAAGTCTTTCACAGATTCTCAAAGACTTGGTAGGAATGTCCAGATAACTTCTGATCTCAGCTTGTTAATTGCTTTCATTTTCACCCTTCTTTTTCGTCTGCTTTGGGTCAGACGCTCAGTAGCAACTCCTCGGTGACTGATGCTGACAGGGATCCACGAGTTTCCTTTTTGCCAGCACTAGTGGAAGACAAACAGAAAATGATCAGCTCAAGTAGCGCAAAATGGGGCAGTCCTTCTTTTTCCTCCAGAGGCTGTAAAAACTCTCATCACTGTTACCAAGAAAAAGCCATCTCCGGCTTGCCTGAGCTAGTTCGTTAAGCTCAGACCTCTCAGTGGATATGAAAACTTTAAATTCTTGACAGCAAGTCGACAAAGAATAGCTTTGCGGGTTCCTAAGAAACATGTTCCCTTTTAAAACATCCTTGCAGGAGCAAGACAGTGCTTCAAGTCTGAAACACAAACAGAACGTGGAGGGGAGAGAGCGCTGACCTGTACATCAGGAGCTCCTGAATGCCACTCTTGGCTCTGATACTGGGTTGATATGGGCCTGCCTCGGGCAAATTATCTAGGGCCAGACTTTTAAGAACGCATGTGCCTAAGTGTGCATGTGTGTAACTGGTGCTGCTGAGGGTAATATCATGGAGGGCTCTGTTACACTGAGGTGCAGGAAAGGGGAGTGTATCTGTGCTGAAGCCACAGCCCAGAGTCCTGCCTTTTCAGAGAGCATTCCTCAGGGGTAAACCTCAGGGCTGTTGTGTGCAAAATGCTGAATGGAGGTTTTAACAGCTCTGTAATGGTCCCTCACTCTCCCGCTCAGAGGGAGGCCACTCAGTCCGCTCTTGTCTGGCCAGGACCAGAGTCCACAGGACAGCCATGAGCCCACAATAGGGCTGGGCAATCAATAGTCCCAGGCAGGCGTTAGCCTGGTTTTGGGTGGCTCAAGCTGTCAGCCCTTAAGCAGAGTCTCTCAGGGCTGGCTTTGGCCAGGGCGGAGCTCAGGCAATCAGCAAACAGACAGTCTATCAGGGCTGGTAAGGGAAGCTCCTCTTCAGCGCTAGAGCCTCCTTGCACAGTGTAGGGGGTCAGCCACCCTGGGATGGGGTGGCAGGGGGACATGGGCCCACCCTACTCCACTGCGTTCCATCCCAGGGCCCTGGGAGGGGCAGGATTGACTGCCCGTGCGTCAGTAGGGATCCAGCTGCAATACACCACACCTGGCTCTGCAGCTGGCTGCTCCGTGGCTGACCATGGGCCGCTTCCTGCCACCCTAGGGTTTGGTACCTCTGACGTGCAGGACTCTTCCGGTTCCTCAGGGTACACAGCGGCAGGCACTCCGGGCCAGTCCTCGTCAGCGTCTGTGGATCGGGCACAGCCCGGTGAGGGTTCCTCTTGGGGACGCAGCCGAACCAGCAGAGCATCCTTCTGCTCTGCAGGCTCCCCTCCAACTGTGCTGCAGGGCCGGCCTTTTATACTTCTGGCCACGCCCCTGTTCTTCTGGCGAGGGGGGGCGAGGCGATCTAGGCTCCACCCTCCAAGGGGAGGGTAATGTTCCCTCGCTCTCAAAAGAGAGAATGCAGCAGTTAGGGCACTAACCTGGGATTTAGGAGAGTGCTAAGTGCAGTTCCCTTCTCTGCCACAGTCTTCTTGTGTGACCCTGGGCAAGTCACTTTGTGCCTCGGCTCCCCAGCTGTATAATGGGGATAACTGCACTGTCCTCCCGCACGGGGGTGGTGTGAGGATAAGTACATTCAAGTTAATGATACTGAAGTCATGAGGGCCATATAAGTACCAAAGACCAAAGCATTTTACACACACACACTGTAAACAACAGTATTTGGAATACTTCTGAATAGCTTTTAAACATGAACTGTTAAGTAGTCAATCTACTGACGTGTCTTAGACTTCCTCCACGCTGCTGATGTTGCATGTGTTACACGGTACGGTTTCAGTGTAATATTTACACTTCAGCATGCGTGCGCACACATTCGCATTCGTCTCACCTTTGTTCAGAGAGGGGATCCCCATTTCTGTAAAGGGGGCCTCAGACTGGAGTGCGTGTCATCTGGATTCTCTTTGAGGCTTGAGAAGAATGAAAGCATCTCTCTTCTGTTTCCAAACACCTTGTCCAGGAGTCTTGTCAGTAAATAAAAATCTGGGGGTCCCTGTAGGGTGACCAGATGTCCCGATATTTGGGACTTTTTCTTATATAGGCACCTATTATCCCCCACCCCCGTCCTGATTTTTCACGTTTGCTATCTGGTCACCCTAGATTAGGGTACAGAACTCTATCCCTTAGGTGAATAGTTATCTGGTCTCCTCGGTTTCTGGTGTGACTATATCCAAAGCGATGCAGATACGGCAAAGGAGTTGATGGGGAAGTGGTTTTCCAGTCCCATGAAATTTATGAGATTTATAATCTTTCCTGTTCCTCACTGGGATAAGCCAAGACCTTTAAAAGATTTCACCAAAAAAGAGGTGGGGTCTGTATATGATGGAGAGACCCCAGAATCACCAATGGCCCAGCGATTACTGCACTCATTTGGAGCAGGGACTTAAACCTGAATCTCCCACATCCCAGTTGAGTGCCCTAAACACCGGACTTCCTCTCAATCTCTGTTGAAGAGAGACTGACTTTACAGTCTGGTGGCTGGGAAACCCAAGTTCAAGTCCAGCTCTAACTGGGGCCCAAGCATGAGAACAGACACATTACTTGGTCCTGTTTCAATCAGCCTCTGAGTACACAGCAGGGCTGCCTTTAACTCCTCCCCTGCACTGAGCTCTGATTAGCTCAACTCTCAGACAGTGACTATGTGTGGGGCCTGCAAGACTGCTTGCCTTTAATAGAAACTTTCTAAACCGCTTCAGAAACAGCTTGTCTGGTAATTGCAACACTCTTCTTCTGGCTGTTTCTGGCTCAGTTTCTCTGTCTCAGTCTCCGAGACACAGAGGATTTAAACACAAATCCATGTCTCCTCCCCCTGCTTCTCTCCATTTCTTGGGACTTAAAAATCCACTGTTGCATCCCCTGATCTGTGTTTTCAAATACTTGCATGTGTGCACTTACTCCTATGAGACTTGCTTGCCTTGTTACCCAAGTCTTCCCTGCAGGAGGGAGTGTTCCTGAGATCTTTGAAGGGTGAGAAATGGAATTAAAAAAAATGTTGAAAGTGGGATTGAAAACTCAAATAAGCCTCTTGCTCATTACAGCCCCAATTCAGGAGAGCATCCCTATTCAGAAAAGTTGTAAGCAGATGCTGAAGTTCCATTGAAATCACTGAGATTAAGCATATAGTTAAACACATACTTAGGTGTTTTCCTGAATCAGGGCCTTCTTGTACCTGGGGTGTTTCCGCTACTGTGCAGTCATGTCTTTGAAAGGACCCTCATGGACTGGCATGCCAGCTCTGTCCAGCAATAAAATAATTCCTGGAATTAACAGGAAAATTCTGCGGAGTGTGAATTTCCAACATAAATAGATCTACAGTAAGTTAATATTTTTTTTCCAGCAGCTGCCTTGCAATTTGTAGTAGCATTTTAAAGTGCACAATTATTGAAAAAATTGTGTATTTTTCATGCCAAGCTGAGAAAAAGCTTTAATAATGAGCATATTTTCAGAATAAGGGAACGTATAATATCAAAGTATTCAGTGCAGTAGTGCTTCTAAATAGCAGTTCCCGCTGAAAAGAGAGAGACTGCAATCGTGGAACATTTTTAGTCAGCAGAAGAGACAATTTGTAAGTAGTCTGAGGTGGATAGTGATGACTGAGTAAAATGTCCAGTGTAATGAGATGAATGTAGTGTGTTGTGAAGAAAACATCCCAGCAGTGGACTGTAAACAGTACAAAACAATGGTGATGGGATGTTAAGGATGAATCGTGATGTGCTCAAAAGTCAGGAAGTTCAACCTTAACTCTGACCCCCGAAGGTGTTTGTGATGATATAGTCCTCGATTACATCCCTGCCAGCGGTTTCTCAAATGGGAAAAGCTGTGTGATCATTTACTACAGCTTCAGTTACAAACATGAAGCACCTTGCCTCTTTTATGTTTCAATTTCAGTTTCACTGTCACAGTCATCTAGTTCATCACTCTAAGTTCTCTTGTCCCTAAGAACTGGAGAGCAATGGGAGCCTAGGCGGGGAACAGCATTGGAGACGTCTGAGACAGAAAGCGTTAGATCACTGGAGGGAGTGGGGTAAGAGAACGGAAAGAGAAAGAAGGGAGTGATGTAATTAGCAGGAAAAAAGGGTGCTGAGAAAGAAATAGAACTAAGTCTGGCTTTGCTAGATGCTCTTTTTGGGCTCAGTACTGCAAGGTGCTGAGCACTCTTGCCCTGACCCAGCAAAATGTTTAAACACATGCTTAACTTTAAGCATGTGTGCGGTCCCACTGCGTCAGCACTGTGTGTTTAAGGAGCTTAAAGTTAAGCAGGTGCTTCAGAGCTTTGCTGGAGCAGGGCCAGCGTGCTCAGCACCTTGCAGGATGCAGCACTGTACAAGCTCAGAGGAAAATGATTGCAATAGGCTGTTCAGAGGCACTTCTCCATGTGGAGGGAGACTTCCACACCAACTCTTCCAACCTTTCAGCTTCTGAAGCCAAGCTGGGTTCCAGTACTGTATGTATGTATCACGTGTGAGATGGTGATTATTCAAGAGAGAAACAGAATTTATCCTGTATTTTTGACTTCTCCACCTATGGTCATTCAAACTCATGCCAGTAAAACTCCCATAACTCATCATGTGTGTCTGTGTCTCAGTCTCTGAGTCTCTCTGTGTATGTGAAAATATCCGTTTTCAGTCGATAAATATCTGCTGGGTTGCTGTGCATATTATCAACCATTTTGCCTCCACAGTAGCAAAATACCTGAGTCTGAACATCTTAATGATGGAGATGAATATTTAACACTGTTTAATAATATATTCTGTTGGTTTCTCCACACATACTTTATGAAATATGCATTCTTTATTTTGACAAGATTACATTTTAAAGCATCAGTATCCTTTTGGAGAAGACATTTACTTTTCCCACCCCTTTTTGTCCTAGGTCTTTTTGTTAGAATTATTTATAAGTCAAAAGGTGTATTGATCTGGAGATTATACATTCACCCATGCATGAGCAGCAGTTGCTGTGTTACTGGGAAAGCTGGCAGCCATATAATCGTGGTAACATATCGATTGATATACACAGCACTTTTCTTTAGAGAAAGACTAAGCTAAATTTTAATTTACTAAGAACTTGGCCGAACATGCAAGCTCCCAATGCAGCAAGGGATTTAAGCCGGTGTATAATGAGTAACACCATTAACTTAAAGGGGAATATTTATACCTTTAAAATAGACATGCGCTTAAGAGCCTCTCTGAATCAGAGCTATCGTACTTCTATCAAAGCACCTTCTGGGCAGGGTATGGGTGCGCCTTAATTTTAAAAGCGAAATGGAATGTTAGGTTCCATGTGTAAAAGCTGCATCAGGTCAGAGGACAGTGGAGGGGAAGAGTCAGTAAAACTATGTTTTCCTTTAAGATTCAGCAAAGAATAACTCCTGTATTGAACTGGACTGAGTGAAACCTTAAACAGCTGGGATGGGGATGGGAGGGCATAACAACTGTTAGCAAAACTGGGGCGCACGAGAGGAGGTCATCTCATCTCTTGGCCTTTCCTCTGGCTGCAGACCTGCCCACCCTCTGTACTGCTGTGGCTGGAGATTCTTTCTGCTCCCTCGACCTGAGGTTTTTGAATGCTCAACATGAGACTCCATCAAGGAGCCTGGATTGTTCAGAAAGCTTTGAGCACAGCTCTGGAAAGCCAGGCTCCATTTATAGGTCTCAAAGGGGCAATAGTGAGGCACCCCAAAATAACTTTCTTTTAAAAATCTGGAAAAATCAAGAAAACAGAACAAACGTTCTGTTCAATTTAGGAATAAGAGTGTGACAGGTTGTCCCCCCTTCCGGGGTGGGACCTAATGTGCTGGGGGCCCAGCTGCAAAGGCACACAGACACTGAGATCAGCTGTGTGTGGGAAGACTCAGCTCGGGGATTGCCCAGCACTCAAGTGCGCATCTCCTTTGGGGTGCAAACCCAAAATGCTATTATCTTGCGCTGTATAGAGATCTGCTTTGAAATTCGCTCCCTCCCTCAATGTGGAGGAAGATATGCACATGTTATGTGCCCCGCCCCCAGTTATGAATTACAGAAACTGGTTATAGAATAAATAAAAAAAGTTTAACTATGAAAGGTAGATTTTTTTAAGTTATAACAAAGCAGATCACAGAGCAAATAAAACTAACATGCAAACTAAGCTCAGTACTCAAAAGAAACTGGCTACAAACAGTAATTTCTCAACATAAATGTTGTTTTGAGCAGATTGCAGAATTTCTTTGTGGACAGACAGCTCTTGCTTGCAGCTTAAAACTCCAGGAATATCCTTCACAGGCCAGACTCCATTCCCAGCCTGGGTTCAATACTTCCCCCCCGCCACTTCTCTTTTGTCTTTATTTCTTAGATGTCTCCAGCAGACATCTTGGGTGGGGTTCAGTGAAGAAAGAACCAAGATTAACTCACTCCCCAGCCTTAAGTAGGATTTGCATATGGCGGGAATCCTTCGTTTCCCAGTTTGACTCCCACCCCCTCTTAATGGAAAAATACTAGAAGTCCAAGATGGTGTCCAGTACCTGGTGACATGATCACCTGACCCTGCAGTGTTAAAGCAGCATCCCAGGAAACTTCTCTGGAAGGACAGAGATTAGCATCTTCAAAGACCCATTGTTCTCCCTAATGGCCCATCCAGGCTGTTTGCATACTGTCTGCTGGGCGTTCCCTGGGTGAAAACACAATTGTAATTGTTATAGAGTCAATATTCCTAACTTCAGATACAGAAATGATACATGCATACAAATTAGATAATCACATTCAGTAAATCATAACCTTTCCAATGATACCTCACATGCCCCATTTTAATTATGTCATATTCATCTCATGAGCATCTCTCTGAGGAATATGGGCTGTAGCATCACAAAGAGCATCCCAGCAATGTCTGCTACTTTCATGTGCACGTTATTGTGCAAAATGCTATGTCAATTTCAGATGAGCAAGAAGGAAAGAAGCTGGAATTCAGAAATTATGGGCCCGTGACCAAGGACACTTAAGCGGTCAATAGGTGCTGTTAATATTAGATTGTCTCCTTCCTATTACCGGAGGGGTCAAGAATTTTAACTGCTGCTCTTTGCTGTTCATCAGAGAGTTGTGAGCGAACTTTAAAAGAGAATTCGGCCTGGAGAGATAAGAATCTGCTTCTTAATTGTATCCATCGTCTACAGCCAAGCTCTACGATACAACTGCATTTGCTCCAACCCCTCAGACAGAGACAAACACCTACAAGATCTCTATCAAGCATTCTTACAACTACAGTACCCACCTGCTGAAGTGAAGAAACAAACTGACAGAGCCAGAAGAGTGCCCAGAAGTCACCTACTACAGGACAGGCCCAACAAAGATAATAACAGAATGCCACTAGCCATCACCTTCAGCCCCCAACTAAAACCTCTCCAATGCATCATCAAGAATCTACAACCTATCCTGAAGGACGACCCATCATTCTAACAAATCTTGGGAGACAGGCCAGTCCTTGCCTACAGGGAGCCCCCCAGCCTGAAGCAAATACTTACCAGCAACCACACAACAGAACCACTAACCTATCCTTGCAACAAAGCCCGTTGCCAACTGTGTCCACATATCTATTCAGGGGACACTATCATAGGGCCTAATAACATCAGCCACACTATCAGAGGCTCGTTCACCTGCATATCTACCAATGGGATATATGCCATCATGTGCCAGCAATGCCCCTCTGCCGTGTACATTGGCCAAACTGGACAGTCTCTACGTAAAAGAATGAATGGACACAAATCAGATGTCAAGAATTATAACATTCATAAACCAGTCGGAGAACACTTCAATCTCTCTGGTCACTCGATTACAGCCCTAAAGGTCGCAGTATTACAATAAAAAGTCTTCAAAAACAGACTCCAAAGAGAGACTGCTGAATTGGAATTAATTTGCAAACTGGATACAATTAACTTAGGCTTGAATAGAGACTGGGAGTGGATGTGTCATTACACAAAGTAAAAACTATTTCCCCATGTTTATTTCCCCCTCACCCCCCACTGCTCCTCAGATGTTCCTGTTAACTGCTGGCAATGGCCCACCTTGATTATCACTACAAAAGGTTCCCCCCCCCCAGCCTCCGCTCTCCTGTGGGTAATAGCTCATCTTAAGTGATCACTCTCCTTACAGTGTGTATGATAACACCCATTTTTTCATGGTGTGTGTGTGTGTGTGTACATAAATCTCCTCACTGTATTTTCCACTGAATGCATCCGATGAAGTGAGCTGTAGCTCACGAAAGCTCATGCTCAAATAAATTGGTTAGTCTCTAAGGTGCCACAAGTCCTCCTTTTCTTTTTGCGAATGCAGACTAACATGGCTGCTACTCTGAAACCTGCTTCTTAATTAGTCTGCTCTTCAGTGTGCCAGACGTCACAGCTTGAAAGAGGACTACGTACTTAAATGAAAGGGAGGCTCGAAAAGCCGGTTTCAGATCCCTGCCTGGCTTTAAAGTTATTGAGGCCAGTGCTTGTCTTAGAACAAAAGATTTTGAATGGAAGCTAAACTTGACTAAGTGGCTTGATTTATCTTGATAAGCAGAGCAATTTGCTGCATGTGCATTTTTCAGAAAGTGCTAATAAATTTTACCTCAAAATAAAAAAAAACATACAAATTGATATGCCTGACTTTAAAAATGCTTGGCTATTTAGGAATGCTCAATCATGCTTGCTGTACGTTTTTGGAAGGGTATGTAAGGAATCACTTTCCTTCCAATTGCTGAAAATTAGTTAATCATTTAAGAGGCAGTCTTCTTTCTCAATATTATCTTTATAACTCTATTATGTGGGGGAACTGTGGATATTGTCATCTCCAATTACTAAAATATTGCTATAGGATTTGACCTTACAGATCTAATTAATTGGCACAATGAGACTGGTGCTGCTGCTGGTTTCCATGGCTTTTGTGCGTGCTCTTTTCAATTCAGAAACACGTCATGCTTGCAAAATACAGTTCTAGTGGTTAGTGAGTGATAAGACACATGGGCCCAGAATGCTCTGGCTATGCTGGGGAAAAGCAGGTTAAACTTCCTGCTGTTTTGTAACTTATTCCTGCTAGAAGGAATGGAAGGTCATTATGCTTGTGAGGATCTTCATAAATGATTTGGGTAATGGCATAGAGAGTGCACTTACAAAGTTTGCGGATGATACAAACCTGGGAGGGGTTGCAAGTGCTCTGGAGGACAGGATTAGAATTCAAAAGGATGTTGACAAACTGGAAAAATGGTCTGAAATAAATAGGATGAAATTCAATAAGGACAAATGCAGAGTACTAAGGAAAGAATAATCAATTGCACAAATACAAAATGGTAAATGACTGCATAGGAAGGAGTACTGCAGAGAAGTATCTGGGGGTCATAGTGGATAACACACTATAAGATAAATAAGAGTCAAAGTAATAGTGTCCCCCCCCCCCCCCCCAAAGTGATCCTTGTTTTGGGCTGTATTAGCAGGAGTGTTGTAAGCAAGGTATGTGAAGTAATTCTCCCACTCTACTCAGCACTGATAAGGCCTCAGCTGGAGTATTGTGTCCAGTTCTGGACACCACGCTTTGGGGAAAGATGTGGATAAATTGGAGAAAGTCCAGAGAAGAGCAAACAAAATGCTTCAAGGTCTAGACAACATGACCTATGAGGAAAGAGAAGGAGTACTTGTGGCACCTTAGAGACTAACCAATTTATATGAGCATGAGCTTTCGTGAGCTACAGCTCACTTCATCGGATGCATCCAATGAAGTGAGCTGTAGCTCACGAAAGCTTATGCTCATATAAATTGGTTAGTCTCTAAGGTGCCACAAGTCCTCCTTCTCTTTTTGCGAAAACAGACTAACACGGCTGCTACTCTGAAACATGACCTATGAGGGAAGACTGAAAGCACTGAGTTTGTTTAATGTGAAGAAGAAAAGAGGGGGGGGGGGAGACTTGATAACAAGTACATAAAAGGTTGCTCTAAAGCAGAGGGAGATAAATGGTTTCCTTATCCACAGAGGATAGGACAAGAGGCAACAGGCTTAAATTGCAGCAAGGGAGATTTAGGTTGGACATTCAGAAAAACTTCAAACTGTAAGGGTAGTTAAGCACTGTAATAAATTACCTAGGGAGGTTTTTATGAACAGGTTAGACAAACACCCATCAGGCATGGTCTAGATAATACTTAGTCCTGCCTTGATGCAGGGGACTGGACTAAATGACCTCTCAAGGTCCCTTCCAGTCCTATGTTTCTATGATTGCTGTGGCATGGTGAACTCCAGCCATACTCTTTGTCCTCACCGAGGATCTGGCCTCAAGCGTGCAAAGGAAATAAAACCTTCGTGTGTTGTAAAGTCTGTGAAATCTTTGCCAGTGAATCAGGGAGAGATCTGAAAGGAATAAAGTAAATACTGGGAATAAAACATTATGAAGGCAAAAGTTCCCTGATGAGCTTCCATTCTTTCTGAGAATGCTATTGAAATAATTATAATAGAATTGAAACTCTTTGGGGCCATTTCCAGTTATTTATTTTCTATCCTGCTAAGGTGTTTTAATTAATTTTTCTTAGAGGGAAAGAGGAAACGAGTTTTTTTTTTGGGTGGGGGTCTCCAAAAGCAAAATCTTGTTCTGTCAATTTGGCATTGCCTGCACACCATTCTATTCTGCTGTTTAACCCTTTGGGTTTTCCCATGGGGTCTGCTTCAGGTAGGTCGGTCACTTTGAACCCAGACTTCATGTGGAGATTAGCAATGTTCCTCCTACTTTCTGTTGTACCAATTCCTAACGATCCCAGGAGTCCTGAACAAGGATTAAAAGCTTTTGCATTTGCAACAAATCCTTGCCCCATATATACAGTATACTCCACATCAACTGGGCCTGGGTTGTTGGGATGACCTGGACAAAAGCCATTTTCCCAATCCAAGCTGTGTTTCCACATGGCTTGTGCTGTTGCATAAGGCAAACCGCTAAAAGCGTCCTCCCGCCCTCACAGACACTCTTTAATGTATTCTCACATCCTCTGGTTGCGTCTCTTTCCAACTGTTGTGCTCCTTGTTGCTTCCTGGGATCACTGTCTAACAAAGCCAAGTCATGTGGACAAATTGGGCAGCATGTCACCATAGCATGTTATAGCAACGCAGCGTTTTAACACTGCTCTTCGAGCCTCATTTTAGGTACCAGGACTGAGGCCATGGCATTGCTAGAACAGGGTTAATCGGGTAGAAAAACTGCTGAAAATCCCTCAGAAATATCCCTCAGAAATGTTGTTCTTCACTGTAAATTGCTGGCTGGCTGGCTCAGGCTCCATCACTTAGTTCCCTAATTGCACATTAGAGAGAGGGTAACAAATTCTTCCTTCATCTCCGAGGGAATGAGATTCATGGTCAGCATGAATGAGCAGAAGACAAGGCTCTTCCCCTGGGCAGTTAGACAAAGGCCCCACTTAACTTGGGACGCAGGAAGTGAGAGTCACCCTGAGGGCCTCAAAGATAAATCTCTTTACACCACTGGGGGGGAGGTATCCCATATTCTGTGTATTTTCCCTGCAGACTCGTGAGTGTGTGTGTGTGTACACGCCGCTGTTCTCTGGACACAGTGTTGAATGTGCTCATGAATTTATAGGTTCCCTTTGTGTTGGCTTAGCTGCTCTCTTAGCTCGCTTCCTAGGTGAAGTCCTGGCTACGATGAAGTCAATGGGAGTTTTGCCATTGACTTCAGCAGGGCCAAGATTTCATCCCTTGTTCTCTGGGGAGCAGCAGGTCTTGCCTCCTTCCCTACTTATGTAAGCAGTTTGCTGACCACCCTGGCTTGTGGCCTACGTTCTACAAGTGGCGTGTTACACAGTGCCTGAGAGTAGGGTTGCCAGGTGTCCGGTTTTCAACTGGAACACCCAGTTGAAAAGGGACCCTGGTAGCTCCTGTCAGCACAACTGACCGGGCCGTTAAAAGTCCAGTTGGCACGGGGCTGGCAGGCTTCCTATCTGGCTTCGCGCAGCTCCCTGGAAGCAGCAACATGTCCCTCTGGCTCCAAAGCGCAGAGACAGCCAGGAGGGCTCCGCACGCTGCCCCCGCCTGACCACTGGCTCCGCAGCTCCCACAGGCTGGGCACTGCGCACGCCGCACTCCCCGTCCTGTACCCAAACCGTCTGAGTCTCCTCCCACACCCAAACTCCCTCCTGGACCCTGCACCCCAACCCCCTGCCCCAGCTCTGAGCCCACTCCTGCACCCAAACTTCTTCCTGGAACCCGAACCCCCTCCCACTCTCCGAACCCCTCGTCCCCAGCCCAGAGCCCCTCCTACACCCAAACCCCTCATCCCTGGCCCCACCCTAGAGCCCGCACCCACAGCTGGAATCCTCACCCCACTGCACCCACCCCCTCTCCTAGCCCAGAATAGAATATCAGGGTTGGAAGGGAGCTCAGGAGGTCATAAGGTCCAACCCCCTGCTCAAAGCAGGACCAATCCCCAACTAAAGCATCCCAGCCAGGGCTTTGTCAAGCCGGACCTTAAAAACTTCTAAGGAAGGAGATTCCACCACCTCCCTAGGTATCACATTCCAGTGTTTCACCACCCTCCTTGTGAAAAAGTTTTTCCTAATATCCAGCCTAAACCTCCCCCGCTGCAACTTGAGACCATTACTCATCGTTCTGTCATCTGCTACCACTGAGAACAGTCTAGATCCATCCTCTTTGGAACCCCCTTTCAGGTAGTTGAAAGCAGCTATCAAATCCCCCCTCATTGTTCTCTTCCGCAGACTAAACAATCCCAGTTCCCTCAGCCTCTCCTCATAAGTCATGTGTTCCAGTCCCCTAATCATTTTTGTTGCCCTCCGCTGGATGCTTTCCAAATTTTTCCACATCCTTCTTGTAGTGTGGGGCCCAAAACTGGACACAGTACTCCAGATGAGGCCTCACCAATGTCGAATAGAAGGGAACGATCACGTCCCTCGATCTGCTGGCAATGCCCCTACTTATACAACCCAAAATGCCATTGGCCTTCTTGGCAACAAGGGCACACTGTTGACTCATATTCAGCTTCTCATCCACTGTAACCCGTAGGTCCTTTTCTGCAGAACTGCTGCCCAGCCATTGGGTCCCTAGTCTGTAGCAGTTCATGGGATTCTTCTGTCTTAAGTGCAGGACTCTGCACTTGTCCTTGTTGAACCTCATCAGATTTCTTTTGGCCCAATCCTCTAATTTGTCTAGGGACCTCTGTATCCTATCCCTACCCTTCAGTGTATCTACCTCTCCTCCCAGTTTAGTGTCCTCTGCAAACTTGCTGAGGATGCAAGCCACACCATCCTCCAGATCATTTATGAAGATATTGAACAAAACCGGCCCCAGGACCGACCCTTGGGGCACTCCTCTTGATACCGGCTGCCAACTAGACATGAAGCCATTGATCACTACCTGTTGAGCCCGACAATCTAGCCAACTTTCTATCCACCTTATAGTCCATTCATCCAGCCTATACCTCTTTAACTTGCTGGCAAGAATACTGTGGGAGACAGTGTCCAAAGCTTTGCTAAAGTCAAGGAAAAACACGTCCACTGCTTTCCCTTCATCCACAGAGCCAGTTATCTCGTCATAGAAGGCAATTAGATTAGTCAGGCATGACTTGCCCTTGGTGAATCCATGCTGACTGTTCCTGATCACTTTCCTCTCCTCTAAGCGCTTCAGAATTGATTCCTTGAGGACCTGCTCCATGATTTTTCCAGGGACTGAGGTGAGGCTGACTGGCCTGCAGTTCCCAGAATCCTCCTTCTTCCCTTTTTTAAAGATAGGCACTACATTAGCCTTTTCCCAGTCATCCGGGACCTCCCCCAATCGCCATGAGTTTTCAAAGATAATGGCCTATGGCTCTGCAATCGCATCCGCCAACTCCTTTAGCACTCTTGGATGCAGCGCATCCGGCCCCATGGACTTGTGCTCGTCCAGCTTTTCTAAATAGTCCCCAACCACTTCTTTCTCCACAGAGGGCTGGTCGCCTCCTCCCCATGCTGTGCTGCCCAGTGCAGTAGTCTGGGAGCTGACCTTGTTCGTGAAGACAGAGGCAAAAAAAGCATTGAGTACATTCGCTTTTTCCACATCCTCTGTCACTAGGTTGCCTCCCTCATTCAGTAAGGGGCCCACACTTTCCTTGACTTTCTTCTTGTTGCTAACATACCTGAAGAAACCCTTCTTGTTACTCTGAACTAGCTAGCTGCAACTCCAGGTGTGATTTGGCCTTCCTGATTTCACTCCTACATGCCTGAGCAATATTTTTATACTCTTCCCTGGTCATTTGTCCAATCTTCCATTTCTTGTAAGCTTCTTTTTTGTGTTTAAGATCAGCAAGGATTTCACTATGAAGCCAAGCTGGTATTTACTATTCTTTCTACACATCGGGATGGTTTGTTCCTGTAACCTCAATAAGGATTCTTTAAAATACAGCCAGCTCTCCTGGACTCCTTTCCCCTTCATGTTGTTCTCCCAGGGGATCCTGCCCATCAGTTCCCTGAGGGAGTCAAAGTCTGCTTTTCTGAAGTCCAGGGTCCGTATTCTGCTGCTCTCCTTTCTTCCTTGTGTCAGGATCCTGAACTTGA